>NC_064898.1:3331250-3641666 GCF_929443795.1 Astur gentilis
AAACCTTCCATAGAAACAAGGTGAAATGGAAACTGGAAAAGTCTGTCATACAAAGGAATGTACAGTAATAGGAGTCCTTCCACACACTTCACTTCGGATCCCCCAAAACTACAACAAACACAGGATCTCTTCCACTTGAGGAAAGAGGTTGAAGGGGAGAACCAAGAATATCTCATACTTTATGAGGTTTTATTAATGCAAAATGAAGAAGTATCAAGGAGCAGACAGCTTTACACTCATGTACCCACTGAGACTTTATGAGATGTGAATTTTATGTTGCCTGTCTAAATGCCCTTATCTGTATTAAAATGCTGTTAATCAGTAGTCATTATCTTTCTGGCACTGAGCAGAGCCCTGCCCAACATGTTAAACAAAAACTTTGATCTTACATTAAAAGCAAGCTATTTAAAAAGGAAGCATACTAGATTACCTTGAATAGGAACCAGAGATATCACCTCCGTACCTCCAGCAACAGCTACTGCAATAATTAAAAATCAGGCACGTGGCACTTAAAATGAGCTATGAAAACACAGGTTTGGGGCTGCCTGTAAAATTAAACACAGAGATTTGCAGCTACAAAAACCACAATTACTAAGCACTAAAATCCTCATAGTAACAGGGACCCTCAGAAATCCTCATCGTCGTCATGAACAGCAAAAAAGTTGAGGTAGGACTTAACATACCTACGGGCTCGACCTGCTGCTCTTCCACACAGAGAACACACAAATTCTGCTTCCATCCCACTGCAGTCACCAGCATAGTCTTTCCAAGTCCCGCCTGTTGTGTTTTAGTGAGATTTCTTAAATCTCTAAAAAGCTTTTCAACGTATAGAACCCCTACACTTGAGGGAGGCCCACTCTTGCTTTTTCATGGTAACACCTTATTCTCCACATAGTTCTGATACTTCTGTAATTAAAAATCAAAGTACCCTGTAAAGATAACAAACCCCTTTTCTGTTACAGCGGAATATTTGAAAACAAAATTCCTTTTGCAAATGTGTGTGCAATCAGGTAGAAATGGCAAGGGGAAGGTTACATACTCTATCTTTAGAGCTAATTTTAATAAAATGAGCATCCTTGAAACCCAAACTCCTCAGTTTATCACATTTTAAAATGGAACTCAATTTATATTTTTTTTCTTTTGACGATTAAAGCTTGAGAAAGGTATGCTATAGCTTTTAATATAATTTGTGAACATAGTGTAACCATCTGTAGCTACCGGCACAGAAAACTGCAGCATCACATCTGAATTTGCTGTATGGTTTGACTGCACTTCTTTGTCATCTCTGACATTTGAAAGATACCCAATTCAAATGATTAGTGATTACAATAATCACTACTGCAATAAATTCTTTACAAATATATACTACCCAGCTGATACTCAAAACCAGAAACAGAACCAATTTCTTCTTTGTTCTTCTCTGAATTAAGTCTTAAGAAAGCAAAAATAGGAAAAAAAATTAAAATACTATTACTTAGAATTATTCCTTCTTTTTTCTAAACATTCTGTATGTCTTCACAACTACAATGAGCTGTGTTACTTTCAGGAAAATCCAAAGTCACTCCATCTGCACTGAGTGAAAGCTTGAAGGCTGTCTGAATTTTGAAAGAAACAATACACACCGAGAAAAGATCATTCCCCTGTGCGGCAATTACTGACACTTTATTAGGTTTAGCACTGAAGGTCAACAAAAGAGTACTTACCTTTTGTTTTGGAAAGAGTTTTGGAATAGAAATCAGTCTGTTGCTACGTGACTGGTTTCCAGGCAGCAATTCCCCTCACTTCTTCAGGGAAACAACGTGTTCTTCTGTTTCTGCAAATGCTGTTTATATTGAGTAAATCCAAGTATGCTCAACTCAGACAATATACTGTGAACCAGTAATGAAAAAATGCATTTGCAAAAACCAGAACATAATAGAGTGAACTCTCTCAACTCCTACCTGGTGAAAGAGACGCATCATATACACGACAGTTGCTGGCATTACATTTTCTGGCTGTTGACTTGAGAGAATGCCAACTTTTATGAACTATATTTGATCCATTCAATTTATTTTGTGAATAAACATGTACAACTTCTTCCATTTCTTACCGTGTTTGAAGGGCTTAGACATATCAAAAGCAACAAGTGTCAGTGGAAATGCTATAAAATGGTGAAGTTTTCACCGAATACTGATCAACATCCCTCAATAACAAACCAAGGATGCATCCACAAAATGTTTTTTCATACAAGTTTTTTTACGCTATTTTTATTTGCTTTTTTTTATAAAAAGCGTCTCTTACTCTGTCCACTTAGCATCTGTTATGACCCACTTGTGAAAGTTCAGAAAAATGAAAGGTAATTAAAAAATTCAGTACAATAGGATGAAATCCATTCAAACTAAATTTAAATATTGATATTTAGATCAAACTGCATTGCCTGGTTTTCACCAGCCCCGACTTGAACAACCTGAATTGAATCAAACTAGTATTTGATCATTTATTCGGATAATAAGTAACTCAGAAAGACAGAGCCCAAAATCCACATTCATATCTGTTGAATTTTAAAGGACTTGAAGGAAATGGTTTTGTCTTTTAATGTCATTACCATCCAGTAAAATAAATTATTAGACATCAGCTTTCACTAGCTATTAAGCTTTACACTTGTGAGGGTCTTTGGTTTGAATAAATGCAGAAAGAAGATGCTTAAAACTGCATATTGTAAATAAG
Organism: Astur gentilis; assembly: GCF_929443795.1. Taxonomy (NCBI): domain Eukaryota; kingdom Metazoa; phylum Chordata; class Aves; order Accipitriformes; family Accipitridae; genus Astur; species Astur gentilis. Next base: position 3,333,957 of record NC_064898.1, read on the forward strand.
GAAACAAGTCAGAAAACATGCATAGTAAGAGTTAGCCTGCTCATTTGCTAAGAACCAAATGTTTATGACAACACAATTTATCTTTTAAGAAACAAACAAGTTCTGCAAGCTCAGTTTCCCTGGAAAGAAGAGACAAGAATGCCACAGAGAAGGATTAGGAAGAAACCTGGGACCAGACCTTTTGGGTAATGTAAGACATAAGCAGCAAAAGGCTAGGCAGCTGAGAGCGGGTTTTTTTGTGTGGGATGATACAACCACATCTTTTCTGATGGAGCTATGAGAACTGTATCCCCAAGCAGCACTGTCTGGTGCTGCACACATCCTCCAGGTTATGTGATGAAGCAGTACAACTGTACCGCCTTCTGATCCAAGTCAAGGCTGTGTTTGTTGAGAGCAACTGACCAAACTCACCTACAAAATCACATGCAAGCCACAGACACGCATTAAAGAACATTATTCAAGTTGCAAGTCAATCACTCAAGAATTTTGTAAGAGAAGAATTTAATTTGCACGTGGAAATGTAATTCACTCCTTACTGTATGTGGTGTAACTTAATCTTTTACTATACGATTACATACACTTTCTCTATGGATATCAGGCTGTGTAGTCAAAAAAGCCATACTCTGTAGCTTTCTACTTCATTGTTTGCACAAGCTGAAAGATCTAATATCAATAAACTACGGAGATGTAAGAAGGAAAAGAGGATCTCAGTGTTAAAGCTGTTCACTTCTCTGCCCTGAAGAATTAGGCTCTATCTCTGCCTCTACTGAAGACTCCTACCTGGAGGGGTCAGGGATGGGAGCTCTTCTGCATGAACTGCATGTCCCTTACTTTCCCTGTAGGTGATTTGAGATTTTGGGATCTGACTTGTAGAAGAACTGGAAGTATAATGTAACTGACCAATATTCTGAAAAGATGACATACCAGGAAAAGGGCACTAACAATCAGTGGACACTTGGGGTCTTAATCGCATCTGTGTTTCAGTTCCTAATTCATGAAACGTAAACCTTGCTGCCTTACACTGTTGTGTAGAGAAATATCCACCAATTGTGAAAACGCTGGATGACAGTCAGTAGGACAAAACTAATCCTGAGGTTCTGATGCTAAAACAAGTACTGGTAGACTTTCCTGGTTTAATTATACTTTTTACATGGTGTAGGCAAGTCTGTGCCTCAGTTTCTCATTTGTTAAATAGAAAAGCACCTTCCTTCTCCATAGGGCTTTTATGAGAACAAGCATATGCTTGAGATTATGAGGGACTCGGACAGATACGATGGTGATGTGGGTCATACTCACTGTGAAACACGGTCAAGTACACCCCAAGGTACTAAATGAAGAACTCAAAGGTATCAGGACCAGGAATTTAATCTGAAATTTTACCCACATTTTCCCCACCTGTATTTTCTCTTGACTTATTTGTATCACTAAACGATGCAAAAGTAATGCAGGGAAGTGGCAAAAAGTTGAATAAGGCATGCGCTGGATGTTTTCTTGGTGTTCCTGTCTAATATACGATACTCATTAGGATGTAACTCCTGCCGGTAAGCGTATGTTGAGCAGATGGACATCAACAGAGTTCGTGAATGTGTATTAAGGTGCAACAGATCATGCCTTAATGGCCAGTTAGGCTGAATCCTTTCTCCTGTCACTGGAAGGATTTGTACACACTTTTGCTTAATTCTCCCCGAGAATCCACAATGTTTGCTTCCAGCAAACATTGCAATTACACCATATACAGATACGCTGCATAAAAATTATGTAGAGCAAACGACTCACACCACTTACTAGACTAGCTGGGGGAGCAGAGGGTCTTTTTTCCCAGTGTTCACACTCAAAAAAACCTATACTCTGTCAAGAAAATCTCTCAGTATGACATTTCGGCCACCTCATTAACTCGGTAAGATTTCATTATCAAATGCATGAATTCTCCTTACAGTCACACTAAGCATTTCCACAGCAACCTTAGTAAACCAGCGCTGGACCTGCACAGCTGAACGCATCCCCTCACCCACCCAGCACGGCACTGGCAAGCGTCGGGGCCAGAACTGAACATTTCTGCAGAATACAGAAGGTGCTTTAACGCGGTGCGTTTCCACTAAGTTGAAATAACCGCGAAGTTCCTACCTCCCATCTACGAGCCTTGCCGCCTTTACCCCACAGAATCGGCTGCCCGCGCTCCGGCGGGCACGTCGATCCGGTTTCAGGATCGCCGAGACCGGTGACAGGTCTACCGACGGGGTGGGCCGAGGGCAGCCTCCGCACCTTTCCCCCCGGCACGACCCCAGGGGGCCCGGGAGCTACCGGGGTCCCCTTCCCGCTGCCCGCCATTTACCTGGAGCAGGTGGTGGGCCGCCCGGTAGCCGAGACGCGGGCCTCCCCGCACGCCGGGCGGCAGTCGCCCCGTCCCGTAGCCGTGCCAGGCCACCACATAGGGGTTGTCCATGGTCAGCCAGTAGCGCACCTGCCCGCCGAAATGCCGAAAGCAGAGCTCGGCGTAGTCACGGAAGAGCCGGGGCAGGACGGGGCTGGCCCAGCCGCCGAAGGCGTCCTGCAGGCCCTGCGGCAGGTCCCAGTGGTAGAGGGTGACGACGGGCTCGACGCCCAGCTCCCTCAGGCGGCCCAGCAGCCGCCGGTAGTGGGCCAGCCCGGCGGGGTTGACGGGCGCCGTGCCGTTGGGCAGCAGCCGGGCCCAGGCCAGCGAGAAGCGGTAGTGGGAGACCCCCAGGCGCCGCAGCCCCTCGGCGTCGCGGTAGAGGTTGTTGTAGCTGTCGCTGGCCACGTCGCCGCCCGCCGGGCCCGGCGGGACGGACCCCGTCGGCGCGGCGGGGCGGTGGGCGAAGGTGTCCCAGACGGAGGCCCCTTTGCCGCCCTGGCGCCAGCCGCCCTCCGTCTGGTACGCGGCGCTGCCCGCCCCCCAGAGGAAGCCGTCGGGGAAGGTGTCGTGGAGGAAGAGCTGGTCCTGCGGGTAGGGCAGCCGGGCGAAGCGGGACCAGGTGCCCGCGCCCTGCCCCGGCGCCCCGAGCACCGGCTGCCCCAGCACCAGCAGCAGCGGCAGCAGCGGCGGCGGCGGCGGCGGCGCGGCGGGGGCCATGCTCCCGGCGGGGCTCCGCGACGGCGGCTCCCTCCTCCCTGCCCCCCCGCCCCCCCGCCGCCCCCTTTTATCTCACCTCGCCTCTCCCCCCCGCCCCGGTGGGCACGGCTATTAATAATTACCTCAGAGCTGCCGTCTGCCTCCTCCTCGCCCGGTTCCCTCGGGCAGAGCTGCCTCCGGGGGCGGGATCCAGGGGGTGAGACGGGGCGGGCGGGGACGAGAGGGCGGCAGCGGGGCGGGGGATCCTGAGGGGAGAGGTGGGCGCTGTGTCCCCTGCGGGGTCGCCTCTGTCACACACCCCCCCACACACAGAGTCCCCCCGGCCCCTCAGGGCGCAGGTCCCGTCCGCGGGCGACCGGGGCGGACGCACCTCGGCTGCGGCTCCGGTGCTCCCTTCGGAGGCGGGCCGCTCGCCGCTGCCCCGCGCCCCTTTCCCCCCAAAAAAATGTTTTTGGGGTTTTTTTTTTGTGAGGAGCCCGCGGAGAGACTCGACGGCCGGATCAGTCGCCTGTGAGGAACCGCACGGCGTCGCCCCCTTCCCGCCCCCCCCGCCGCCGTCGGGGAGCCCGGCGGGCAGCGGACGCGGCGGCGGGGCTGAGGGGAGGCAGCCAGGCGGGAAATAAAAATTATTTTTCCTTCACCCAGCATTTCCTTCATGCTACCTTGGCAAGGCACATCGCGTCGGTAGCAGTAATTAAGGAGAAACTCGTTGTGCAAGGGCGTCATACGCTCACCCCCCTCAAACACCCCCCCAGTAACTCAGGGACTGTCACCTCCCAGTAAAAACTTCTCTTTTCTGGAGTAGGAGGTCGGTGTATTTGGTTGTTTACCGCATGCAAAACAAGTTCCAGTTAGAAACGCCTCACAGATCTTTATGGGGAGGAAATAAATCGAGCTAAGTTTGATTATTGAGTTATACTTTTGAACCGATTCTGTGGGCATGAGGGATGGACCTCTCGTTAAAGGCAGGTCTCAGCTGCCGCTCTCATCTCCTTCGGGCAAAACAATTTGAGCCGGTCTGCAAAGTGAGAACTGGCTCAGCACATTGCAAAAACCTGGTATTCAGTTGCGTGAACTCTTAACACGAGTTGTCTAAGAATACAACACACCTACCAGACAGGCTGTTAAGGACAGGGAGACGTCCCCGGCAGATAACATTGTTGTTCAACTACAGAATGAAGGCATTTAGAGAATTTCATTTTATTTTTAGAAAATAAATGCCCTCAGGGGAAAACTACATGTAATCACGAATAACGAGTCGATGGATTTAAATGCCAGTTGTGACCTGCCGAAGGTTTCCTCTGGTGCGCAGGATGGGCTCTCGCACCTCGTGAGCACAGACAGGGCGTTCGCTTTGCCTCTTTCTAGAACATTCCAACTTCCACCTTTTCTGCACCGATTCGGGATGGTTTCAGGTGTTGTTTTATGGTGTTTTAAGGAAAAGACCAAAGGTGTAGAGTACAGGATTGCAGTTAATCTTCCATTAGTGGCGATTAATTTATTCCCATGTTAGAGGGACCATCTTAACAGCGCAGGAGAGCACTGACACCCCTTCCCTAAGGGGTGGGGTGGGAGCAGGGGGTGGCAGGCTCAGAACCAGGGCTGGTCATCGCCTTCCGCAAGTGAATTTCCTGTACAGCCTGACAAGCCGCTGAAATTTGATTACAGTCTAAGTAAATGACAACTTGAGCTCCAGCAACAGAGCTGCAGCAACAGAAAAAGGTGTTAGCATCACCTGGTAGTTACTTGCAAAAGCTGGAGATGAGTTGTTAAGAGCACAGTGGTGCTGCTGCTGTTGTCTCTGTGCAAGGCGTGCAGAGCCAGGCTCCTGTTCAGCTGCTGGCCTGATTTCAGTCGAAGTGTAATGCCTTCACTGGAGCTTGCTGCAAAAGTATTTTGAAAATCGGGATGTAGAGACATGCCTCAGAAATACCTCAGCCTAAAACAGAGTATTAGTGGCGCTAAGTGCATTGCTGACATTTAAGGAAAAAAACCTTCACTGGGTATCTGGGAATACAAGAGTTTTTAAAATATATCTTGATACATTCTCTTTTCATTTGCTAATTATTAACTAAAACCTAGATCAATCCTATTTATACTTAGGCAGCACCAATAAGTAGGCACTTAAGTGAAGTTCCTTCATTAGGAGCTCATGTCTTCCACAGCCTCTCAACAGCCAAAGGAAAGAAATAGCCTCATGGTGTAAGTCAGCCTATCTAAGATCTTTGTCAACTTCTAGAGGTGGCTACCTTCTCCAAAAACTGTCCAGGAAGCTTACAGTGACTGTGCTCCTGAAGCAAGCAGCCCATTTTTGAGGGATGAAGTCTGGCTATAAGTTGCTGGCACAAAGCTGTCACTTCACCTGTATGTCTGTTAGACGAGAACTTTTTTTATTATTATTTTTAGTGTAAATGTCAGAAAATGTGCACTGTGGCCTCCAGTTGCTTGTTTTTTTGTTACAGAGAAAGCTTGTTTTCATGTTTTAGGACAACACAATCACCCACTGCTCTGAGCCAATTTTTTTTTAATTTTTTTTTTCCCCCTAACAGACAGTCTAACAAACTCTGTGCAATATTAACCATGCAGAAAGGCCAGCCAAACACTTGCAGACATCCAGGTCTCCCTCATGGCTCCTTGAGTTCAAAGCATGGCTCCATTGTGTCTGTGTTGCTGAGCAAGCACACTTCCAACTCAGCCCCAGGCCAGCAGATCAGCATTTACCTTTCAGCCTCTTTGTACTGGTGATTACTGGACATTCAGGTTTTGATAATACATATAACGGATACTGTAAGTGTCAGTATAAGTTTCATTCAGGCTGTGCTGAGATTTTCTTTGCTAGCTATGCAGTCAATGTATGCAATCAAATTTGACAGTGTTGACTGAGCATTTCTGTTTCTACCCCAAAGAGGCTGAATCTTCTGGGATACCTAATTTTACATAAAGTAACTCTATTACTGCCTTAGATTCATTTAACAGCTTTCCCTGAGGTCACATCACTAACTGGCTTCAATGCAGCAAACCCCTTCCCCATTTTAAAATCTCTGCAGAAGAGCTAGCAGCCTTACACTGGTAGCATCTGTGCTCTTCACTGGGGTAGAACAAGTGGTCTCAGTGCATAAACCTGCCATCTTCTGTTTTAATGCCCCTTCTCTGTTCACAAGCGTATTTCCAAACAAAGACAAGGATACAGTGAGAAATAGCCTTGTGTAATAGATTTACACTCTCAACACTTCATCTCAAGACACAAAAGTACTTGCTACCAGCTGGGGACACTGCTTAAAAAAATCACTGCCTGAATTAGACTTCAGCATTTTCTCTATGCTTCCATCATTGCATAACAATACTACTTCTTTATTCTGTCTGCTTAATGCAAACTGCTAACCTGTCAAATTTTGCTTCCACTTGCTGATGAATAGGCGTTCCCAATGGAAAGCTGTGCAACAGCGTTCTAGATTTACCTTCTTCATCCCTGCCAGAACATCATAGCCTACCAGGCAAATAAGCTCTTCCTCAATTTTTCTCAGAGAAGAAGTTGGAAGTCCAATTTTCCTGAAAAAATGCAGCCTTCCATACCTATTCCTTCTTTCTCTTTTGATCACACTAGTTATATGCATTCAATGTAGATTCAGAATGACTTTAAAGACAGCTAGTAACTAACTGTATTGCAATTAGAAACATGGTGTTGTCAGGTCCAAAATATGCCTGCTGTTGTAACAAATTCATGTAGTGCTGAAGAATGCTTGTGAAGATGTCAAATCCTCCTCTGTTCTAGCCGTTAAGTACCAAATCACTCTCATCTCCACTTTTTTGTAGTTGGGAATGGTGGTAGAGAACCTGAAATGCCTTTTTTTGAATCCTGGGGACTCTAGTCATCTCCTGTTTCAAGGGTGACAAATTCTTCTTATCCCATAAATGACTCTGAGTTGTTCTCCTTTATTCTGTGGTAGGATCTAGTGTGAGGTGGGACATTAGAAACCTGAACTCCAGTAGTTCTTTCTTTACCCTTTTGTAACTGTGTCTCCAAGAATCCTGAACGTCCCCTTGTAGGAAAAGTGGGATTCTAAATCCTTTGGCCCTTCTTACTTTGGAAGGTGACAAGGAGTAACTTCAAGGCAAACCTAGACATTTATACTATATTCACATAGAGCAAGGATGACAATCCTGTTGTAACCTAGGAGGGGATGTGTGGTGTCTGGATGCTTCCCCATACCTGGATGGCAGGGGCTGCAAGGCCTTCCTAGTCTTCAGGGGAAGAAGTTACAGGGGAACCAGTAAACCCATTTCAAACCCTGAATCACAGAAGGTGATGGGGATGGGAAGAAAGGTAAAACACCATCTTGGAATGGCATTTCATATTTCATTGGAAATAACATCTTGGAAATCCCGTCTCTTGCTTCTTGGGAGACCGCAAACACCTCCCCATTATCCAGATGATGAGACAAAGGTTTGTACATGATCCCCCAATCTTCAAAAGTGCCTTCTGAATTGGTAGAAGAAGGGGTGGGCAAAGACAGAAAGGAAAAGAAGTTGCCTCTCTCCTGAGAAGGGAGATGGTGAAGAGGTGGATACGGCCTCGCTCTTCCTGTCCTGGGCAGGGGACATTGGCTTGGCTGGCAAGAAGGGTCCAGAGCTGAGGGAGAAAAGTCAGAGGTGTTGGAGAGAGAACAGAAGAGTGCTCCTTCCCAACTCCAGCCATGCAGCTTATGAGCCACAGGCTTCAGCTCCGTTTTAGGCAGGAAACAAACCCTGGTTGCAGTGGTTGAAGAAACAGGCCTGTCTCCCCAGGGTCTGCTGAGCCTGTATGAACAAGCAAGGGTGGATGTCCACGGAAGTTACAGACCAAAAAGGGAGTTGCCTGATGAGTTCTGGCAATTTTAGGGTAGAAAATCCTGGAAAACAGAGGGACTGGATCACTCACAGGTATGAAATAGGTTTAACAATTTAGATGGTACCTGCATAGACTGGATCTCAGGCCTAAGAGGTGACTGTGAAAATCACCGTTTGTGGTCCCTGATGCGGTATAAAAAGGAACAGAAACATAATTTCACTGTTCTCACTTCTATTTTAATTTCTATTTGTGATACACTGTTATCATTTTGAAACCAATTTCATTCAGTCTCCACAGGATGGCTCAAAAGCTTGAATCCTGTGGCTCAGTCTGGAGCTGACAGCACTCTGGAGACACGTATGGTGACTTTTCATATACAGTCATCCTATCTCTTCAGTTCAGGCACAGCTGAAGCATTTCTCTTCACTCTTCAGATTCCTACTATTTTAAAACCTCTGGCAAAATGCCACATCTTCTATGAAAAGAAAGATCCACAGGGGCTTAAATGAAGAAATAAAAAGCACTACTATCAAAAAATGAAAATGCAATGCTAAGTTTTATGTACATGAAAGTTGAAATTTTTATGCATTAAATTCAGTCAGGGAAGAATATCCTGCAAAATGACTTCTATCATCATTTCTTTAGATCACTTTCCATAGGTAAATTGATAAGAATTACTCTTGCTAAAATCACAGCAGAACAAGTTAGTGCTTGCTAAATTAGTATTTCAATAAGCAGTTGAATGACACCTCAGTTCAGATACTTATTTCTTGTTGGTTTCAGCTCATGCCAATATTGGTCTTCTTTACTGCAAGGCAAAGAAATAGGAATGGTTTTAGGAAGTGTGTTAATTATTTTTAAGATTTTCTGCCTAAATGACTCTTCTGCAGTTAAAAGTTATATCATTTTAAACTGAGCTGAGCTGAAACTTTGTAAACTAGTCGTTTAAACTATATTGCACTATGCTGCTCCATTACTAAATGTACAGGCAACCCTGGCTGCAAACGCATACACATTTTTCAGGGCTACAGGCATATGATGCTCTTTAATAAACACAACTATTATATTATACAAAATCCATTTTGACTGAATAGCAAAAACTCAGTCTCTGTACTGTGTGACGTGTGTGGTACTGAAATGTGATTTATAGTCAACTGAGAAGCCATTTAGTCTTTTAGTGCTGCTTCATACTCACATAAATGTACGTGGGAGCTATTCCCAGATACTCTAGCAAACCTTTACTCCTGTGTTTCTGAGACTGGCTCAAAACCATTGGGAAGTCAAGACATTTATTACCAAAACAGTAGGTATGCACAGTTTAGGGTCTACCTCTTCAAATGTGGTTGAGGAGTTGAACCAGATTAGGCCAAGATAGAGTATGCTGCAACAGTCCAGTCTTGAAAAGTAGACCTTTCTAATAAAAGAAGAAAAAAAACACCTTGAGAATTATTGCAATGAATTTAACCTCTGAGACATGAAAGCATAGATGCATGGCCAGTAGCCAAAGCATTCTGCATTAAGCAGTTCTTCACAGCTCCTATCCAGAAGAATTGGTGCACTACTTCAAAAACTGAAAGCCAGATAATTTCTGTAGTAAGTTTTAGGTTCTTGTGAGGGTTTTTTTCTGTACTTTTCCTGCGACTTTTGAACATTGTTTGAAGAAATAGCTTTTTACCTATCACACTGCAAAGTGGCAGTCACCAGTCTGTAGGCTTCTAAAAGCAACAGCTATCCAAGTGATCCGGCCCCGTGGAAAGACTGGAGGAGTATCTGCAGGTTCTTGCTAGGTCCTGTATGTGGGCCAGCAGCAGAGACTAAAGCACTTCTATGAAGGCGTGCAGTTATGAAATTTAAAGCTTGTAGCTGGGCAGCTAAGTAATGAGAAGCTTGAGACTGTCTGATAGGCAGTCAGATACTAGATGAACACATGGGATGTCTGTAGTCTATCAAAGAACTAAGAAGCCTACACAGGATACATGTCATGTAGGGAGGATAATGTGCAGACCAGAAAACATCCAAAGATGGCACATAAAGATATATAGCCTAAAGTAAACACACGTTACTGGTAATGACTTGAGCTCGTCTAGATGTTTACCTTATAGAAAAAATAATTATCCAATTCAATAATGCATAACAGAAGTAGAGCAGAATATAGTGGCTAATAAAAGGATGCTTGATATAATCTATGAAGGACTCATTAAGTGTGTGTAAAGAGGACTTGGGTTCTGTGGATTCACATTGCTGAAATCACTGCTATGTTTTCACAGTGCAGTGTTATGCTGTGTCTACCATACATGTCTACCATTTCTGAGCAAAGAAACCTCTGTGAGAATTCCCATGCTCAGTTGAGCTGTGGGGCTGGGCAAGGCTAAGCAAGCTGGGCCATCAGAACAGGCTCTGGAGCTGGGCTGGGGGATGTCAGAAACACCTTGGAGGAGCAGTAGTTGATTCCTGCAGTGCTTGGAGTCAGTTACCCCTCAAATATCAAGAGTTATGAGAATGAGGGGCAGATCCCTGCAAAAATTATCTGGCTTGCAGCCTTCCACAGTTAACAAAACTGATGAACTAAGAGTAGGACTTAGCTTTCGATAAGGCACCTGAATGTAGTTAATCTGCTTAGAGGTTTCTATACGTAAGCTGAGAAATTAATTCAGTAGCTTAAACACAGGCATCTTTTGTCATTGTAGACACGGTGGTGTACCCTGTCAGACCTCTGGCTCCCACTTCAGAAGTTACCAGTCTTGTGTCCTACCTGGCAATTCCACATTAATGTCTTAAGGGCCCCAGGGCATCTCAGTAGATGCCTATGTTTAGGTAACTGAATTGAGCCCATGACAGTTCAGGGAGATCTAACCAATGTAATACATGCAGCCTAGAGAGTGATTCAGCTCACCCAAAGGTAAGCACCAAGGAAAGGTTCACCTGCCCAGACACATATGCCTGGTTCCATCTCCAGCAGCCCATGGTGTCTGGCATGTCTGCATGGGAGTTACTGATATTGCACAGAGGGCTCATTTCAGCTGCCCACATATAGTTGACATGACTTTTGGCTAGGTACCCCACCTGTCTTCCACTTAATATTCTGAAACAACACAGGTCTCCTGTAGATCCTGTGTTATATCTATCAGCTTTAGGTGGACGACATGGTGACTGTATGGCATGACACAATGGTGGTGAAATAACACCATCTACCTTCCTGTGGGCAACTGAATGTGGGAGACCTACATCCTCCCGTAATGGCAACTGGAAGTCAAACAGGATACCCTCATACATTCGGAATGGTACCCAATGCCGTGTGTAAGGCTGGGGGTCCTGATCATAGTGGCTGTTCACGTCCCCAGTTACACATAGTCTGCTATGGTCAGACTTCTCTGCGTTCTGCATCATCCAGCTCTTGTTGAAGACATTTAGGTGCCTGAATCTCAACCTGAATCTCACTCTACTAGTAATCTGATAGAAATTTTTATCTTAACGCCATTAAAAACATTCTTATACATCATACATCTACCACCATACTAAGGCCTTGCTTTACCCACATCTGAAATCACAGGAGGTTTAATCTTTTGAGCAATAAGATCCCCATCTCTTCCTTAGGGTGAAATTAGAGATGGGATAATATTTGTTAAGAGTGTCAGGATCTTCATACTTCTTCCTGAGCAGGAGCCACACTGCTACATGCTTTAGGTTTATTGCTTTCTTTAAATAATGGACTTACAACCTCTTCTTTAGATCAAAACAGCAGGGGCAAATCAGGAAGCTGTATGTGCTATCACTGACATCAGTTCTGTGAGATTAAGTGTTTATGAGAATATTTTGAATTTTCTCAAGGTCAGTGACTAGGTTTCCACCAGCCACTCTAATTCACTCCTACATGTCATATCTGCTGCAAATCAAAGAAGGATGAGCAATATAATAAGCAAGGAGGAGCTATGCAGCAATTATAATGCAGGTAGCTGAATGCAGGAGTAACAAACATGCCACAGTGATTAAGCAACACATGTTGGCACATCAATGTTTTAGTTCTCTTCATCCAGCAGGTAACTTCAGAAAATATTGATATTTGTGGGGTTTTAAGAAAAAAAGGTTTTGGTATATCTGCTCAATGGCTGTGAGGAAAGTCCCAAATCGTGGCTGAAGAAGGTATTGATTAAGCTTTGATATATATATATATTGGAGCTATATGTAAGAAAGTTAAGCAGACTAATTCTCTCAAATTGTCAGGCCTGTAGGAAGGTTATCTACTGTTTGGTGCAAGCATCTAAAGTAAGCATTTTCCAAGTGTAAATCTTTGATTTACAGTGCTCTTTTATGTGTGCCCAGAACGTAACCCATGCAAAAATTCAGCTTGAAAAAATGCTTTGGATTCCATGTAACTATGTTCAAATGCATTCACTGCTGGAAGAATGTACCCCCTTACCAGCATGGTGCATGTATTCTTCATCTAAACCTAAGTTTTTTTAAATTGCAAAAAACTTTCTTTGTAGCAAAAAAATCTTTCATATATACACAGTGAGGCTGTCCCACCCACAGAGAGAAAAGCAGACTCCTGGCATTATGAAACATGCTTCGTAGGAGACAGCAGTAAGTGCGTTTTAAATCTATTAGAAATAATAATAAAAAAAAAAGTACTACAGTTAGGCATCATCAAGCAATTCCTCCTTTTGGATGAAACAGGAAAAGGACTCTTTGCAAGGGAAGTCAGGGAGAAACAACATTTACTGGACCAATTTCTCTGTTAGGTACCAAATGGTAGCTATTGAGCAAGCTATACATTTTGGGTCATGCTGTCAGAGCAGGTGTTCATTTGGGCAATTTATGGTCACAAAGGCTGATATGGCTCCTTTCTGCCTGAATTCTGTAGCTTAGTGTCCTAGTTTTGGCTGGGGTAGAGTTAATTTTCTTTCTAGTAGCTGGTATAGTGTTATGTTTTGGATTCAGTATGAGAAGAATGTTGATAACACTGATGTTTTCAGTTGTTGCTAAGTAGTGTTTAGACTAAGTCAAGGATTCTTCAGCTTCTCCTGCCCAGCCAGCAAGAAGGCTGGAGGGGCACAAGAAGTTGGGAGGGGACACAGCCAGGACAGCTGACCCAAACTGGCCAAAGGGACATTCCATACCATGTGACGTCATGCCCAGTATAGAAACTGGGGGAGTTGGCCTGGGCAGCAGATCACTGCTTGGGAACTAACTGGGCATCGGTCAGCAAGTGGTAAGCAATTCCACTGTGCATCACTTGTTTTGTATATTCCAATCCTTTTATTATTATTGTCATTTTATTATTGTTATTATTTTCATTATTAGTTTCATCCTTTCTGTTCTATTAAACTGTTCTTATCTCAACCCACGAGTTTTACTTTTTTTCCCCAATTCTCTCCCCCATCCCACTGGGTGGGGAGTGAGTGAGCGGCTGCATGGTGCTTAGTTGCTGGCTGGGGTTAAACTGTGACACTTAGTCATAGATACCAAGGAGAGTTAATTTTGTCATTTTTTTAATTAACTTAGCATTTAAATTCCTGTAGGCCTGACTTTCAGCTGAAAAACAGATGTTCATTGAAAGGAAGGCATCTGTGTCCATTTCTCTATTAATTCTGTCTTCAGTTCAAATCAGGTTTTAACATAAAAAGCTGAAAATTTTGAGGAAGATGATCTATTAAATGCATCCACTTATTTTTCATGCCTTTTTTTTCATTGCTTCCTGAGAGTCTCCTTTCTGTATGCAATGGCTTTTCCGGATGTTCCCTTACAGTGCATGTGCTTTAAGGGCAGAGTATCAGTGCCTGCAGTGTGTGAGACTTGTCTTAGCATGTTTGCTATTATTATTTCAGCAGGCCAGCAGCAGTTTCCAGAGGATCACAAATGAAAGCAGGAAAATGGTGATTTTTCAAAGTGTGGCAGGTATCTCTGAAAAAAGCTCAGCAAAATTTCACACTGCGGGGAAAGCTTGCTTCCCAAGGCTAAGGGCATCCTCCAGACCTGTCTCACAGCTGTCGGTGCAGTCAGCACTGTAAGACCTTGAGGTTGGTGGATCTGGTCTCCAGAGATTGCAGCACTGCTCTTGTCTCTTAAAAATGCTGACTGGCTTGGCTTGGTGGCAAAGGCTCTGCCTGGTTTACTGTCTTCAAGCCACGACCCTTAGACATTCATGACCTAACTGGCGAGGCGTTTCATGTTTGCCTGTAACAAGGTGTTGACACAACCCGCTGTAGTCTCCCCGGGGCTAACACAAAAGGTTTTGATTTCTAACTGCTCTTTTACAGCGATCAAAACAGATCAGGTGTCTAATTGCACACATATCATTGTTCAGCAGCACCCTGCCCTGCTCCCCTTCCTCATCTAAGTCCCCAGCCCTACCATATTTAACACAGTCACTTCTTCCACCCATCTCATGAAAGGACATCACACTCCACAGCAGCATCTTGCACATGATTTTACATTATTGCTTTAGCTTCTGTTAAGGTTTTCCATTTTTGTTCTCAATTCACTGCCCAGGTGTACTTTGGCCAGTGTTTGTTTTATTGGACTTGTATATGAGCAATACTGAATGGTGCTGCAGAGCCGCCTCTCTAAACAGCAAATGTCAACTAAATGCCTATGAACAGGTGGCCATTCCTTAAAGAAAAGGTAGGAAGGCTCTTTACTGTGAAACTTATGTGACCTGGAAGGAGCATCTTTTGTCAGATTCACCTACACCATGATATAATAAAGCTGTTTAAAAAGAGTGAAGGCTTTTAGTAAAGTCTCATTAACATACTATGAAATAGTAATACTGGTAAAAGTTCTACTATGGATATAGGTATAAAACTAGGTTAATTGTGGCTTAGCTTATGCCTCTTCCAAAATGAGAATCATCTTCATCAACAGAAACACTTTTATGCTCCTTTAACTGTGGGCTCGGATCCATGGGAAGGTCTCTGGATGGTAGCAAGTGCCAGCTGATCTGCAGTAACAGTCCATCCAGGTGGCAACTGCAAAGCTGTCACCCCTTAAATGAAAGGCCTCCCCTCCTCACCTACCACCTGCTCCCAGGGCAGATGCTCAACCCTAGTAGTCTTTCAGTGCTGGAGCTAGTCCGGGGACCAGGGAAGCCACACATAAGGGCCAGTGGAGCAAATCCCTAGCCTCAAACTTTGGGGCTAGTGCTGGGCAAGGCAGAAGCTGTTCATTGTACCTCCGCAGCAAAACCTTCCCTCTCAACACCCAGCTGTTCTGCTTCAGCAGTGCAGCCTGCTTCTTTCAATCATAAGCAATAAAAACTATGTGACTAATATCCCACCAATTCTCTCCTTTCTCACATGCACTTTCTTTTTCCAGTAACAGCTCCCCAGAGTTTTGGGGCAGGAGGAACCAAAAGCAGAAGACACACTTATGGAGAAGAAAAATAAAAATTAGAATCATAGAATCATTTAGGTTGGAAAAGACCTTCAAGATCATCAAGTCCAACCATCAACCATGCCCACTAAACCATGTTCTGAAGTACCCCGTCCACTCGCTTTTTGAATATCTCCAGGGATGGTGACTCAACCACTTCCCTGGGCAGCCCATTCCAATGTTTGACAACCCTCTCAGTAAAAATTTTTTTCCTAATATCTAACCTAAATCTCCCTTGCCTCAACTTGAGGCCATTTCTTCTTGTCCTATCTCCAGCCACCTGACAGAAGAGATCAACACCCACCTCACTACACCCTTCTTTCAGGTGGTTGTAGAGAGCGATCAGGTCTCCCCTCAGCCTCCTTTTCTCCAGACTAAACAACCCCAGCTCCCTCAGCCGCTCCTCAGAAGACTTGTGCTCCAGGGCCCTCACCAACTTGGTTGCCCTATTAGAATAAATGTGATTTACAAACTTGGTAAAAGAGAAGGAATCCTCTTTTCTGAGACTGAAACATTAAAAAATTACCATTTTTTGCAAAGGATTTTAGTTTCTGTTCCTGTTTGGAACTGGGAAATGCTTTGGTCACTCACAGGACCACTGTTCGAGTAAAGTAACCCAGCAGCCTTAAAGAGAATGAAACAAGGATGGTCCTGCCAGAGCTACTCTGTTGTAAACTAACCTACAGGTGCAACTGTACTTGTAAATAAAAGAGAGCTGTGCTGTGCTTGCACACTCACCCCCTAATCACCCCACTATTTAATTGCCATTCTCTGCCCCTGCTTTTGGAGAACTATCTGCAAGACAAATCAGCTTCAAAGGGGAGCAGCCATAACCACTGTGGACCTGAGCCAAGTGGTGCTACTTAGCCCTAGGCACAGGAATCAGCCTCTTTTATTCTATTCTCTTTTCTTCAGCAGCACAGAAAAGGCTAAAAGTGCAATTAGTCCTTTCTGTTTGGTACCAGGATTTTTTTTTTTAAATCTACACACGCACCAATAACCAGTAAAACATCTCCATAACTCATCTAGCCTTCCTGGCTCATGTTTAATAAGGTGTTACTCCAGCAGCTCCTATTCAAAGGACACATGCTCAAAATCCTGGCCAGATTTCTGAAAATGAGTATAAACATATATGTACGTCCTTACAAACTTTTCTTTCCAGCTTTTAACATGCTGTTGTACTTCATATTACCAGGCAAAACGACCTCAAGTTGTGCCAGGAGAGGTTTAGATTATGTATTCAGAAAAATTTCTTCACCAAAAGGGCTGTCAAGCATTGGAACAGGCTGCCTAGGGAAGTGGTTGAGTCACCGTCCCTGGAGGTATTTAAAAGAGGTGGAGATGTGGCGCTTAGGGACATGGTTTAGCGGTGGACTTGGCAGTGTTAGGTTTACGGTTGGACTTGGTGATCTTAAAGGTCTTTTCCAACCTAAATGATTCAAGAATTCTATGATCATGCTGCCTCCTAAGGAGTAACACCACACGCACAGATGTACCATGGTTACTGCTGTGATGTGAACCACTTTACCCTTCTCTGCTCCCCTCCAAGACACTCTGTGTGATGCCGACCTGCACACAGCAACCGAACATCCCAACTCCCTATTTCTCACCGTCAGAAACACCAAGGATGAAAATCCCAGGTGCTTGTTGACAGGAGGGATAGGACTGGTCCACGTGAGGCCCAGGAGATTCATGGTCCCTGGAACTGTGAGGGGAGGAAGGCAGAAGAAAAGTTCTTGTCAGGCCAGCTGGGCAACTGCACATCAATGATGCAGTAAAAACATTTGCTAGTGGGCTCAGGAGTGTAAATAAAAGCTATGATTCACATATGTTAAGAGAAGGAAAAAAAATTATAGTAGTCAAGGTATATTATATACACGGTCTAAAGGAACAGTGTAGTTACCATGTCTCAGACAAGTTTACAAACATTACTAATCCTCTCACTTCTGAGAACATTACATAACCATTAACAAGATAGGGAAGAAATTCAGTGTGTACACACATGCATGACATATTTCTAAACACTGGTGATAAAACTGGTGCTAAGTGGTGATAATTTGAGATTACCATTATACAGCAGAGCAGTGCTTTTTTTTTTCTCCCATGCCTTAGATTTGCAAAGATTACCTACAGATTCTCACACAAGAAAGGATTTGTTTTTCAGCCCCAAATGCTGACAATACTTTGATTGCTAGCACACTGTCTGCCATACTTATTAATACTATTTAATTGCTTCTTTAAAATCCCCAATCTGTAACCATCTTGACTCTTACCTTGAGTGAAAGTTTTTCTTGGTGCTTTGGGGGAGGAAGGGAAAGTGAAGATATCATCAATGTGACTGTGAAGCTTTGGAAAGGGATGAAAGGCACTACAATACAAGTTGTTGTGTTGGTTATCAGAAGCTTCCAACAGAGGTTTGTCTTTAGAGCTCAAGACCCTAATGATGCTACAGAAAGGATTTCATTAAATACCCAAGTTCACAAGATTACTTTTAAAATAAGTTCAGATGGATGAGGCACAACTTGCTTTAAATGACTGCTGAAAATTTTTGGAGATTAGCCTTTTGCGAGATTAGCTGGTAAAACATATATTAAACCCCCAGCTGTTATTAGGGTGGTTTTATCTTAGTGAGTGTGTCATCCAAATGGTATTTTATAGGATAGGTTGGGAATTTTCCAACACAAAGTATTTTTGGTCAGAAAATGCAGCTTTATCAAAACCACAGCTTTTTTTATGGAAATGTACATACCAGCTTTGATACAGATGGAATTTTCATATCAAAAAATCAAAGAGCTAGAGAAGCCTAAGTCATAACAGCCTTCTGGCTTGGCTCACTTATCTGGCTGTGGGAAATGAAGACTGAGATTTCTGGATGTGCCTGACTCTGCCTGAGGGCTTGAAGATCTGTTTTCTACCTGCAAGGAAAATACTCCTTTCACCCAACTGCTCTGGGATGAGTTGTTTTTCACCTATAAACAACAGAGAGAGAAAATGAGGCTTGCTCTGCAGCCCAATGGTCATAACTCGCACATGTGGTGCAGTTGCCAAAGAGAAGCAATGTGATGATAGCACCAATATGCGTGAAAAGAAACCAAACTTCATGTCTCTAGTCGGAATATGGCAGAGCAGATTAAAACACTGATCTGCCTTGTCCCATTTGATAGCTGATTGCATCTTGTGACTGCAACCAGACACAGGATGGATGGAGAAACCACTTTGCAGCAGATGCCCTCAGAAAACGGTATTCCAAAGATATAAAGGACTACTAATGGAGAAGGAACTCGAGAAGGAACTCAAGAAGGAAAAAGTATTTCATCTTTCCAAGGGAGTGACTGACCCTGAAAGCACAGACACGTACTAGAGAAACACCGTGTGAACTGTAAGAACATTTTGCCTCCACATATTTTATCTCTTGATAGAAGTGCAGCCATTTCAGATTTTCTCCAGGTATTCAAGATTGCTAAGTAAGCACAGCGTTGCAATAAAAGAACATGCTGCAGCAAGATAATAAACGTGACTTGCTTAACAACTGTGTTATCTCATATGACCAGGCACAAGAGTAGATAGCATAATCTAAGTATCAATGTGCCTTACGCAAAGGGTATAACAAGCTGTAAGTCACACTCTTTGAATTATCATACATACATTTGCAATGTAACCACCCCTCTTGAAAAATACATACAGCCAGTCAGAAATTAAATATGAAATTTGTCACAGAAAGTTTATTACAAAAAATGAAGCCTCATACCTAATGGAGAAGGGTCACCCATGCTTTCCTTTAGTGCTGCAAAAATACCTTTTGTAATTGTACTGCCATAAATGAACATTTGCTAAGTTTATGTTGTGTTCCCATTACAAGCTATGATGACAGATGTGATTTTGGTACCTTGTATTGCGGGAACACCTGACCTTCACATTAATGTCTTCATACCACTGCTAGCTGAAAGCCCTTCCCTACTGCAATACTTAAAATTCTTTTGTCTGCTTGGTTTCTGTCTGATTAAGGTAGAAGGTCCAGGGTTCATTCTGAAGCAAAGCAAGAACACTTTTCAAATAATTCCTATCCAGCTTTCATTTTCATACACATGAAAGTTGTTCTCAGACATACTATTTATTTGTACCTGATATAGTCATAGATAATGCTGTTAATCTTTTTTTCTGGTCACATTTTATATTAAAAATTCAATTATGAATGACTTTAAGTAGATTAAAATTATTACTTTTGAGTCAATCGCTTACCAGGGCGCCTGATATGTTGCTTTGAAAACATTGTTCGCTGTCTTCCAAAATACAATATACTGATTTTCTGTAGCCATGTAACATGTTTATAATATTCATTAATCATTACCTAGCCTCTTATAAATGTATTTTTATGCTTTATACTAAGCCTTTTAGACTCAGTGTAAAGAATAACATTTTTTCTATTCTTTACCATCCCCTTTCATCAACGAGACATCAGCCTTCTGATTATTTTTTAACTGGTGCATCTTTTTTCTGAATTCTAAATTCTGACTGAATGAAATACACCCCTCTACCTAGCTAAAACACAGATTATGGATTCTTTAATTCTCACTTGTATACTATTTAAAGGAAGGAGTTAAATGATACACAAATCTTGTCCTGAGCCTTGGCCCAGGAATGTACTTCATCCCAGGATCTTCATCACTAATGTAAACTCACTAACTAATTACAGTAAGAGTGGCAGGAGATCATGTTAGGTGAAGCCAGTTGTTTTTAGCTGCTGGGGCTGGAGCACGGGGAGCTGGCAGTGTTTTTCAAAACCACTTGTGCTTTGCCTCATCTTATGTTTACAGGGTGTAGATAGCCTCTTAGGTGACAGCCAGTTCAAATCGGGATTTCATCTCCAGTGTCATTTGCTAGATGGCATGAACTGAAACCAAACCTTGAGCTTAGCTCACCCACTGGTCCTGTACAGGTGGCCCACCCTATCCTGCTCAGTGTGGTGGCATGGGAGCCTCTTCTTCTCCAGCCCAGAGAAGCACTGCAGAGTGGATGCATCTACCAGAGGGCTGTGTCCAGCAGTGGATTCCTCTTGAGACACTTCTGGTCCTCTACTGAACAATGCCTGCAACAGTAGTGTAAGCATATATGAACCGTTTTAATTAGTGGAATGTGGATGTCAATTTCATTAATATCATTTGTATTTCACTGCTGATTTAAGTGCCAATTTTCAAAGGAAAATAAGATTTCCTCTGCTTAGAGGGCACCTGAATGCTATATATGCTTCTGTGTACTTTATATTCTGAAAGAGCTCCAAAGCAATATTTCACCAAATGGGAAGAGCTGGGCTTATATATGATCTCATTTGCACGCACAGTGTGCCCTGCCTTGTAAGAATATATTTGACTTGCTTCTTTCCTTTGCTAATATGTTTTACTCGCATGATATTAGAAATGATGGGTCAAAAAAGATTGGTTTTTTTGTACTGCAATCTTCAATGTGGACATCCTGAGAAATACATTCCTGAAATTTCTCTTTTCATCCTTCAAAAATTGTTTTGTTTTTGTTTTTTTTTTTATGACAGCATGTCTAGAAGAGTCATGTAACTACCACTGAATGGCACAGTCGGGGAAACTATATTCTCCAGATGCAATAAAAGTTACTGTATTTTATTTCCTATTTTCTGTGGAGGAAATGACTTTTAAAAGCCTCCTATGATTTTGCAAGAAATAAAAAAGAGAAGATAAATTAGTTCCTGCAAATTGTACATTTCTACTGCATTCATTTTAATGAAAATGTGCCGGTTTCAAAACAAGTGAAAAGGGGTTTTTTTAATTGTAGTGTTCTCCTTTAATTAGATTTAATCAGATATTTTATAGCACACCGAATGTGTACATAGGGGTGTTCAATAAAATTCTTATTACTGTCCTCTCTCTTAAAGGTACATGTAAACACAGAAACACATTACATTTCACCAAATCTATTGTAGTATTTTTAAAGTGGAGGCAGATTTTAGTTCAGTCATGATAAAAAGCTCAGTTTTGCTTCCACATAACTATGTGGAAAACTCTGCTACAGTTGCAAAAATTTAGAGAAATTCTTAAACTTTTAGTTTGGTTAACTCTACAACCTGTACTATTGATAACAACACTAAAAAATTCTTGTGTGCTAGAGCTAGCCCTAAAGAGAGAATATAATGATTAAATAGCCCCAAATACATTGAAAAGCATTTGAATTATTTGATGAAATATTCTGGTACTTTCTAGAAATGTGCCTTGTAATCTATGGCTATTGCTATTCTTTCAAAATTCTACTAAGATATATTTTAGAAGATATTTTATCTGCACTGTTGACTAGTCTCTTGCCTCCAATAATTATTTGGACTGTATGAAAAGGAAGAGATTGTTTAGCTTGGATCCATGGTAACTCCTCCGAGTCTAGACTCTGTCTGTGTAGTACATATCACCTTTATGAGAATCTATAAAGCTTTTCTCTTACCTTTCATGAACTGTAGAGATAAAGTTATCCTGTAATACAAAATAGGTATTATATTCCTTGAAAAGAGCTGTTTGAGAACCTTGTAAAAGAAAGCCCTCCCCTGCCTCCCCACCCCGTGCATTCATTTATTATACTTGTAAAGGTAGATTTTCAAGGTATTGCTCTCCATCTGTATTTGAAGAATTAATCAACAGCTTTAGATGGATTCCATTTTCTTTGAATCATCAAGGAGAAAGTGTTTAAGGCCAGCTGTCAAACTAATTTTTCTTTCACTCAGGCTGGAAAAAGAGAACTTGTGATTTTCTTGCTGGCCTTGCACAAAAGTGAATCTGCATATGAAAACACTGAAGTTTTGGAAGAGTTAGACAGTTTTCTGCATACTATGAAATGCAAGTGGCATTTGGAGAGTTGCTAAATTTTTACCTTGCCAATCTGTTGTTGTATGAGTTCTCCTAAAGCTATTTAAGGTCAAGCCCCAGAAGAAAATGTCTTGGTTTAGCATGTTTCTATCTTCTACAGCACTACTGATGCAGTAGAAAAGACAATATATGTCATGCAATTTATTTTCAAGCTGGCATATTATTATTTTTCTTATTTATAAGAAAATGGGGCCACATGTGGCATAGATGTGCAATCATTTTCATGTTTTCCACATCATCTTGTCACTTTCTGGCCAGTATGGAGGTGCTGACACTGTTCCTTTTCTCCCTTCAATAACTGAAGTCTCTCGCACATCTCAGTTCTCAGTATCATGTCATTCATCCAGTGCCAAATCAGAGAAAGGTTGAGGTAAAGCTGGGAAGGCTCTTGAAGGCATGTGTACTCCCTTAAGTCCATCCTCTTGCTGAAAGGTAAGATCATCTTTTCTACAAGCTAGATTCCTA
This sequence comes from Astur gentilis, assembly GCF_929443795.1. Taxonomy (NCBI): domain Eukaryota; kingdom Metazoa; phylum Chordata; class Aves; order Accipitriformes; family Accipitridae; genus Astur; species Astur gentilis. Next base: position 3,356,587 of record NC_064898.1, read on the forward strand.
ACATCAGTTTGTCTAACTTATTTTTAAAAACATCCAACAATAGAGACTCCACAACCTCCTGGCCAACGCTACCTACCAGGGCTCACTATCCTTATCATTAGGACATGCATCAAGAGCTAATACACTGAACTCCTTTGATTCTGCTTAATTCCATTAATTTTGTATTATCCTTTCAGTTTTCTTCTCTCTTGATCTATTAAAAAAAAAAATAAATCCTTGAAATTTTTTTTTTTATTACAAAGTCAGGAACTGCTTTATGCCAGCTAAGTCCTCTCAAGTGCCAAGTAGAGCAGGGAGACTATTTTAACTGGCCTATATTTAAGACTCCTATTTATACGCCTCTGTATGATGTTTGCCTTTTCTGCACAATGCTGATTCACGTTCTTCTCATCCCCTGTGATTCTCAGATTGCTTTCTGCAGAGCTGCTGCCAGATCAGTCATCTCCCTTCCTGCAGTTGTTCCCAGTCAGACATGCCTGCCTCAGTTGAACTGAATTGACAGAGATGGGAAAGGTCAGATGGTTTTCACACATTTGTCAGGATCATTCTGAAGCCTGAGCCAGTTCACTTGTAGCCAGGCAGTCCCTCCAAGCTTGATATCATCTGCAAAATGAAAAATGCAGTCTCCACTCAATTATCCCATTGATTAGAGTGTCAGTTGCTGGGCAGACCTTCTGCAGAACAGCAGTCAATACCTTCTTCTCCTTTGGCAGGGAAAAACTGATAATGACTTTGTGAATAAAATTTTCCAAACACTTTTGCACTCACTTCACAGACATTTAATCTAGACCATGTTTCCCTCCTTTGCTTGAAGGAATTTAAGGCTGAGTCAAATATTCACTGAGCACAAGATATATAAAGGTCACGGCTTCTCCTCTAGCTATAAGGATTGTTGCACTACCTCCAAATGTGACTTAGTTTCTCTTTTTCTTCCAGTTTTGAACAGCTAGCAGATCGCCAGGCTGAGAAAGGTAAATGAAGGTAAACAGGGGAAATCTTTGTTTCAATCAGTATATTACCCCCAATGTCTAACTGAAGTCATTTGTTTAAGAATCCTGGGCAAAGACTATGCTGACTATCTGCTACCCTTATTCAAAGGTAAGCAGTCATTCCAGCTGAGTTACTATAGAAAATCTGGGGAAACACTGTGCATAAACTGCTGGGGATCTGACACTTACCAGCAGGCTGAGCTGGTGGGGTGTACTTCACAGAAAAAAATAACAACCTGAATAACTGTGCCCAGTTAACAGGTGATAGCTGCTGCAGGTGATAATAACAGGTCATGTTACAGCATCACAAGACCTGAGAACACCTAAGGAGGTAAAAGTCCAGTGGGCTGAGCTCCAAAATAGTGTCCAGAAAACTTTCCAGCTGGTGGGAGCTCTCTGCTGCATTTGGCATTGCCACAACTGCCCCTGGAATATCCAGCTCTGGACTGCTGTATGCAGTTCAAGAAGGAACTGCAAAAAGTTTGAGAAAATTAAAACGGATGAGAAGGCAAGAAAATTGAGTTAAAAACTCAAGCATCTCAAACTACATAGCTGAAAGAAAAGAGTGATTATAAGCTGGCTGGATCACAGTTTAAGTATCTGCACAGACAACAGCAATGCAGCAGAGGGAATCTTGCAAAGAAGAGGTTTCTTAGTTTTCTAATAGTTGAATCTAGCTGAATCTAGACAAGTTCACCTAATAAATGATCAAATTTTTCTTAATTGAAAACCTGTTTGTGCTGGCTTTTCCATCAATGGCAATTGTGAAATCTAGACTAGGTTGTTTTTCTGCAAGTTGAGCTGTAGCTCAGAAGTCCCATGGTTCCTGTTACTTACATAAAATTACCAGGACCATCTCTTCGGCACTATCACTTATATGGTGCATGTCCTGACTTTAATTCTGTTCATGCACAAACAGATCAAATATCATTCCCATGTCTCAGTGTGCGTAGTAATTGCTGTAGAGCTTTTCTCTAACATTTAAGAGAATAGGTTGAATAGGAGTGAATCTTTATAGGGGCAATCCTGGCACCCCTGCTGAGCCATTGACCCTCTTGAATTCCATCATTTCAGCAGTGGCAGGACAGATTCAGTCCCCTAATTTCTAGGGGAAAAGAGGTACGGGACTGAACAGCCATACAGCTACCACCACGTTACAAGACCTGGAGGGTATGCATCACGGCAGTTGATGCCAATGGGGGCTGTGAGCCCCTTGGCAGCCCAGTGCCCCTGGGAGCCTGTGGCTGCAGAGCTGTGAAAGCAGTACTAAGCTGGAAGTGCTGAGCTCTGTGTTTTGCACAGCAGGAAAGGCTCAAGGGAGATCAGTGTAGACCTGGAGACAGTTGTTTTCAAATGAGGATAGAGAGAAGGAAGAATCAGAGCAACCTCTGAGGTGAGTAGCATGTAGTAACACCAGAGATGGAGCTGTTAGAGCAGGTCCAGAGGAGGAACATGGAAATGGTCAGAGGGCAGGAACACCTCTCCTATGAAGAAAGGCTGAGAGAGTTGGGGTTGTTCAGCCCAGCGTAGAGAAGGCACTGGCAGGACCTTACTGCAGCCTTTCAATATATGAAGGAGGCTTATAAGAAAGATGGAGAAAAACATTTTACAAGGGCCAGTTGTGACAGGACAAGGGACAAAGGTTTTAAACTGAAAGAGGGTAGATTTAGTTTGGATATAAGGAAGATTTTTTTTACTATGAGGGTGGTGAGACGCTGGTACCGGTTGCCCAGAGAAGTTGTGGATGCCCCATCCCTGAAGTGCTCAAAGTCAGGTTTGACAGGGCTTTGAGCAACCTGATGTAGTGGCAGATGTTCCTGCCCATGGTGGGGAGGCTGAATGAGACGATGAGATGATGATTCTATGTAAGTCATAATGGGGTTCTGGGAGTCGATGTCTGATAATAGTACACCATTCACAGGAAGTTCATTTTCACCTGTTCATACTGTTGTAATATTTTGAACACACCACTTCAAACTTTCACTATGCACCATGTCATGGTTTAACCCCAGCCAGAAACTAAGCACCACTCAGCTGCCCACTCCCTCCCCCCCCCCCCCCCCCCAGTGGGATGGGGCAGAAAATCAGGAAAAGAAATAAAATTTGTGGGTTGAGATAAGAACGGTTTAATAGAATATAAAAAGAATAAACTAATAATGATAATGATAACACTAATAAAGTGACAGCAGGAATGATAAAAGGATGGGAATATACAAATGATGCACAGTGCAATTGCTCACCACCCACTGATCGATGTCCAGTTAATCCCTGAGCGGTGATCCCCCCGCCCCCACTCCCCCCAGTTCCTATACTGGACATGACGTCCCATGGTATGGAATACCCCATTGGCCAGTTTGGGTCAGCTGCCCTGGCTGTGTCCTGTGCCAACTTCTTGTGCCCCTCCAGCCTTCTTGCTGGCTGGGCATCAGAAGCTGAAAAATCCTTGACTTTAGACTAAACATTACTTAGCAACAACTGAAAACATCAGTGTTATCAACATTCTTCTCATACTGAACTCAAAACATAGCACTGTATCAGCTACTAGGAAGACAATTAACTCTATCCCAGCTGAAACCAGGACAACCATCACTCAAAATGAAGTCAAAATACATAGGAAGTGTATAATTAAAGAAAGGACCTCTGTCAAACATGAGGGGCCCATAAATAGAGCTGTTTGGCTATCTTAAGAATGCTTTATTAATAGCAACATTGGAAAGTGGTATGGTTAAAGGAAGATAAGCCTAGAAGCCAGTATCTAAGAAGCTTCTGAACCAAAAATACTGAGCAGTTTCTAAACAGCTTTTTATTGAATTTTCAGAGTAAAGGATGAGACTAACATTGAGATATCTTACTTTGTTGAAAGCGTTCCACTTTGATAAAACAGATTTCCATTTGCCAAAGCAGTAACTACAATGTAGGTGCTCCATCTTCCACACATAACCTAGCTATCACCTCTCCCTGTGATCCAGTAAATAAGATACATACCTAAAAGGAAGGATATGTGAGTTCCAAATCTTGCTTCAGCAGCTGTGGGTGCCTGCCATATCCTATGGGACACCTCTTACAAGATGAGAGCAGCCCGCCTGGGATGCACAATAGCATTGTGTGGAAGCTGTTCTTCTGGGAGGGAAAGAGTGAGGGAGATGATTTAAATGCTGGAGGGCTTTGAAGGTGTTTTTTTGTTGTTTTTCTTTCATTAGACTCAGCCACTGAAGCATTACAAAGGCACATGTCCCCTTCACTGATGTTGTGAATTGATGGCCTCATTCCTTAGATTTTGTTACACATGACCTATTCTGCTCAGTGACAAAAGAATAAAAGGTGGGGTTTTTTCTGATTGATATAAACTAGCGATTCTTCTTCACCTTTTTGGCCCTGAACCAGCAAATTGGTTGATTTATGCAGTTCTGCCATTGCACCTATCAAGGCTATACACAGTTGAGAATTGCTAGAGCGGTTTATGCTGAAGCACAGCTATTCACCCCCAATGCCACAAAACAGGCCCCATATCAAGAAGCTCTAACAGCCAGGGACCACCTTTACACTCTTTGTATTACAGGACTGGGACCCAAGTCCTCATTTACTCCCACAAAATCACCCAAAAATGTTAATCAGATGAATTGCCTACAGAAAGTTGGCTTTTGCCACTTTCTGACTACCTCACCTTTTCCTCAGTCCTCTTATCCCCCCCTCCATTTTTGCAGCTGTGTGCTGTACATGTGGGACAGGATGCATTTTAAACTGCGAGCAGCGTGTAAGCTGCATGGAGCTCAGGCTTAGGAAGGGGTCTATCTCCCATCTTCTCCCAGGAAGCAAAGAGCTAAGTGCTGTCCTCCAGCCCATGAGGCATTCTCCCTCTCCACCTACCAAAGCTCAAATTGAGGTGACAGACACAACTGCCATCCTCTCCCTTCCTTACCTGCCTGTATAAAAGGCAAGTGTGTGAAAATGAAAGCTGTGTTGTGCCGACCAGAACCTGAAATGCAGACAGGTCTTTTATTAGTGCATTTCTGAAGAAGGGGGGCACGCTTCACGGCTAAGACAAGTTAGAAAGCCACAATGCAGGTCCTCAGCAACTTGGCAAATTGTAGTAAGGGACAGGAAAGAGATCAGCCTGTGTTGTATAACCATCTCTCTGTAATATTAAAGACATCCATTTTATCTGGCAATGGCCATGACATTTTTCTTATCCTTTCAAAATATTGAGTGAATTCACAAATGACTTTCAATAACCCATTTGTATTCATTTTCTTTTTCTAAAATAAACTTGTCTAGGAAAAATAATGAATGCCACATTCATTACAATAGAAGCCTTTGGAAGACATATTCTGCCTGATACATTTCTTTACACCCAAAGAGTATGATAAGATAAATTCCATTTTCAAGCAGCTGAATGGTATTACAGTCCCATTAATTTCAATAGCTAAGCCACAGCAAGAAGCATTTCCTGTAAACTCTTTTAGTTTTGTTTGGATGTACAATAGGGAAACTTACTGGAGATTAAAATGGCATCTGTGCATTTTTTAAGAGTTTTTCATTATGTTTTGCAGCTTTGCTTTTTTCCCTAATGCATCAAAGCATAAAAAAAAGCCACGGCTGTTTACAAATAATAGCAAAGAAGTAGCGTTTGCAGACTTTGATTCCAGTCTGCTGCATTTGCCAGCATTTTGGCAAACTTTGGCCACCTGTTGTAGAGTTGTGGGAACCATAAATTCTCTTCCATGTGGAATAAAATGTACTAAATATAGTCACTGTCGGCATGAAGCAAGTGATTAAGAGGAATATTTTGAGAAACAGCAAAAAGACAGCACTAAAAAAGTCTCATATTTGCAACTTTAACTATATCCTAACCCAGAAAGAATATGGTGTAAAACAGGCATGTAGTGCACTACTATAAGACTGAACTAGGAACAGTGTAAAGCCCGTGGCTTCCAGTGACCTTGAGGAGGTATAACATCATACTTCACATCTGTGTATCTACTGGAGGTAGGGAAAGACATAAGGGAGCTCTGGAGTCTCCTATTAGTAATGGTGAATGGGTATAAGCTTCTACATCTTCTGTTGCAACTGTTTGACTTCCAGACCCGCTTGAGAAAAGGGCTGTTTCCAGCTCTGCTCTGCTACAGGGAATTACTAGTAAATAATAATGTTGTAGAGTTTTTCTCGACTTGCAACAGAGTCAATGAAAACTACAGTTGGCATTAAAAGGTTGGTTTTCTATTCCCCAAAGCAATGGAGGAAAAGAATGGCAAAACAGTGTTTTGGCAATCTAAAACAAAACAGTTGGTTTGAGAAGTAGTGGAAGGCTTTTCATTACTTTTTTCACACGCTATTCTTACTTTCTCTTTCTTCCTCAACAGTCCAGAAAAACAGATTTCTGGTACTAAAACAAAACTAGCCTGATGGTCCTAAAGATATTTAGAATGCAATCTTCTCCATGTGTTGTACACTATTTTCTTGGCTACATTCAGCACCAAATACCTGCCATGTATGGAAGCAGAACTTAGTATTGGTACCATATCTGGGAGATACAATTTCAAATCCAAGAGCATCCCTAATCTTCTGTTGTTTCTGTGGTCTTGCCTCCCTGACCTTGTGAAGGGAATGAAAATAGAGCAGATTCTTCCAACTAGTGCAAACACACACAGAAAGCATCTGTGGGACATGGCACAGCCTCACAGCAGGAGAACCTCATCATACCCGAGGTCAGGGGGACATTTCCCTTCACTCTGATTTTATTTTGCTGGAAATTAATATGAGCAACAAGGCTTACTGGAAAAAAACCCAACCCTAAACATGCCAAAACAAAGAGTTTACTGCCATGTTTAAGCCACAAATAGGAAAAAGTGCCATCTGCAGCTGAGAGGTGGTTGAGATGAATGTTTGTTGCCTGCCTTGCTCTGTTTTCTGCACCTGAAGAAGTTTATTCTGTAAACACCAGTGCAGCCTTACTGGAACTGAGTTTGTGAGAGGAGTTGATGAATATGATAAGTATCACTAGGTAAATAGAGAAATGAGTTCTGACCATGATTCTTCTTTTTTTCCTAAACACCTCAAACACCTTCTGTGCAACACAATACATTGTAAGCAACTTTTCCTATGCCATTTTGATTATAATAGAAGTGTATAATTGTCTATAACTCGGAGTATAGAGTAGCATCATAAAATATTTATGTTGGAAGGAACCTCTGGACCCACTGTTTAAGGCTTCAAAGTGGGAGCAGGTTGCACAGGGCCTTGTCCAATTGAGTTTTTAATACTTCCAGGAAGGCACATTCCACTTGCTCTCTGAGCAATCTGTTTTCCTGTTCAAACTGTTTAAAAAAAACCCCATATATGGAAGGAATGAAATTTTTCTCACATGTTTGCACAGTATTTAGCACAGTACTCTTCTAGTGTATGGATGCTACTTTACTACAAGTAATCAAGAAATAGAAATGCTATTGTAAAATGCATTCGATTGCATTAATTATTTAAATACTATTGCATTGTCTCATATTTACTATGGAAAAACTCAAGATTTAATTAGCAGCAATGACAAATTCTGCCCCGTATGCCTAAGAACTATCTACCTCTGTCGTGGTCTTATATCCACTGTCTGTTCCCAGAGTCCATCCGCATAGCACTAAAAGATCTCTTTTTTTCATACTGGCTAATAAGTTTAACACCCTGTGAGACAGGCTATAATTTAAGACAGTAACTTTCAAAGTGCGCTCTTCTGGGAAGGTCACAAACCACTTTGCTCATTTGGCACTTGTTACAATCCAGAGTGAACACAATGCCTCCGCAACGAGGATTATCGCACTATCAAAAATTGCTCATTCCTGGAAACTTCCATGAATAGCTTGACTCATCTCTGAAAAGACGTATGTCCCAAACATATCTCTGGAGCACAAGGTCTTATTTTTGCAGCTACTTAATGTTTCACTGAGGGATGCTGAGCACCTCCAGCTGATGGTGAGCCAATAGAAAATGAGGGTACTCAGTATATGACGATTAGTCTCCCAAATGGTGTTTTGCTTGGAACAGTCCAAGATTCTTAGTTTCTAAAACAAGTGTCCCTGTGTGTTTGCTACAAGCGAAGTCTCTTGGTGGTTTATCACAATCCTAATTTCCCATTCAAATTAATGGAATAGTAGCACCATTTACTTTAATGGCTCCCATAATATGTGGTATCATTTCTTGCATAAGTTGCTTCCCACAGCTAATCTGCTACTGCACAAAATGATACCAAAAAACCTATTTATTTTAATGGTATTTAATGAAAGATATTTAGTTGTACTCTGTACTTCCTGGAAAATCTGCCACTCTACTATCCAGCAAAGGGACTGCCTTTATTGATATGCAACATATATACTAAAAGAGGAGGGTGGTTTTAAAGAATTTATGGGATTTTTGCTGCCTATTTTTCTTTTGTCTGTTAGTGCTCCTGTTGCCATGTGTGATGCTGAGAAAGTTGCTACTCATAAGGGAATATGTTGTTCACATATCACTCATTTGTGATAAGGGGCCAAGAATAGAGGAAATGCTGATAATTCATATGCCAGCATAAGACAAAGATCTTCCAACCTCAAGACAGACAGCTACAACCACTAGTCAACAGTGGTTGCTTTATTATAACAACTGGAACTTAACTGCTTCTCACCCTGAAAGATGCGGAGCAAGCTCAGTGATCACAGATAAAACATGAGACCACCAAGAAGCAGCCATTTCTGCAGTGGTTTCCTTAGAAAACACATTGCATCAGGCATCACATGCAAAAAGAGCTAGGAAACACTGAAAAGAACCAAGTTGATATGGTAAGTTCCACAAGACTTTGAATGTCATCTTGAAATGCATTATTGCACACTTAAATTATTGTTATACCTGCAGGCTCCAGTCAAATGAAGGCCCGTTTCTGTCAGGTTTTACCATTTAAGAAATCAGTATTCTGCTTGTGAATACCATACATAATCTAGAGCCATTTGGCTTCAGGCTATTTGGCATGAAAGTGCTCTGGTTCACGTTAGTGGTCTGCTCCCTCTTGAGTTGGAGGCAGTAAACAGATGCCCGAGGACTTTGTGAGAAAATGAACCAGAGCCAAGAAACATATTCAATGAGGCTTATTCAATCTGATTTATTGATCTGGCACATTGGAAGATGCAGGGATCCTAGTGTGACCACTGAAAATAACGTGCATTGTAACTTCATAATCTCCCTCTATTCAAAGTGTGTATTTGCTATGCAGCTAAATTAGCTATGAACACATACACAGCACAGGCTGCCCTTCTTCTGAATATGACCTTCTTAGGGCATTCTTTATTAAACAGTTATTGCACATGTAGAAAGTGTGATGGACAACATACCCTAATGTAGCCTACTCAAAATTAGTGTTTGCAGAATTACAACATTATTCAGTTGGTTCTAATTTTCTCCCACAATCAACCTTTTGTTCCTGGCCATTCCAAATACAGAACTGCTCATTTAAAAAAAAAATTAAAAAAAAAATATTTCTTTTTACCTTTTTCTCATAGCAAGGTCAAACGAATCCTAGGCAGAGACTAAAACAGGTCTGAAAAATATCAGCTTTGTAAGTTACTATCTCAGAGACTTGCAAATATGCAAGCCAGGATCCTCACTGCCCTGTGGAGCTCAGCTGCAGAAGAAGGGAACAGGTAAGGTACTTCACTCTCACAGCAGCCTGTCTTATATAAACACTAAAGATTTGCTGTAGAGTTTTAAGACAGACCTTTGAGGCATCCACATGTTCCTAGGGATTAAGGAAATTGGATGCAGTAATAAATTCTCTGCTCATTTAACTCCATCCAAGTCAACAGAATTAAGCCAGCAGAAGTTGCTGCCTGTAGTTTTTAAGGTCAGGGAGATCCCAGCATACCAGTCTCTTACATGACACACACTAGAGAGTTTCCTGCCTGCAGAAGAAGAAATTTTTCTTTGTGCTAAACAAGCTACAACTGTCAGCCTGAGTATCCCTATGCATTTCAGAAGGATGTGTAGTCTTGATTACAATTCCCACGCAGTCTTGAATTTGCCATTTTCCTAAGTGAATTATTCTACTGATTAATAGGAGTGATTGTTAAAATGTTTCTCTTTACTGCCAGTCTTAATCTTAACAAAGATTTAATAACTGCAGACTCACCATCTCACAAATGGGGCTGGAAGGGACCTGAAGTACTTATTACGTACTGGTCACACCCCTTAAACCCAGAGTTAAAATAACAAGCAGTTATAGCATAAGCTTATATATATATATATAAGCTTATACTTACAGAACTTATACTTACAGAAGGGAAGTCATAGCATTCACCAATTTATTATATACACTTCTTATGCGGACTCTGTGGAAAGTTAACTTACCTCATTAGGAACAAGGAAGCCATAAAAAGTATGTGATGGAAAAAAGCGGTTTTGTTGCAAATAGTTCATAAAATAATGCTCGCTGTCATAAAGTGTAGCGATTGCAGCTCTTGACACATGATTATTGCTTATTACATTAAAATGATCATATTTGCTCGATAGAGAAAGTATGTGTTATTATCATAAAAGCGGGATGTTATTATATCTAACCATCAGTATTATTTCAACTCACTTATAACTTTTTTATAAAAGACATGTTTTCAATAAAATCTATGACATTTTCATATTTCTCGAATTCTGTGTAAGACATGTTCAAGATCCTGGCGACAACTTGTACAATTTCCTCCTGCTTCTGTAGAAGTATCATTTTAAATGGGCCTTCTAATTAGGTCAAATGTGTTAAAAAAAATCTGGAAAGGCTGAAATCCTGCCTAAATGAGGACAGCTCCTCTTTGATGTGGTAATTAAGTTTTGGTAGAACTATAGCAATAATTCAGAAGCCTGAAGAGCAGAGACAGAAAATATTTAAATGGTCAAATGTTTTATTAAAGTACTGAGTAGAAAGGAAGAAGAGGGAGAGAATGTAGTGGTAGAAAGAAGAAAGAGGGAAGGTGAAAGACAAGAAAGGAAAGGAGGACAAAATACTGTGAGGAAAAAGAGAAAGAAAACAATATAAAGGAAGGAAAGACAAGGAGAAAAAGCAGAGGTATGAGAAAAGGAAAAAAAGGGGAGATGAGGTGAGATCTGCATGACAAAATGGAAGGGAAAATGAGATGGAAGCATATGATGAGAGAAAATATGAAAAATTAAGTTTATTTAAAAAAGCATGTGCGTCAGCCATAGCAGCATTTGGCAGGTGAGGAAATTCAAAGCAACAGTAGCTCAGGTGACAATTAGCTACTAAAGCAAGGCTCTCAGTATCTTCTGTAGGACAACTAATAAATTGTCCAGATAACCATCTGTGTATGCTCACAGCTTGACTGCAGGAATTTTTACCATTCTTTACAGTAATACAGTCTAACAGCATCTGCTTGAGGTAAGCATCGTTTCTTGTCATCTCTCCACTGAATAGTCAGTGGTATGGGAACACAGTGGGTTTTTGCCATTCACATAATGTCATGCAGTATGTTTTGCAGTTGCCAAAATCAGAACTCTGATCCAATAACTCCCAGGCTTCCAGATCAAGTTCACGGTCTAAAACAATCACTTGGAATCATCACAGGACAATAAGAAGATTGCTAACAGGCAATCTCATCAACAAAACCATCTAATATATACAATTTAAAGATTCCTTTCTATGGCATCAGCTACAGTAATTATCAAAGAATGGTGCTGTGTGAAAAATACATAGCAAATTAGCAGTATCAAAAGCTTAAAAAGATTGCCAGGCAACCATCATTTTGCATCATTCAGAGATTGGTTTGTGCGAAGGCACTTTATTCTGACTTGGATGATTACAGCCTTTCTCCATCACTCATACACATTAGGAACTGGAACTGGGGTTACCACCTGCCTGGCCCATTAGTAGCAAGACAATTCCTGCTTTTCATTCTCTGTTTTGCATGCTCTCTGCTGGTGCCCAAGAGTGGGAGAAGAGAAAATTCAATAGTGAAGCCTAATTGCCATTTCTTTATGATTCAAGCTAGAAAAAATGTTGCACAGAAAGCAGGAAAATGCTCAGTATCCCTGGGACGAGGGTATTAGAGAGCTAAACATTTGAAACTAGGCTGTGTGTACATCCTTCTTCCATCTCCTGATTAGCTATTCTGAAAGATGACTGAGATGAGAAAAATAGAGCATCTCTCTGTACCAGAAATTATGGCATTAGTTGAAATAGCTTCCTGTTACCACTTTTGTTACCATTTTTGTGATGCTTTTGGATTTCACCCAGTCTCATCGTGTTGAGTGCTTTTGAAATTTGGCCTGCAAGTTCTGATAAACCTGGACTTCATACAGGTGCAACCATGGCTTAGTATGGTGAGACTTTCGACATGTCTCCTGAAGCTTAAGACTACTGGGAAAAGCAACAGTGGTCAGCATGGACAAGAAGACAAACCACATCTGGGCAGTATAAAGATCTACTCTCTTGGAAGCATAAGATTCATAACCAATTCTTTCTAAAAGAGCTGGTGAGCAATCATCAAGACTGGCAAAAACATTTCAAGGCCCACAGGGAACTTTGGGATCCAAGGCAGATAGTGATTAAATTTAAGACCCCAGTTCTCATCTGGTGTTCTGATGTCTGAGAAGAAATCAGAAAATCACTTGACATGAAAGTGACTTGTAGAATAAATTGTTGCTTCTCCAGGTAATCCAGTGGGGCAGAATACAATCATGAAATGTTCAGACAGGTCATTTACATGTCCTACAGATGAGAAGGGAAACTCATTTGGTTCCAGAATGCAGTTAGCCTAATGCTAGTGTTCAGTAGTATAATATGTGTGATTCTCATGGGATTACAACACAAGACCACAGAAATCTCATAGATCACTGTCACATGCTTTTAGGCCTTCTTACTTGGACTGCAAGTCTCCTGGGCAAAAGAACCATTTTTGGGGTTTTGGAGCCCACAGTGAAATCCTAATCCCTGTCTAGTTCCTTTTAATATTCCTCCAAGTTAGATTATGAATTAAAGAAAACTGAAAATGGAAATTGTGGGAAGTAGTTGAAAATATTTCTTAGAAAAACTGGTCAGACATTAAAAATAACAGCATAACTCTAAAAATCCTTGGGAGCATTCCACATTAAGGATGGCGAACAAATCAAGGTTAGAAATCAATGTCACAAATATTTTAAGGCTGACCTAGCGCCTATTGAAGACAGCATGCATTTCTATATTCACTCTAAAAAGATCAGGCCCAATCCACCTCCTTGACAATGCATTTGTTTCAATTTCACCTTAGAATTAGATTTCCTTTTAATAAGAATACAGATTTATTCCATGCTTGCCATAAGATAACAAAAGTGAATGTTCACTCAAATTAAAGAATAAACCCCAAGACTTCACATTTTTCATAATGTCTTTGTTTTGAATGTTTTCTCTTCTTCCACCTTGCCCAGCAGCAGGTGGAAATCAGATCACTGCACATCCAGCGCTATCTAACTGGATAGTAGGGAAATGTAACATTGAAAAAACTCTCAATGCTGAGGAGGCTTCTTATTTTCTCATATAAATGTTACATAACTGAAATTAAAATGAATACATATTGAAGGGAAAAGAAGCATCCATAATCACGCTAAGGATAAGACCTCATTAGGACAACCTCAAACTTCAAAGCACAGTCCATTGAGACACTTCACCTGCGCAGGCTGCTGCAAAGCTGTTGATCTCATGGGTTTTGTCTCTAACAGTGAGCTCTGGCCATTTTCAAGGGTGTTTATGAGATACTGTGAACTGTTGAGGCTTTTTTTTTTTTTTTTTTGGTAGTAATTTAGAGAGATATTGTGTAGTAATTTAAAAAACTGGGTACCTAAGGCAGGCCAGCTGGGCTGCCAACAGAAGTATTCCACATATGTACTCCTTTACCTGGCCAGGGAGACCATTCCACTAATATACACTGAGGATTATTGAGTCTTCATGCTAAGACACAGCTAAAAGATTTAAAAATTGGGCTTCTGTGGTATATTCATATTGTCCTTCCATGATTTTGCTCCAAATACATATGTTTTTTAATATTTTTCAGTACTATATATATATTTCTTTTTTCTCTTACTGGTTTCAATCAGAATACGTTTTCAACTGTTGAATTAAAAAAGAAATAAATTTCCTAACAATAAGGAACAAGAATCACCATGGTAGTAAATTCACCGGACCAATTTTAGTATACAATTAATAAATCAATACTAATAATGTCAGAAATGAAAAAAAGAATAATTCACAGCCACATTGTACCTCCTAGTAGAATATTTGCTATAGCAAAATAACAGGAAGCAAAGGAAAGACTTACATAACAAATAACACACAATAATTATTAACTAGAAGTTTTCCTATAAAGAAGCTTGTAGGTGGAGACTGAGCAATGGTAAATAAGATACACAATAGGGATTATCCATATATGAAGAAGCTTCCTAAGTATTCTGGATGGACCAAGAAAAATTGGCTGCTATACAGTTTCTAAACCCTAATTCCTTCTTTGGGTGGCTAAACTCCAGATTTTAACACTGGAGGGGACCAGCTAGAATATGCTGTGTCTTGACACTCTGTATCTATAAATTGAAATGCTATTTTTTCACGTTATTATGCCTTTATGGATTTCTTAACTTAAATGTTTTATAAGGTATCACAAGATGAATCTATCATTCACCTTGTAGTGTACTTGCTGTAAATATTATTGCATATGGAAAGTTTTATGTTGACTTGGTTCGGAACAGGAAGATGTGATATGCTTTTCCACCATTGCAAGCTGTTTCCTGCTTCCAAGACAATATTCCTGGCCATATATTAGCATCTTCTTCCATACATTAGGCATTTGTACCAGAGGTCTGGGCACAGCGGTATGTGCCATCACCCCAGTCCCAGCAAGAGCTTTCCAGCTCCACAAAACAAGTGATGCACAATGCAATTGCTCACCACTCGCCGACCGATGCCCAGTTAGTTCCCGAGCAGCAATCTGCCCCCCAGGCCAACTCCCCCCAGTTTATATACTGGGCATGACGTCACATGGTATGGAATGTCCTTTTGGCCAGTTTGGGCCAGCTGTCCTGGCTGTGTCCCCTCCCAACTTCTTGTGCCCCTCCGGCCTTCTTGCTGGCTGGGCAGGAGAAGCTGAAGAATCCTTGACTTAGTCTAAACACTACTTAGCAACAACTGAAAACATCAGTGTGTTATCAACATTCTTCTCATACTGAATCCAAAACATAACACTATACCAGCTACTAGAAAGAAAATTAACTCTAGCCCAGGCGAAACCAGGACAACATCCCTACACACCACCTATGAATTTGAATATTTAGGACAGGTCCAAGAGGACACTATAAGCATTTTAATTTCTTAATTTCTGAAGTAGCCTGAAATGTATTTAACCAAGTTAACAATTAATGAGATGACAGTGGTTCAGAGTCCCAGTGACCACTGAAGCTAAACATACTTTGTACATGCTTTGTGTACAGGTTTTGGACTCGTTTTTCTCAGTCTTGTCCTGGTTCGCTGACTACAATGCAAATGGAATTTTATAGATATCTAGTCTTCAAGTCAATCTTTGGTAAGCTTGCTGGGTTCTTTTTTAAAATTTTACTTTGAAAAAATCACAGAAAACGATAAGTTATCTTCAAAATGTTGAACTTCAGCTCATCCTCAGGAAATTAAGCAATAACTCTATGGCGCATTACTGCAAAGAGTGTCATGTACCTCTACCATTTCCATTTTGTGCTTTGTTGTTGTATTTGTTATCATATGGTATCTCTTTTTCTTCTTAAGTACAGATGCTTTTCAAAGCTCACAGACTTTAATGACATTTTCATAATAGACAAAACCTGTGAATTGTGATAGGAGTTTTATAAGAGCAGCTAAACAAAATGGTTCTAGCAAATAGCTTCAGTGTTTCCTAGTTCATCACATCTAAAATTGGGAAAATGAAGTCTCAAAAACAGCAGAAAGAGAAATATTGTTCTTTTATATTCTACAGTTTAAAATGAACAGAAAATGTCAAGCATACTTCATACACACAAATTAAACCACCACATTTCTTTTAAACTAAGTGCACCAAATATAAAACAGCAGCACATTCCATTTTTCCTATGGTCTTCAATAAATCTAAATCTTTCCTTTATTATTTGGTTCTAGATATTTATGAGCTACATATTTATGAGAATTAACTGCCTTGCATTACCCAGTGCTTCTCTATGGATCATTGTGGGAAAATACAACCAAACAACAAACATAATTACTGACCTCTGATGCCTTACAAGCAAAGGATTTCAAAGAGCTTCTTAAAACTTTGGAAATATTATTCACATTTCTTCACTGTGAAAATACACTTATAGGAAGATTAAAAGGTTGGTTCACATTTACACTACAAGTTAAAAGGACAACTGGAAAGAAAGGCAAGCATAGTCTGAGTCCAAAACTTATGCTCTGTCCCTTAATTTGTAAGCCTTCTCACCTTCACTGGTCTCATTAACATCCCATACCCCTACATAGCTGGAATTAAACTGAGATATTTCCCATAATTATAAGCTCCCAGATGCTTTACATTAGAGCTGTGACATTCATGCCGGGACCTGCCTTCCAACAGGATTTGTCCAGCTCACCCAAATGGAGCTTCTGGTTTCAGAGAAAACTACCCTTTTGATGCAATAGCGATGTTACCCGTTTTACAGAGGGACACTATCTGGGATCCAGTACTGATCTGCAATGGGCCATTGAGCTCCACTCATTTAAAAAAATTGAAATCATGAGTTGATAATGACTGGGCTGAAAGCTGCTGCAATACATATGGTATTGCTCAGAGGAAGGCAGGAGGCAGAAAAATCAGGTGGCCAGCTTGGCACAGAGGTGTTGAGGGAGTGCAGGCTCTAATCCCATGTCTGCCCCTAGAATACTCCGTCACTTCACTTCTCCACATTTCAACTTCTATGAAAGAGAAACAGAGGGGATGACAAAAAAATCATTTATACAGTGCTCCAAGGTATGCTGATAAAAAGTGTTCTGGGAGAGCTGGGTGTTACAAATATGCATACCTGCATGAGACAGGAAGGATTAAATCAGATTCACCTCTGGGCTCACACAGCACCAGCCCCTGAACTTTATTGAAGATGTCTATCATGCCCAAATCCTACAATTTGATAGAATATTGGCAGATATCCAATGCAAAAAAAAAAAAAGAAAAAAAAAAAAGGGGGTGGGGGGAGAGAAGGGAAAGCAGAACTCCCTCCAAGATCAAAATTAAGGGGCATTCTAATATCATTGAAAGGCCTGACATTTGTATTGATATAAGAAATACTTTTTCATAAATAAACTGGGGAATTTATCAGCAGAAGTTGGATGAAGGAGGAAAATAATTCATTAGATTTTTAAAACATAATAAGATTAGAGGTATATTGAAGTAATGAGACTATCCATATCTATATTAGATGGATTTTTTTTTTAAAGGGATAGGAGTTATCATGCTCTAGGGCATAAGGCACCTACAAAATTACTGAGACTAAAAAGAGATTCTGCCACAAGTTTAACTTGCAGAATTAAAAGTTAAACTTGCAGAATTTATGTCTTCCTGTGTGGGGCACATTACAAAATCTACACCTTCTCATGAAGCCAGGTTTTGGCTGCTGATGGAGTCACAATACAGGGCTAAAAAGCACGTGGTCAAGGCTATCTGTCCGTTTGAAGTCAATGAATTTGCATTCAGTATGATTATTATTTATGATAGCACCATTCTGCAAGAGGGGCCAACACTGAGAAGGATGGTCCCTCCTCTAAAGAGTTTGTAATCCATGTTTTAGGGGGGACATGGTAGGCAAGGATATTCTGGTCACAAGTTTGAGTATCTTACCCAAGATGTAATTAATATCATTTACCAGATCAGATAATAGTGCTTACTTAGGAGAAATCTCCATGTTTTAACCTTTCAAATCGCCACATCCAAGATATCTGTTCATTGGTAAAACAGAGAAGTCATAACTGCATACAGAGATTTGTCTACTGGAATGAAACTTCCCACCAGGCATAACAGTGTCGCAGCCTCTTTTGCCAGACAGCAGGCAAACTGCATCAAGGTGGAGTGGGCAGGGGAGCATTTCATTTAGTTCATCTTCTTCTAGTGGAGGTCTTTAATTGATGTAGTTTGGCTAAGCATAGACTAGCTCACATCAACACAGGAGCTGCAGCTGGCTGCAAAAACCTAATGCTTCTGGTTGTGTAAAACAACAGTAACTAATGTTTTCAATCTTAGGTATGTAGAAGTTCAGAATAAAGGGAACCATGAAGCTGTCTCCTCTGAGCTCCTGCATCAGCGTTGATTCTTGTTATCAAACAAGAATGTTTTATTTATTTAACGTTTGATATATTTCTTTCCTAAAACTGTCCAGTTTTGAGCTGAGGATATGAGACATGGGGAATTGACTCCCAAGGTTAATCATCCTTCCTGTTAAAAATATGTTCCTTATTTCCAGTTTAACTGGCTTCAGCTTCCACACAACAGCTCTTTTGAAGTCTCTACCAGATTGAGGAGCATTTTAGGGTAAAATTCAACCCCAGCAAACTTTAAACACTTGAAAGCAGACACCCACATGTGACCTATATTTCTAGACATCTCTTGCTATCATTGGTGATGACTGGTGATAGCAAGCTTATATGTAGACACTGCTGTGGATACCTAAATTTGGGTGCCTTAAGTTAAAACTGAATACTACCAAATCCCACACTTGACATCAGGTATTTTCCCAGTAAAGATAGGCTCACTTGACCATTAAGACAAGCTGGTTAAATACTGAGTACAAAAACTTTTTTCTATCCCAGCATAAAACATTTTTGCAGGCTACAAACCATAGACTCATGGAAGAGTTGTGACTGGAAAGGACCCCAAAGGTCCCTTTCCCAGGCCCTGCTTGAGCCAGAGTGGCCTTCAAAGGGAAAGACTCCTCAGGGCCGTGTCCAGCTGAGGTTTTAGTATCTCCAAGGACAGAGATCCCACCACTTCTCTGGGCAGCCTGTACCAGTGTTTGATCACCACCACTGTAAAAAAAACCATTTTCTTAGGACTAGCCAAAATGTCCCTTGCTGAAGCTGGTGAGTTGAGCCCCTTGTCCTTTCCTCATGCTCCTTTCTAGAGCTTTCCAGTTTTGCAGATCCTCTAAGAACACTGCCAGAGGATGCAGGCTTCCCATATCACTCTCAATAATGCCACATGCAAAACAAAAATCACCTCTTCATTCTTCCATTCCCTGTCCTACATTCATTAATTGCATTAGCCTTCTTCATCACAGTGTTGTACCTTAACAGCTGTTTGATGATTTCCACAATGTTTTCACAGCTCCTATATCTATATAGAAGTAATGGTCTAAATTTTTTATTTCTAGCTATAAATCCTTGAATTTCCTAGAAGAAAACAGGTTTTTCTGAGTGACCCTTTCTTGCAGCCATCAAGAACTTCACGTTGCTGAATGTGGCTGACCTGCTTTCATCAGTAGTACTTCACAAATCACCTAAGTTTTATTTGTGGTTTACTTCCAGAATACTGATAAAACTGTTGGCTGGATGCATGGCTAGTACTGATTCCTGAGGAACTTCATTAGAAAAAACATAATCTGGTGGCTGACAATTGCTCTTTCTCATATCTTTTCAGATATTACAAAATATTCATCTGAAGTACACAATTAGAGAGAAAAACAGCATTGGGACATCTAGGGCATGGCTTCAGCCTTGATTACACCTGGAGGGACAGACCTCTGTGGGAGATCAAAGGTCCCATTGTGAAAATATTTCCTGAACCAGATTTTGCAATGGAGATCATTTCAGTTACGTCCAGTTGGGAACTGATGCCTATCACTTGCTCTTCTCCTAAGGAATGGAGGAAGCAAAAATCTGCCTTAAAACAGCCTTTGAAAAAACTCTATGGGCTGCCAGGATGAGGACCTACGTTCCAGATGGATGAGGACATCTGGTCATCTTAATAACTTTTCAGAACAGGTCAGCATCTGTTTGGGCATCTGAAACAGTTGAGTTTTCAACAATGTTTGAACCCAGCAGCTCCTGCTGGGAACCCTGTTGAAAGTTTCAGAGCTCCAAATTGGATCCAAACTTTTTATGAGCTTAAATAAAATAAAATAAGACCAAAAAAATAGGCTAGTGAGTTTTTTATGTTTAAAAAATAAGAGTTTTCATTTTTATTTCCATGTCCAGATGTATTGTTGATCTCTTTTGAAAAACCCAGCCCAAATATGCATAGCTTTTCCGAGACATGTTTTTATGGTAAATTTCCCAACAGCTACGTGCTGAGGTTCTCTCTCTTGTTCCTGCCTTTCTCTTTACAGGGGACAAAAACCACGTCTCTGCTCTTTTCAGACTTTCTCAGATCTCCTGAAACTTTCAGAAACATGGTATCTTTGAGATATTTTAGGCAGGCATACTGAGGGATAGCTGGTACAATTTCATAAGCCTCCCTTATTTAAGAAAATCCAAGAGTAAAGAATAAACAAAAACTGTAAAAGATTAGATAATGGAGACAAACTGTGAGGATTCTTTTAAAAAAGTATCCTCATTGCTCTGCTCAGATTTGGCATCTCTTTCTCTCTCTCCACATATTTCATGTTAATAAAAAGAAGGTTCTTTGGGGCAAGAACGTATCTGCTTTGGTGCTTTACCAAGCTCAGTGGGAAGGAGACTCTGACAACTGGGTAATTTTTATAATAATGAATTACTTGCATCATCCACTGCAGAAGATTGTATGTCCCAGTGCACTAGCCCTCAGCAATATGTATGAAGATTTTGGAAGTCTGAGCCCACAGCTGAAGAACTTAAACTCTCAGGAGATATATTTTCAATTAAAGTTTTTTATGTTAATACTTCAGATGTTTCAACAATAATTTGCTGAGGCATGCAGGGTATCTCAGTTATAAAGAAAAGAGAACGAAATAATTAACATGCCCAGTTTGATCTTCTAGTTTCCCCAAACTTATTTTCTTTGTTGCTTCCAGAAAATTTAACTAGCAAACAAATTAACAATAAGTCAGCAGCTGCTCTGAAGTTTCCTTAGTTACAAGAACAATTGTGTAAACCAAAATAATTCCACTTTGCACTGTTACGCAAGACAGTACAAACAATTCAGTGAACTGATAGCAAGCTTTTCTTTCCCAGAATAGTCTTTGTCGTGTTTCAGTGTATCTCCACAGAGGAATAATTATTGTAAATAATTGGTAAATATTAATGGTGCAGCAATGTCTCTGCATCCCAGCTAAGACTGTTAGCCCTTTATGAGAGTCCATGTACACATAAATAGCAAAGATGGTCCCAGCTCTGAAAGCTTTCAATTTAAATCAGCAAAATAGACAAAGGCCAGGAGAAAAGCAGTACTATTTTTCCTATTTTGCATGTGGGCTACTAAAGCATATGAAATTTATAGAAATTAATTACCAATGGTAAATTACATAGGCAATTATCTGTAGTTTTACATGAAGTTCCTGTTAAAAGAGGAGAAAAGTCAAAGCTACCACACCAGAGCGCACTGCCGTTGCTGAGAGCCCATCTCTTCTCAGCAGTTTTGGCAGTTTACAGTTTCTTTGTTGACCTTCGGAGAGTGGTATGAGGTTGACCACACACTTCACCAAGGTGCAGCTTGAAGTGTTTAGAGGGCTTTTCAAAGAACACAGGAGTCTCCTAACCACCCCAGCCCCACTTCAGATGGCAGAGGAGACTACTGGGCTGTGCGTGCTCAAACTGGGAGACAACATCTTTTCACCCAGCAGGGAGGAAAAAAGTTTTACTAGCTTTTTGTGTTCCGACAGTATTTCAGTTCTGTTTTTAAGCTAGGACTGAGATCAGTAATGCCAAGGACATGAATGCCGAAGCTGGTCTTGGTGTATGCTGCCAACTTAACCTGCAAGGAGATGGGCAAGAAATCCTTCAGGGCATACTACTGTACTGAGACTTCCAGTCACACTTCAGCCTAAATTCTAGGAAAGCAGTTAGACATTTGAAGTGATCTCTCACCTCAACCAAATCTTAAGGGAATTATCAGTCAATAATCTGAATGGGAAGGTAGGCACAGGAAATCAGTTAATATTTGCCCTTCCTGCACTGTTCACAAAACCCAACAGAAACTGATGCCCCTTTCTTTTTTAGAGAGATGTGTGGATGCTTGCTGTGGAGGGCATGGATTGACTACCAATATTGCATTGCTTATAAAGCAAGCAGCATGCTGAAATCTTGGGGCTTTGCATTACTTTTTCTCTGTACCTTAACAGAAAATACATAATGGTTTCTACTTGTGAAGAAATATAAAAATACCACATTTTACATTAAGTATTTCCTTTTTGATCACAAATGAAAGTATACTTTGGAGTTTTGTAAATTCATTTACTTACTTTTAAAATCATATACATGCACTTGCAAAAAAATGTGAATATATACTAAAAGATCTGGAAGGTCAAAGGTTCTTAATACACAATAGGCTTTTTCTCCTACTACCCTCTAGGAATAAACAGCCTACACATAGCATTGCCCTAAACATCAATTAGCTCGTCGTGACCTAAGAACAGACCGATTCCATCTGAAATTGAGGCCAAAGGAGAAAAGAACTGTGAACCCCCAATTCCTGCTTCCATGATGCAGCAAAGGGAATTCACAGCTCCCAGTACAGCGCAGCATGTAGTTTCTGACCATGTGTGGGAGATGTAAGCTGCTGAAGAAGAGTTCCTTCCCCACCACTTTCCCCTCCCCTTTTTCATATAAAATTTGTACCCTCTCAGAACTAAAAGAACTAAATATTCATATAATAAGGTGAAAAATGAGCATTCAAAGGTGACAGAGAGTACATGATTCTTATCAACAGAGCCATGCAGTTGGGAGGGGATTCTACCTTGCTTCTTGACATCAGATCAACATTTTGTCAAACCTTTCAAACCCAGCAACTGAGGGCTCCTGTGTCCAGTGTTGGGGGAATGAACTACTGCCAGACCTTGACAGTTATCTTGAAACATGAGCGATGCTTGTGGGGCTAAACTGCCTTTTCCAGTTCTATGTTTGGGCTGATTCAGGTTTTCCACTGGTTCATATAACACATGAATTTAATTCCAGCCCTCATTCATTTTCCTTGGGTTGAGGGGGGAGGCACAGTGATAGGCCATTTGCTGTACCCATGCTAGCAAATGCCAGGTATGCATCAAGGAGCGTGTCCATGGAGGTTTGCCAGTGCGCAGGACTTTTAGCTTACAAATCTGCTATTAGTCCAACTCTGGATCTTTGCTAGGCAGTATTGGTCAGCTATTTTGTGGCACAGACAAATAGGGCCTGTGACGAAACCCAAACAAGATTTAAATTCAGCCCTCCAGAGACCTGTGTTTACCCCAGTAGCACTTCACCACCACTCCCTGTCACTGACCCCTTTCAGATTTCTACATTTTACCCTCATGTATATTTCTTTCCTTTATGTCTGTCTTCTATTACAGTGGTCTATGGGATGTGCTATGAGTGCCAAGCAAGTACAGCTCAGTGTGGAAAGGCTGTCAAAATTATTGGCTCCACTTACATGGATGTCTGAGTTTCTTCTGAAACAGATTCTCAGGATTCAGATTTATGGACTAAGACATCCAAAATCAATGATGGTTTCTCTTAAAATACCAAACTGAGGAGCTCTGGACCTGATTTTTGAGCAGTCAGACATCTATGAACGGGAGTGCGTAGGCACCTGGAGGCAATAAATATACCAGCTATCCCAAGCTGAGCTACCATCAGCGAGACTGATTTCATCCCTCTTCCTGTCACTGAGATACTCTGGTTTTCAATACAATATGTACCGGTTAACTCCACAAAGCAAAGACACAGATTAAAGAGATTTATGTTGCTTGTTACTGATGCAGTTTCATTTCACCCAGATGCTCACAAGACCGACAGACGAACAAGAATCATGGCTTCCTCCTCACCCCAAGGAGACACTGCCGTGAGACTAAAATATTCTGCAGCAGGAGGTTTTCCTAACCTTGGACTCACAGCCGAGCTAATCAGGGCAGATTAATGGGCCTTCATATAAACCTCATGGGGGGGCACACTGGCAGGACACATCTTGCCCCTCAGACCCACCAGAATCAACGGAGAGGCACAAGTAGCAGTGCAGTGCTGCTGTGTTGGAGCCTCTCCTTCGGGGAAAGGCAGAGGTGGAGGGAGAGGCATTACAGGCAGTGCTGCTCCCTCCCAGACCAAAGCACTGGCTTTCCACATGAGCAGGTTTGGTGGGTAGGGAAGGACATGGAGCATATCCATCTCCCAGCGCTATTCCCCCACCATATTCCTTATTAAAGGCAAGGTGTGGATACAGAGCCTTCCCAGCCTTTGAGACCTTTCCACCCTTTACAGCTTGCTGGGCACAGCCTAGGAAGCTTGAGGCTGCAGCAAAATCAGCTCTGGGTTTGACACAAAGAGCAAGACCCACTAAAGATTAGAGTGCATGTGGTTGTGGATAGTTGTCTCCACCTACACAAGAGATGGGAAGTCAGCCCTCCTGAGTGGTTATACCAAAAAGGTTTTTTACAGTTGTGTATGGATTAAAAAAATGTACCTGCTGATCCAGGAAGAATATCTTTTTGAATTTGTATAATTTTGTCTTATCCTAATTGCAAGTTTACAAAATGTTATCAGCTACAAACAACATCCTTGCTCTAACAGACCTCTGAATTCTTGGATGTTTAAATTCATTGCTTCTGTCTCATCCAATTAATCTCCATTAACTATTTGTTCTTCTTAGAAATTAAACGAAAATTTATGTCCTATTAACTGAAACAGTAAGATGACACATCTGAGAGGCAATTGAGCATTCATAAAGATCTGAGCACAAGACAGAGAGCTGTGGGACTTCAGTCTGACTCTTTTGATAGGCTTGTTCCTCCAGAAAAAGGATAACCACAGACAAATGCTATGACACTAAAGATGTAAAAGGGTTCTGAGCTCACAAAAATAAGACAAGGAAGTTAGATTAAAATAGATACACTTTCCTCAAAATCCCTATGTATCATTCACAGTGATATATTTCACAGAAAACGTTTTGCAAATTAGCAATCCCAGGGGGACCTGCTTTCGCACCTGCAGAAGAAGTCCCCATAGGCAGCATGCAGCAGTTGGTGGCTGACCAACACGTCTAAGTTGATGAATAGGTGACAGCTAAAACAATTTAAACACTGGAACCGCTATTGCCTTATTCATCAAGTAATGGTCTTTTGCTGATCCACCCAATTTCATTCTCCTTCCAGGTCTGAAATTGTCTAGACAGAAGGAAAGCTTTCATCCAGGGTGAATTTGGACAGAGGCACCAGTCCAGCCTGAAGCACATGCAGAGAAATTCATGCAGCTCTTTCTGCTGCTGAACAAAATAGACCACCTCTTTCTTTTCTGCTGTTACCTCTTAAATGTTTTTCAATGCTCTTCAGTACAAAATCCCAGGAGAAGTGATAAAACTTTTTGTGATAATCCTTCATAATAGACACTAGAAACTTGCACCCCCAGCCAGAAAGCTGTTTGCAGGAGGACCATTTTATTAAAACTTGCACAGCACTCCAAAAGAGAAATAAAACCCCTTGTGTAAACCTATTGCTGGATAGTCTTCCAGAAACATCTTCTCCCATCAAGTCCAAGAAGGAGCTTGGCAGATTGTCTATCATGACAACTGTTGTTGTGCCTGGCCTGACCAGCTCATTGAAGTGCTGCTCGCTCTTGGAATGTGGATGGTGACAGCCATATTCAGTGTGTAAGACCCAGAATATGCAGAGGAGTTTGCAACCAATGTTAATTACATTGGTGTAATTTACAATTGTTAATTACAAATCTGCAAAGTATTCCAAGAAACCAGGTGTGCTCCCAACACCATAACTGCAACCATTCCAGCAAATTAAATGTGCATGGGACACTTCCTTGGCCCTGGGGCAGCCCACAGCCACCCTACAACTCCCCTGGCCTCCACAATGAGGTGGTGCCAGACATGCAGCCTGTGGAAATCATCCCCAACCCACGCTAAATCTAGACCTGCCTACGAGAGTGCAAGTTGGCCCTGGCCAAAATGGTGGTAAGGACGGTGCCCAGCAGAATGGGTTACTACAGGTGCTGCAGGCTGTGGCCTGACACTGATTTAATATTACCAATATAGACAGCAAGCCTCAGGAACCAGGACTGAACCCAGAATTTTCTTCTCACTTCCTGAGTGAGGTATTGGTGGGTTGTGACCTGGCAGCATTATCCATCAGTCAGACATCTACAGAACTGTATTACAGCTGACATGGCTGCTTCTGTGTTCTTGTTCCTTTCCCAGGACAAACCCTACTATTGTAAGTTGTCTGTGTACTCTCAATCCCATCCAATCCAATCCCTTCCCATCCAGTCCAGCCCAATCCCATCCAGTCCAATCCAATCCCATCCAATCCAATCCAAACCTTTCTGAGCTATTACAGGTGTAAAAGAGCAAAGTCTGGATTCCCTACCTTCCCCCCAAGTTGTATATTCTGAACTCTGGAGAAAAACGTAGAAGCGAATCCATGATGGAACAACTTAGAGCTTCCCACCACATAGAAACTGCATCAGTTTATACTTCCCTGAAGACTTTCAATCAGTGGGCAAAATTAAGAAGGGATAAGTATGCAATATAGGGCTTTGGTAAATCAAGCCTGACAGAGCCTGTCTAAGGAGCTATTTTAAAAAAATGAGTTTTAAAATGAGTCCGGATTTCATTTTGCATCTTTTGAAAAGGTGGGGAAAGCAGGAAGGAGAAGTTATGGCAAGTTCAGCATCATTGCAGTAGATTGCCCCTCTGATCTGTGGGGAGAGACAGGTACCCTCAGATTTACAGCACTCTGCGTAGAAAGGCTTACATATGCAATACACTTATTTCCTGATTTTTTTCAGAGGTATGGTGCAGTGAACACAACCTTGTAAAAGACAGGAGCCACAGCAAGCAATTCTCTATTAACAGTGCCTTTTCGGAGAGGGGATGCATGGAAAGAGGCACCTCCCCACAAGAATCTGTTCACTTGTGCTGCACTGAGGAAGCCAAATCCTAATGAGCCCTCCTAAAATGTTGCTGGGGGGGGGTGAGGGAAGACCAGGAGGATGTGACTGCTCTAGGAGCATGTGGAAAGTGCTGCTGCACCACACTGATGCACTCACAATACTGTTCCCCTGCAAGGTACAATATCAACCATCTTGTAATTATTAACCTTTTCAGACCTGGGTCAGTGAGGCTGCAGGACGGGTTTGCCACCCGTCAGAGCTGATGGCACTCCCTGCCTGGTCCTTCCCCCCCACAAGTTATGTTCAGGGCAGTTGCCACCATCCCTCACCTTCACAGCTTGTGGCCGGGGAGCCAGCCACAGGGAGGTGGGAGAGATGTGACGAAGGCACAGCAGCTCACTTGACCTGGATCAGCTTCACACAGCGGCACACGTGAGTATGCAAGATAAGTAGCATAGACCACAGCATTGAAATCATGTTGGCAGCTACTAACAAAAATATATTGACTATCAGCCATACGGACAACACCATTTGAGGGCAATGCCAATTTTTGCACATTTGAAAGGAATGTGAAATTGCCCTGGTTTCAAGTGAATTTTTCTTTTTTTAGGACAGCTGATTGTACTTTTTAAGCAGGCAGGAGCTGCCTAATTTGTTTCTGATTTAGGTGACATTTATACTCCAATAATGCTCAGAAAGCCTGACCAGAACCAAGACTGCACCATACTGGAACTGTGCAAGCAAACACTGGGAGGGTGCCAGCTTAGTTAATGGTTACTCCTGCCCTTCAAAACTTTTATTAATCTTTTTTTTTTTTTCTTTTTTTTTACTGGAAGGCAGAAATTCTGTTTTTAGCCACATCCCTATTCTATGCACAGTTCATCAGCATGCCACCTGGAATTAATATTTACCTTATTCTTAGCCCCAGTTAAGATAAGCAAGTGTCTTCTGACCAAGTGACCCAAGCGGACCCCAAACATGAAACATTCACTTTTGTTTCTTGACTTTTCCCTGCCACACAAGACATAAAGCCAAGGGGACTCCCGTAAAACAGCAGGTGGGTGTCCCCATGCAAGCCTCCCTCCATTGCAGAGCAACAGCACTTCTGTGGCCCTCATGTTCAGGACAGCACAAAGGAAGGCAGAGGCAGACAACTGGAAATTTCAGAGCAAGTGAGAGCTATATTAGCTTTCCTACCAAATTGTCCACATTATGTGATCTCAATTTTCAGAAGTTTCAAGCCAATGGATGGCTGTACATTGGAGTTACTCCTGTGAGTCACAAGACGTTCCTGCAGACGATGTGGACGACACACAAAAGGCTGAGAAGCATCTGAGTCAACCATTTAGTCCAAAAAGTACATGACCTGTTGCTTGTATGAAGAGAAAAATGCTCATCTCAGAAAAATACCTTCCAGCTTTTGAGAAGGGGTAGCTCAGAAGAAGGACCCAGCGGATCACAGGAGTAGTGCTTTGGCTACCTGCATCGTCTACTGACTGGGGTCACTAGTTCCTTTTCAGTCTGGGTCATATAAAAGCACAGTTATTTTTATCTAATAAACCATGACCCAAGTTAAAAATATCTTTGTCATTTGATAAGTGAATTGGCACAGTGAATGACTGTTCACTGCTTAGCATTGATGTGTAAGTGATGAGAGCTAGAAGGGCACAAAACCTAACATGATAAAAATGACAGTATTTTTAATTTCATGTAGCTGTAATTCACACTTGGAGCAACTGAGAGTGTTGCTTTCTGGGATATCTGAGGCGAGGACGATGACAAACTGAAGAAAGTCTAAATAACAACCACATAAACAGTGAAAATAAAAGCATTAAATGGAATTTCACAGTCAATTACTAGTGGTCAGGGCAAAAAAATACTTGCACTTCTAAGAAACCAGTAAACACATAAAGAAGGATTCATAGTGTTGTCAGATCACATCTGGTTGCTTAGTGACAATGTGACGTGACCTGATGAATCACTAAGCAACATACTGCCATTCATCAAAATAAATGTCCCCCATTTTCATGAATATATATCTTCCTCATACGTAACTGTAAATGTACATACATAAACATGACACACACTTTTGTATGGCACGAAAAACAGGAGGTCTTTTTCTTTTTTCCTGTTTTAAATGAGAAGGACAAATAATATTGACGACAAGGTTGGTAGCAAGGTCTACTGCGTAAAACTGTGCCAGTGAATCAGTACAAAGGCTTTAATGGCTACAGGGACAGCAAAAATATAGCAAGCTGACATTTAAGAGAGAACTGTCTTTGTAATTAAACTGCTGATGTGCAAACCTACAACAGAAAAAGTGATCACAGTAATCAGCCCTAAACAAAGACTGAGAATCAGAACAAACACGTCAATACCTACAGGCAGGGAGTACATTAGAAATGATTGCCACTGCCAGTAATCAGTGCTTGGAAATGCTGAAGTTGTCAAAAGGGCTCTGCTTTTGGTGACTGCACTTGCTTATCTATCTGTTCAGAGCACTCCTGTGTAACTCCTTTCCACACTCCAGATGTAGGCAGCAGTCCAGCGGAACAGACTTTAAAAAAGATAAATTAGTACAGATGTCAGCTAAAATAGCTGAATACCAAAGAAGGAGTCTCGACTGTGTTTATAAGAGGGTTTCAGCTCTGCCCAAAGTCTTTGTGTCTCTGGGGAGAATGGACGGAATATCTGCATTGCTGGAAAGTACCTGCTGTGCACAGCAGTCAGTGTCCAAAGGGCATGGAGTTATTTATCCTACTTGCTTGAATCATGGTATTATGAATGATATATGAATTCAAGGTCAAAGTGGTTTGGCCCTTGCCACTGCTACTAGACCTTTTTTTTGCTCCTTTGCTAAAAACACTCTTCTTTACCATTGTGGAAGATGAGCTCTTTTAAAATAACATGTCTTCATGTTTTATCTGTTTTAACTCTTACTATGTCTAAACCTCTTGATAGCTTTTAACATCAGTCCTCTAAAGAGAGCCCTGGGAAAACACGCAAGAAATAACATAGGCCCTAAACTCTGTTTTCGAGAGCAGAAGCTTAGTTAGTACATCACCCTCACCCATCCTGGAAATGTGAAGAGTTGATTTCACAGATGTGTGGGTAAAACCAGCTGTACTCACCCTGCACAACTCTTGCCAGAGCTGTCTCTTGCAGAAGATGCCTGCTGAGCTCAGTTAGAATAAGGGATTCAATGAATACCCCTGAAATATCTTCTAAAAATTTACTCTAGGGGCCCTGGTTTTCACTTTGTAGGAAACATAAGGGAATGGGGGTGTTTGGGGTTTAGAATTTTTCCCTCCCTTCCCAGAAAGGACTTTTGAACCCTCCACCCCAAAAAGAAGAGGAGAAAAGGACAGAAGCAATTATCTTTCTCAACCAGTTCCAATGCTATGTAATGTAGGTCGCATCCTCACCAGCCTCACCCCTGGCACACTGGAACTTCATCATCAAAAGCACTTTCTGAAATAAAGGACTATATCCAGAGACTGTATCAAAGTCTTCAGAAAAAAAAAACCCAAAACATTCTGGTCTTTGCTAAGAAACAAACAAGAAAGCCTGAAAGAGCTCTGAACTACAGTCTGTGACCAGATACACTCTCTTCAGACAATCAGTTTGGCAAAGAGAGCTAACGTCACCAAAAAACCCAAAAAGAAATTATGTGAGTTATTAAAGAGAGATGCAAAGCTAAAGCAAAGTCTGCTAAAACCCTTGGAAACTAAAATCCCCAATAAGTTTAACCAGTTTTTCCTTCGATTTGAGATACTCGAAGAGGACAGAAAAAAATTCCAAAGGAGTATGGTTTCTGGTAACGTAGCCTTTTCATTTAGTTCAAAGTACTTAATGATATTTTGGATGTAGTGTCATTTTTCTTCTTGTTGCAACTGTGTTTAGTCCTAAAAGATAGCCCTCACTTGTATCTATAGCACAGAACAGAGTGATCATTCAGTCACCCAGAAAAGGATAGTGAGAATGGGGAGAGAGAAAAAAAAGTCTTTTGAAGCTATCACTACATTAGTAAGCTAATCTCACCACTAAGGAAAAGAGATAAAGCCTTGAGCTGGTCCCAAAAGACAAAGATACATGCAGGTTTCACATTCTTCGAACACTGGAGGTGGTGGCTATGGCCCAAGGTCCACTGTGGATCCGTCCCTGCCAGATTTCCACCTGCTCTACATTTACGTTTTGCCATCTCCTTTGCTGTTTGGCAAGGCACATCTCTAAGACCTTTTCAAGATCAACTGGAACCATGTACGCCAAAATCTCCAGTCCTTACCACTAAGGAGCTCTATATAGGAAGAGCCTAAAGCTCAAAATTAACAAGCGCAGTGGTGCACATACACACCACACCTTGTGCCGCATCTCTGCCTGCAGTCCGAAAAGCAGTCGGGTCTCCCCTCAGCCACCTCTAGAGCTGAATTTGCCCTGTCATTCCTCACGGGAGACAAAGAGGTTGACCAGGAAATGCCAAGTAGTTGACATGAAAATAAGAGTTTTAAACTGAAGTGTCCTTCACTGCAGTCTCTCCAGCTAATTTAGATCAGGTTGGCGTGAATGACAGAGGAAACCTACTATTATTTTTTCTCCTGACAGTACAAGGGTTCTAAAAATTACATGCTTCTAATCCCTCATTAGCTGGCATTTTAAATTCCCAGGCTGTGTAGCTTGTGCTCAAGGAGAAAGTGACAAGACAAGAGTTATAATCCCTGTGGCAAGAGCTGTCACCGAATACCTGCTGGGTGATAAATCCACTAGGCTTTTTCAACTAGCTTTTTTTCATGCTTAAACTTCAGGGATGCTACTCAAAATAAGGAAAAATAAATGAAAATGACACACAATCTAAAATTCATGG
This sequence comes from Astur gentilis, assembly GCF_929443795.1. Classification (NCBI taxonomy): domain Eukaryota; kingdom Metazoa; phylum Chordata; class Aves; order Accipitriformes; family Accipitridae; genus Astur; species Astur gentilis. The sequence continues at coordinate 3,388,436 of NC_064898.1, forward strand.
CATGTAGCATGACCTGTTTATACCAACTGATATGTGATGTGTTCTGTCTTTGAAAGACCTTTCACATCATAGACTAGAAAAAGCATGGATTGACAAGCTATATATTTTCCTAAATTGTTTTTCTCTCTTTCTCTCAGAAAATTTAGCTTACAGCACTGCAGCTTGCTTAGAAACTGATCTTCCCCTGTAATGGACACTAAGACAAAGGTCTCTATGAAGATGTCCAACACATTAAAATGAAACTAATAGGCCAGGCATCATATTTAATAACACTCTCAAATTATATTAAGTTCAATATTCAGCAGAACCAACTTGCACTGACAACAGGCAGGCCAACTGCAAATGATTGAATTTTGCAAATGAACAAGCACAAATAAAAAGCAAAGATAACATCATCAAATACATTTTAGCTTGTTAAGCTGATAAGCACTATGTGGTTTGCAATATTTCATATTGCATTGCATTTGTCACACATTTAGTAAAAGTTATGGTGCCATAAGCAACATGACACTTACCCATTGTGCACACTGTCAGCACACAAACAGAAAGTGGAGTCTAATATGAGGCTGATTCTAGAAGAAACAGTTACTGGACTTTAAGTCATGATCCCCTCTTTAACTCAATTCAGGGAAAAATTGGTAGGGAGCTTGTGTGCTTTTCAGGTATAAGCACAGAAGGGTTGAGGTTGGAAGGAACCTCTGGAGGTCCTCCAGTCCAACCACCTTGCTCAAGCAGGGCCACCTAGAGCCAGTTGCCCAGGATCAAATGTGAACAGTTTGCACACTTCAGCGGAGAACAAAACCCACTGTGTTCCCAAACATACATTTATCTACCATACAGGTAGAGTTCAAGTGGTAACAGGGTCAGCTTTCTCATGCTGTGCTGTCATCTGCCATTGACCTTGCTTGTGAGCAGCCAGCCCTTTGGGGAGCTGGGAAGTTAATCAGTTGTATGCGCTGATGTTCTCCCTCATTGCTTAACATGACAATGAAGATGTCAGATATCAGTGACTTCTTTTCCATGATGAAATTATCTTATCATCAGGCACTGAACAGTGCAAGTTTTCACACGGACCGCTATCCCACCCGCATATCCCCCGGTTTTGTTATTGCCAGCTTGGTTGGAAACCCCAAACTCAGAGTTTCTCAAGGTCAAGGAGGATTTTGCAGGCATTGAGCAAGAACTGGATAACAAATAAATTCAAGCCTTTACATTTCATATACAAAGCTTATATAGTTAAGATAGATGAAGTTTTGCCAATCGATGCATCATCCCTGTAGAAATCAATGGCAACATCTCATATATATAGAGTACCTTGTGCCACAGAGTCTTTAAGCTCTCTACAGAGCAAAACACACAAACGTAATGACATTAGTAGTGCTTGGGAACAATTTCAGTCTACCCTGTGAAGATTTTTTCTGTCCTCTTATTAGTCAGTTATCCCCTTGAAAAGCCATTTGCATTGGGTCTGGCTGAGATGGTGTTAATTCTCCTGATAGCAGCCCTGTAGTGCTGTGCTCTGAATTGGTAGCTAGAAAGGTGTTGATAACACACCAGTGTTTTGGCTACTGCTTGCACAGACTCAAGGCTGTCTCTCCAACATCTCCCACCCCTCTCACCGGCAGGCTGGAGCTGGGCAAGATCTTGGGAGGGGACATAGCCAGGACAGATGACCCAAACTAACCAAACAGATATTCCATACCATATGATGCCAGCTCAGTTATAAAAGCTAATTAAAGGGAGATGGGAGTGGGGGCATTCATTATTTTATGTTTGTCTTCTGGAGCAGCCACTACGAGTACTGAAGCCCTGCTTCCCAGGAAGTGGCCAGACATCGCCTGCCAATGAGAAGTAGAGAATAAAATAATTCGTTTTCCTTTGTTTTCATATGTGACCTTTGCTTTTGCTTTATTAAACTGTCTTTATCTCAAGCCACGAGCCTGTTGTTATATTTTCTCTCCCCTGTCCAGTTGAGGAGGGGGAGTGTTAGAGCAGCTTTGGTGAGCAACTGGCACCCAGCCAGGGTCAACCCACCACACCATTTTATTTTTATATAGCTTTATGACTATTATAAATAGATGTTTTCATTTCTGTCATTTCACAGGATCTCACATCTCTCAGTAGCATGAGGACTGGAAACAATATAGATAGGTCTGGAAATTTGCTGATAGTGACTGCTGTGAATAGGGTAGGCACAACTCCCTTTGAGAAAAAGAAAACCAAGTATTAAAGCATCTCTCCTTGGAGCTTCTAGACTCCTGAGGAATTGATCATGAAAGGAAAACAAGAGTCTCTAGAGAACCATGTTGGGTGGAAGGCTTACTGCTGCTACGGTCAGTGCATAATGAGTGTAGTAGCAAGGAAAAATGTGTACTGTCAGTAAGGCAGTGTCTGAGCATTCCCCAGCAGGATTACTCCAGCACAACAATACTACAGATGGCTAGAGGATCTGAATATAGGAGAGGGTCTGAGGGAAATACACACACACACACACACACACACACATCTAAAAAAATATATTCTATTATTATGGTATTATTGTATTATTCTATATGCATTAACACACCTCCTGCGCCATTACATTGAAATCAGAACTGTTCATGAAGAAGGCTGTTACCAACTCACAGAATTTCCATTCCTAAGTGCAGGACACACACCAGGAAAATGCATGCAACAATAATATCAACAAAAGAAGTGAGCTACACTAATGCAACTTGCTTTTACCAAATAACCAAATTTAATGGTGCTCATGAAGCAATTCCCTCTCCCTGTCTGAACACATGCCTTTCCTCTGCTGAAAATTCTTTTTGAATACTAGCTGAGTCTCCTCTGAAGTCCACAGAAAGACATTGGTGGTCTTTCCATTGAATAGATCACCTTCTTTGGAGTAAAGAGCACTTACAGATGCACTGATTTCAAGTCTATAGTCGCAGATTTAGAATGCGGCAGTGGTTTCCCATAGCTGATAGTTTATTACATTCGTTTCAGTAACGCAACCAGAAACAGAGCCCTTGTCACAGGTCAGTGGAAAATGAGGTTCTTTGTGAGCCCTTTTCACTCCGCTGAGTAAAACAACCACCAAAAAGATGGGCTGGGATTCATCCGAGCCACGACTATGTCTGAGACAGTCACCCCGTGCTCCCTTTTAAGTCATTTCAGAAGGACAGGCACTTTAAGAGGACGATTCAGCTGATCTGATTTACGTGCCTGCCTCAGAATGACATTTGTTGTCTCCTGCTGTCTGGAGGTTGCTTGCTTCTATCTTTTGACCATAAAGAAACTGGCTAAGGTCTATTGCAAGACATTTTGGTTAGTAAATAGTGTGGAGACTAGTAATGATAGACAGCATAGCTTGCAGTTTGTGAACACTTACCATGTGGCACACTGCAGATTCCCAAAGGACCTTAGCACTCAAAAAAACCCCACAGCTGGCAGGACAGAAGTAGTCAGCTTCTCTCCCAGTGGGAAAGCAAAGAGTCTCCCAAATCCCCAAGGTACTGGTCTCTGACAAACAATGTCAATTGATTCGCAGAAAGGTTAAATGGGACACTCTCCCCCCAGTAACATAGCAGTGGAGGACAAAGCTCAGAGCTTTCCTGACAAATTGAAGATACACATAAAGAAAAAAAAAGATGCTCCTCTCTAGAGGCAAATGCAAGTTACTGCACCCAGTCAGGAATGATCATTAACAAATACAAAATGGGAAACCATTAGTTAGGCAGCCACTGTGCTGGAGTGATCTAAGGATTAGTGCACAGCAAGAGCTGAACTTGAATCAATGAAGTCCTTTCTGTGGTGAAAAAGACCACCATGCTCAAATATAAAAACAGAACTGTAGCTTGAAGATGCAGAAGGTCATGGGCACTGTCATTCAGAAGGACATGAACAGGCAGAGCAACAGGAATCAGAGGTCTATAAAGCACATCATGTGAGGAAAGACTGAATGAAGTGGGATTGCTTACCCTAAAGAGAAGGCTGAGAGGAATATAATACAGCTTTTGAGAATGTGAAAGGATGCTGCAAAAAGAAAGAGAACAATCTTTTCTCCAAATCCACGTTGAGCTGGACAAAAAAAAAGGGGGGGGGGGGGGGGGGGGGATGGGACTTAACTTGCAGAATAGAAGATCCAGAGAACAGCTGAGCAAAAACTATGTAGCAGTAAGCACAGTACAAGAGTAAAATATAGGGAAGACTCTACCACTGGAGACCTTCATGAGCATGTCAGACCCAGACATGGCACAGGCATCGGAGAAGGCCAGAATAAATAACCACCTGCCTCACAGGTCCTTTTCAGGCTTCCACAGTGCTCAGAGCCTGTGGTCCCTATCAGAGATAACCAGTATTAAGTGACAGTCTCCTCCTGGGCATTTGTTAGAAGACAGCACAGAAAGAGACAACTTCTCTGAGGGACAGAGAGCACTGTGGGATACTCGTGGTATAATGAAAACCTAACTACAAGCCACTTATGACAGCACTACCAGCATCACACCGTACCCCTCTTCTTCCATGGAAAGTGTGCTACACCCTAAGCTGCTCCACCCGCAGAGGTTAAATCAGGTCACTACTTATTTTGCTACTGATGAGACTTTTTCATTGGCTTTTGACTATAGTAGAAGGATTCAGACAAATAATCGCCACAGACACAAAGTATGTAGCAACAGATCCCACAGTTCTGAAATAATCAGTTCAGAAATAGCTTGGATTACCAAAAAAAAGACAGACAAAAAGCAACATAAAAACAAACACAGTACAAACAGATGGAAAAACACCTCTCTACAGCGTTATTTGACACCTCTCCCTTAAAACATGAAAGTGCCTTTGAAGTACAATGTTAACTGCATACATTATCACATAGTAAAGGAATGAATAAATAAATGTTGGGGCTTTTTGAAAAATCTGTGCTGGAGATTAATTTCTTGCCGAAAATGTCATTAATCAGCAACTTCACATCCTCAGCTTCCCCACAGACAGAGCTGCAGCTCAAGGCAGAGCAAGTCTTGTGAGCCATCTCCTTCACTAACCATAGCTTGAGAGATTGTCCTCACCCATTGCAAACATCCCTGTGAACTGCAAGGACTCCTGGTAGAGGAAAATGTGCTGGAAAAGTAATTTTTTTGCCTGTTTTGTTAACTCATACTATCACCTGAAAAGAAACAGAGACTACTCAACTGCATTACTCTATGGGCCATAAACCACAGTCTGAGAGACCATTCTCTCTCCTGAACCCAAGTCTGATACTGTAACCAGTCTTCCCTAGCTCCATTTCCTATTCCAGCATGTCTGGACCAGCAGTTTTGCTAGATGGACAATTTCTCCTTTATTTGTTTGGCCCTTTCCTCACCATCAGAAATGTAGAAATGTAGGCCATCTGTTCTTGGTAAGAGAAAATAAACATTCCCATTTATTTCCAAGTTGCTGTTGCTTTGCACAGCTAAGAAGATGAAGGCACCATCCGCCGAAGAAAGTACTATCTCTCCAGTTCAGGATCTGTACTACAACTCTTAGGCAGCAACAATGATTTTACCAATCTTCCATTTCTCAAAGCGTGTAAAGATTTGACGGTCTCTCAAAAAAAAATCTAAACTCCAACTTTTGTGAGCAAGATGCCAGGAAGAGGGAAGAGGTAACTTTGGGTCTGATTTTAGTTTGATTTGCCCTTATATGATCAGTTAAAGCCACTACACTAGTATTTAATACTCACTTGACATTAGTGTCAATGATTGTGCAAAGTATAAGAGAGTAGGAGACCTGCTGTAAGCATTTTTTTAATCCAGAACATCTCCATCATGGGCTTGATGCACACCCACAGGCCCCTACAGCAGTATAAGAGGGCACGCAGCCGGCGTGCGCAGTCCTTCCTGCAGGAACCAACCACCCCAACCCAAACCCCACGGCAGCCCCGGGAGCCTGCCTGCTCTCCTATGCCAGCTTGGCCAGATCTGATAACAAATGAGGAAAGCCCAAATGATGTGGAATTAGCAGGCAAACCAGTGAATTATTCAGCACCTCCTATGTCAGTAATTTACTGTAAGAAAAAAAAAAGAGATGCCAGAGCAGCAGAGCTCTGTTGGGTTGAGGCCGGCTGCAGGGCAGGAGGCACGGCCATCCTGGGTCTCGGGAAGCACTGAAGGGTGCCATCACAAGGGGTTTGTGCTGATGAAACCAGAGGAGCAGTCACAGCAACAGAGATGGTTTGGGGCACTGGCCTGGTCTTCCCCTCCTGATCCCAGCATGAGAGCGGGGGCACGAGAGCACCTTGAGGACAGCCTCAAGCAGCACCAGGCCCATGGGACATGGCAGAAGAGGCAACATACTACAGCCAGGCAGTGTCATGCTCCTCAGCTCATCCTCCCTTCCCTCTGGCACGGGGTGCAGCCCCATCTGAGAGGACATAGAGGTAGTCACCTCGCTACTGCTGCCGTGCTGACTGCTCACAGGGCGGAGGAGGAGGAAAGCCCCCCTCTCCAGTGCAGGCACCCTGTCCCTTCCCAACACAACCATTTCACACCAGGTAGCTGAGAAGAGCATGTGTCTGCTGACTTTCAGACTCCAAATGGGATCATCCATCAGCATTTCATGCTTATAAGGATTTTTCTTCTGGATTTTCATTCACAGTTTCTTTAAAAGAAATGTATTTTTTTCTCTAGAAAGGCGTGAAAGTTAATCAAGCTGCACGATTAAAAGGCTCACGTTGTAACGACGGAGCCTGTTTCAGGGAAATTGTGAGGGACAAAAGACCTGAAAGCCCCCGTCCTTTTGTATCCCATACCGTGTCCATCCTGGAGTCTGCAGATCGCCCCCACCTCCCCCAAGCACTGGCAGTCTCTTTTTTCTATGCATTATGTTCAATCGATCTCATCTTGCCAAACTTGTTCTCCCTGTAGCATGGCAACACGGACCATGAAAGCCCTTTTACTTCACAGAGAATTAAACTAATCACTAAAGCAGTTATCTCTACACATGAATAAAAGAAAACACACCAAAGAACAGACACCGGGCTGAGTTAGAGCTTTTCCACCCACCAGCGTGATGGCCCTACCCTGGCTGGCCCTGCGATGTGGGGCTGCTCACCTCTGGGTTGCCTCACCACTTAATCATTGCACATCACACAGCAGGGGATGTGTTTGTACTATTTCAAAACCAGGTAACCACTGAGTTATGAAACTGAGACATGAAAATAATTTAATAGCCTGCCTGATTTTTCTGGTGAATGCAAACAGTTAACCCCACAGGTCAGCAGCATGGTATAACGTGAAACAGGTGAGGTTACGACTACGCCATCCTGTTGGTCCAGGCCCAATTTCTTATGTGTTGACTTGTGTAGCATCTATAGCCTGGCCTGAGCCCAACCAGCTCTCCAGGCTCCCCTGAGCAACCCCCAGGGGCAATAAAGAGGCAAATGACTCAAGCCCCTTGCCTCTGTGAACTCAAGGCTCATCTCAGTCCCAGCTACTAAAGCCAATATAGATGTAGCACTACACATCAGCCAGTTCTGATCTCCATAAAGTGCAGAGCCCTATTGACCCATGATCAGAAAAGTTCCAGATTTTCACATTAATTTGTGCAGAGCCACAGGGTCTCTTCTGTTTTGTGGTTTGTGGCGTAGGACCCTGGTAGGGGATGACTATGGTTTATTCTTTCAAGGTGCTTCAGGTCCTAAATTCCCACCAAATTCAGTGGATACTGAATGGCTTCTGCTGCTGGCAGGATGCAGCCTTTAATGCAAGGCTTTACAATCACATGTCCTGAGGCTAAATAGAGCGTAAATGACCAGTCAGATAAGTCTTCAAGAAACATAGTCCTGTTTCAGACTCAAATTCCCACCCCCCAAAAATGTAAAACATAAAAATAAGAAAGTGCTGAAAACCATTGTTTAACTGGTGTCTGTAATACAGTCTGATAAAATGTGGAGTACACTTTTTCTTGGAAATATTATGCATGTTATACATATGCATCATATAATGTGTGTATATAATGCATATTATATAATATATGTGTGTGTGTTTAAGTACATACACATATCTGGAAAGTCCAAAATTTAGAAAAAAATTGTCTGCTTCATAGTACTATGAATCTCGTAAAGATCGCAGCAACAACAAAAAGGTAAATATAGAATGTGCCTGAACAAAACACAAACTTCAGTAGAACAAGTTCCACCAATCCCAGCATCTTCATAAGAAAATAAGTGCCTTCAAAACTGAATTAAATCCATGAGAAAAATAAACTGCTTCCCCTAAACATCATCACAGCTATCACTGACAAGATGTGTAGAGCCGCACAAGTCATGGAAGACAAAAGCTAAACAAATATCCCATGCTTAGTAAGACATATTAAGAATACAGATATGAAAAAAAGACATCAAACAACTGCAGTCTCTCCATTGGCCACCTATGAATTGGCTGTATCTACTACAGATGTAGTATATATTTTTTCCTTAAAAGTATGACTTTCCTTCTTGATGCATGCTGTTTCAGGCTTGGCTTCATTATGAAATTGTTACATTTTGTTCTTTGAAAAAAGCATGGTGTCTTGGACCCTCCATAGGTTCTTCAGCTAGACTCCTCTTGCGCCACTAACATGAAAGCTTAGCATACGTGGCCAAGGATTTGCGATAATTTGAAGAAGGTTTGTGGGTTTTAGATAAAGAATACCTGGCATTATCACAAACTAATGGCAAGATGATTTGGAAGCCGTCCCTATTTCTGTGTCTAAGGGGATTCCTAACGACAGAGATGTGCAGTTTCCACCACAAAGAGAAGAGACATTTCTGAGTGGAAAGTATCCCATACTTGTCATGTGCCATTTTCTGGTCCCTTCCTCTGAGGCATCTGGTGCTAGATCACAGCAAGGATCTGCACTATGCTGATCTTGGTTCCTGTCCAACCTGGCAGCTCCTGGGTTCTGGCAGCTCTTTGTCCCCCTCCTAGCCCTGCGTAACTGCTGCTTTCAGCTGTATTGTGTGGGAGAGAGTATTCCTGTCTGAAAAATTAGCCAGCTCCTCATATTGAATGTGTTGCAATGTCAGCACCCCCCTCCAGTAGGGTAAGGAAATTACCTGAATGTAACAGCTAGTGATGCCACTAGATCAAGTGCTATAAAAGCTATTCCTAGAAGTATATTACTTTCAAGTGCAGAACATCCAGGCACACCTTAATCTTTCTCCCTTATGTGAAAAACAGGGTTTAATTGGGCTGAACATTGTTTAAAATAGTGCTTAACATCAATTTTAACATATTGATTTCAGTCTATCTTTTTTCTTAAATCAGTTAATAAAAGCATTTATGCATACAAGTGAGATTGTTTAATTGAAAGCTCAGCCTTAAAAAGAATATGTTGCAGATTTCTGCAATCTATGTGCTTCTGTTTACACAAGAAAGCTAATCTTTCTGCTGTTGCATTTTAGGTATGAAAGCCTATAGAAGTGCCACAATTTGGGGAGCTTTTTAATATCAAGATAGGTATTCTTCAAAGATCAAACACTGCACCTTTTTCTAAGACAAGTCTTGTGATGCAGGCTCATACATTCCACCCAACCTCAACACACCATACTCCACAGACAAACCTCTTTCCATGCCTGCTCTGATTCCTAAAGACTCAGCTTTTTTTCTCCAAAAAAGTGATTTAACCACCCCACATGTCTTTGGCTTCCTATTTTTAATTCACCATAGTAAATTATTCTTCACTTAACACATTAAGTCATAAACTTTGAAGTATATGGGATTTGTTGCTTCTCATTTTAAGGATCTATCCTAAACATTTGGAATATAGTGTGAAATAAATTTAAATAGTATTTAGGTACTTAATTTTCTTCATTATTATCTCTGTTTACTTAACTTCAAAATTTTTAAAATGTCAACCAGGAAATCTTCACTTAACTTATTATCTTCCATAGTGAAAAGCAATTTCAGATCCTTTCAATGACAGTGTGTAGAGAGGATATGCCTCAACATTTTTATGTATTCATGTTAACAAAATAAAATATAACTCCTGGTAATTCTGAAATTCCTTTGGTAGATAAGGAAAAGCAATTGAAGAATTTTGGTGCTCATTGCAGGGGGGGTTGAACCAGATGACCTTTAAAGGTCCCTTCCAACTGAAACTATTCTATGATTCTATGATGCAAAGCTTTCAAGGTCAAATGATGATTTGCCCACAGGATGTTTTCATGATGGGAGAAAAGCAATTGGGTGGAAGTAAATATTCATCCTCTTTCTTCAGCTTCATTGTTGTCTTAAAAATAATCATACAATGGATTATTTCCTTTTCAACTATTTAGTAAAAAGCTATGAAAAGCATTTTGACATTTAATGGTTTAAGGAATCACTGACCACAAAAGGAAGTATGCATTTTTCAGTGAACCCTTTAATTGCTTTCTCAGTTGAAAAAAATAACTAATGTATTTTGGCAATAACTCCAGTTTCCACTGTATTATTTTAAATGTGGATGGATCATAGAAAATAATACTGTTTAATTTCCTGTCATGACCAAGTGATAGCTATATGAAGACCTACAGATATCCAGAGACATCTGATATTCTACAATGCAATTTTCTTGCTTCTGCACCAGTCATGATGTCATTTTTAGTAGCAAAATAAAAGAATTATTTCAAGAGTTTCATTCTTAGAAGTGAAATTATTTTTATAATCTACATTTACAAGCTGTCTTTCATCTGACAGTCCTCCTGTTTTTACTGATTAATGCAAAATAATATTATCATTTATATCATAAATTGCAAAGCATCTTTTTAGATGCAAGGGGGTATCTTTCCTTATTGATGGGATGTAACCATTGCAGACTTTATCACAGTCCCAGTCCATGCAAGAATATCATTCAAAGAACCAGGCATACAAGAACAATATTTGGGCACACAGTTAGCTGATGATCACTTTGACAGTTCAGTACCGCTGCATGTTGAGTGAATAAGCCCCAGATGTTGTGTCCCACGCTGCTATTATTTACTCCCTGATGATGTATGTGATGGATCTTCATTAGCTAACAAAAGTTGGAGTTCTCAGATAATACTAGTTCTAATTCTTTTGGGTAGATTTCAGCTCTCCTGTAAATTCATGCCAATGTATCATTTTGTGTTTCACAGGCAGTAGAACATATATCCATATAGAGTCAGAGAAATTTAGGATGCACTCTTTGTGCATACCCATAAATCATAATGTTTGAGATCAAGTATGTACAACTTTATTTCAAACCGGATTGCTGGGAAGATGAAACTGCCTTCAGCAAACATAACTCAGAACTCCCTCCAGAGGCACTGCTCGCACTACTTCTCTCAATCATTCCCAGATCCTCATCTTTTTCTGACTAGGCTCTTCAATCTTCACACTGCAGACTTCCAGCAAACTCTTAGTGAGTCCCTCACATTAGGCTTATCTGAGAGTGTCTTCCCCTCAGGTCTCCACCGTGATGCAGTCCTGGTCAGTATGGTAAGCTCAAAGGGAAAACTTCTGTCTCTGTAGTTCTACCACAGGGCTCAGAGGCTTTCCCTCTGCTATAGCTTTAGTGCTAAAAGTGCTCCTCCTGCCAGTACAGAACAGCCCATAACAGTTCATTAACCTTCTTTTTCAAAGTTGCTAAATTTGCATGAAAATTTCCACAGAGCACTGGTGAGGGGTCTACCTGGGAATGATCAAGGCCAGGTTAGAAAGAACTACTACATTATTGGACTTAAAAAACTTTTTCTGTACCTCCAACTCATCTCACAATACAATATATAATGTTTGTGTGTGGCAAGTATTTGTAGGCTAAAAGAAAACACTTCTATAAGTCCTTTTGCTCTGAATACAATGTCATTAATGCTATTCATAACATGTTTAATAGTCAAACCAGACACACAAAGCCGTGTTTGTGATTCTTCCCACTGATGTGCGTTTCAGTGAAGTCTAAGGATATCTCAAGGAAATAAAAAAGAATTTTTGAGATTTTTCTTTAGTTTTTGTTATGACCCTGGGTTTCTCTACTCTGAAAACAAGGCTTAATCAATATATTGTTCATCAGGGCTCTGCAGAAGTTGGGTTAAGTCCACCCACATTTTACTCACGCAGCAGATGAAGTGATGGATGACTCATAGAAAAAGGGAGAAGTAATCATCCTCAGGGACACTTTGAAAAATAAGGGGCAGACTTAAACTGAGTGATATATAGTAATCCAGCAAGTCTGCGCATGTTCTACATAGCTCTGACTAGAAGTCAGGCAGGAAGAAAGCAATCGTCCCAACTGACAGTAAGAGAGGGATTCATAGAGTAGCTCTTCCTTGGGGAGGCTGGTTTCTCAGGGTCACAGCCACATGCCAGTGAGGAGAGATGCTCCGTCATGGGACAGTTCACAGAGCCAGCATTAGGCTCCTGTTTCAGGACATCAGTGTCTCTAAGGTAAATTTTGCCCTTATCCTCTTAGTCCTCTTTGTGTGCATGGAGGACACGTTCCAGGAAACAAGTGCATGTGGTCAGTCTTTGAAAAGGGAGCCCTCATTTTCTGGAGTGCTTGGATTTGTAAGGTATTTCTTTGCTATTCATATTCAGTGATGAGCTTAAGAGCCCTAATCTAGATTTTACCATACCAAGAAACAGGCATACAGCAGTCAAAATGGATAGCACGATAAAGACAAGGTGATCTCACTGTGTTTTCTGGAAAAGGACAGTCCTCATTAGGTTTTCAAGGACTTTATTATTATTGCCTCTACTTCTGTCGTGATTTATCCACTTTCTGAACCTTTTCACAGGAGAGTACTGGATCTGTCTTGAGCTACTAAGCAGCAGAGTCTCAGTGACTCAAGTGACTGCTAAGCACCATTCCTGAAAGCAGTCGTCAGTACCTGCATAGAGGTGGCTCCACTCCAGCCAAACAGCTTATAACACAGACTCAGGGCTTCATTTGGTACAAAACCCTCTTATATAAAAGTTTAAGGTTTTATCTAAGCTTTTGAAAGGCAGAATATTGCAATGATGACCTACCAGAGCACAGAAGTTAAGAAAACACCAATAATAATTAGTTTTCATTGGGAATTGCAAATAGCGGTGACCTTTCTGCATTCAGAATGCTGTCTTCGTGCTCCGTTCTAAGGGGATGAACAGAGCAAATCTGAGTGCCTAAATCTGCACAAAACCCCAGCAGGGTTTGGCACAGCCCCGCACAGCTTCCAGCTGGAGATGCCCCCACTGCTGGGAGAAGGGAGGCAGATACTGCGATGGGACCCTGGGAAGGGGCTGCAGGACACAGCACCTGCGGGAACACATGGCAGTTTTCAGGAGCTCACAATGAGCCAAAGTCATCTCAACATTTATAAAACCCTTTAACATATCTGTAACCCTAGCTGGGAAAAAGGATTTAAATATTCTTTACTCCCATGAAGGGCAGAAATGTTAGGAATGTAGATGGCCCGTAAAAATCTCAGAAACATGGTAAATTGGTATTAATTATCATAATGAGCTAAGAAATGTACAAAAGCATCCAGATGTTGAGTGAACACTGCGGTCTGTCACAATTTATTACACTTGTTCAAAAATTTGAAGCCGAAATGAAATTGCATGAATCAAATAGGAAAAAACTCATTTCTTAAGCAATACATGTATCACAGTAAAAATGCTGGTTTAATTGGGGGAGACTGGAAACTATCTGAAAAATAAAATCATGTAAATTTTACAGAAAGGTCCATGTAAACTACTGCACAGGTTTTCTTGTATCTAATGATCGCTGAGATGAACTCAAAGAGGCAAAAATCCATCTACATCTCAGTGACCAGTTAATCTGCTTTGTGCTGTAAAATGGGAGCTGCCTTTTTCACTGGCAGAGATGTCATGGCAGAGATTTCATAATTGATTTTTCACAAGCTGGTAGACTACACAACGCCTTATCATGCATACAGGCTCTTTTAGGGAAAGCGTGTAGCTCTATCTGTGCTACCCCAACATCCCACTCTGATTGCAAGGATGGGTCTTTCTCAGTGGGGAACAACCCATGCACACTAAGCTTCAAGCCAGATACCTCTACACAACTGTTAAGGGGAGATTGAGAAAGAAAAACTGCCAAAGCTTTTTTTTTTTTTCCTTTAACAAAATCAACTTGTTATTTTTTTTACATATTTAAGTGATTTATTTTTTTAATGTACACACACCCACAAGCCAGTTGCTAAGAGACGTGCCCTGTGCAGAAGGAATATGCTCCACAGGGGCGTAGATCAGCTGTGGTTCTGCTGGTTACAAAGGGAGATATGCACAACTGTGTCATTTTTGCTGAATTGCAACCCTGCAAGTTTCCCATTTTGAATAGACAGCGAACAAAATGTGGCCCTCAAGGTTTTAGACATGCTGAAGCCCACACAAGGCAAAAGGGAAATAATCCTTCCATTTTGACTGTCAGTATTTACACCTCAAAACCCACCAACACACTTGAATTAAAACAACTATTCCTGAGCCACATAGAAAGAGCAATTCTTCAGGTGAAACTATAAAGATCCCAAATACAGAGGGCCTGAACTGCCACTTATACACACTGGCAGACACTGAAAGCAAGTCCATTGCAGCAAGTCCTTTTTTTTTTTTTTTTTTGCCCCTTCATTCTCTGTACAGTGTCATGGAGTTTTTAAACCAGGAAGACGTCACTGCCTCCAGCAGTGTTCCTGCCCTTGGAGCACAGTGCTAACATGGCTTGTCCCCAAAATGTTTTGGATACTGGAATTATCAGAGGTATTCAACCAATCTCTAAATTTAAAATAATAATAATATAAAAAAAAATTAATAACATGGATATTCATGGTGTCATCACCCCGACTCTTACCCTGGGAGAGTCTGCGCGAGCTTTACCACCCTGTCCAAGGACACTTCTTACAGGACAGCTGCGTCTCACAGAGAACTGTTCAACTACCACACGAGCACGAGGACAGCAGAGTTTGCTTTTAGGAGTAAATGGCCAGCACTATGCAGAAGGCTTGGGGCTGCTGAGCAATACCTGCCTTCAATTAAGACAGCATGTTGTCTCCTGCACCAGCTGCAGAGAGCGAGTGGGGCTGAGAGCTGGGAGGCAGAGGCTCAAAGACTTGCAGAGCACTTTCAATGACCTAAACACCCTTCAATGATAACCCTCAGGAACATGTTTATCTCCAGCTACCTTGAAGAAAGAACCAGAAGGTTTTGACATGCTGCTTGAGACCACCTGGCAGGGGGGATAAGCAGAGAGGGGAGAGATGGGGGCCTTCCCAGCTGTGCAGCGTGTGAATTTTGGTGAGAGCAGTGCATGCCAATCAGCCATGGGGTTAGCTGTGCCTGACGGAGCTGGGCAATCCGTGGCAGTCGTGCTGCTTCATTTCAAGAACTTCTATCACTGTCAACCTCCAGCGCAGCTTAGTGTGAGGTCTGTTTGAAAGCCCAAGCCCGCAGGCCATGGCTGGCTCCTTGTTTATGCACGGCTCATGTACGTTAGAGGCAGTCTCTCTCCTGGCAAAACAAAGCTTGCCTGCAAATAGAGCCTGACCGTATTGTCCTTAAAGCACCATCAAAGCAGATGGGTCACAAGTGCAAAATACAGAGTCTGAAACATTCTGAATTGTACAAGCAGAGCAAAGAGCACTGAAAGGGAGCAGAAGGCTCTGGCTGGACCTGCAGCTGACCAGGGCCACAGGAGTAATCTTTTCTCTTTGAGGTGACTGGGATCTTGAGTGTCACTGTCACTGCCCAACAGTTGGGTGCAAGGAGACTTAGTTTGACAGGCAGACATTTCCCCTCTTATGTGGCTCTAATCCTGGTGCTGGTGATCCTTTCGGTGTTGTGTGTGAATGAGGGAAGTTTGGACACCAAAAGCAGCTCTGGAATATGTCACCCAGCAGCCCAGGTTGGTTGTTCATCCTGTCCATTGTGCGTCCCTGTCCATTCATATTAGCTCCCTGTGGCAGCCAGATTAATTTTGTCACCCCAAGACTGTACACAAGCCTCTCAGGCTTCAGCAAAATTGGTGGATCAGGGAGCATAACCCTTAAGGCTCTCAAGATTTAGTGTGCACCCCATTCAGTCCTGCCCTCCAAACCCTTGTCCTTCTCTCATCTCAAGAACTCCTCACCTTTCTAAGGAATCCTCCCATGCTTCAAAGAGGCCTCCACAAGCTCCTTGAATATCTCTTCTGTTTTCTTCTTTACAATCAATTTAGGTAATCATTGGCAGTGGTTGATAGAAGTGGTGTCCTTGCAGAGCAGGAGTTACTTCACTCAGTTTCCACACCACCACCCTTTAGTGTGGATGCATTATCTCCAGAGTTTCTTCCTATTTTTATGAAACCTGGAAACAGTAAGTTCTTCACCTTTCCTCTCATATTCTCTGCTATGCAGGAATGTTTAATTTCCCTCGTTCATAGCAATATCAAGCTCACCGCATGCTGCCTGTCTGATGCAAGTCTGGTGAAGGGTCACCAAATTGGTCAGGGGACTGGAGCTCAGCACATACGAGGGGAGATAGGTTTGTTCAGCCTTAGGAGGCTCAACAGAGAAACGGAGCCTGACTCCTCTCAGAGGCAGACGGTGATGGGACAAGAGGCAATGGGCTCAAGGAAAATCCTGATTAGATATTAAGAAAAAAAATTCCTTCCCTGGAGATATTGAAAATTTGACTGCATAAGGCCCTGGGCAATCTGATCCAGTTGGACCTGCTTTGAGTGGAGGTTGAACTAGAAGACCCACTTCTGATTTAAACTATTCTGTGATTCTATGATTTCATTTGCCACTTCAAAAACTGTACATTGCTAGACTCCATTGGGAAAGTGCCTAATTAAGAGCAGCAGCAGAACAGGCAATGGGAGATGTAGATGTATTGTAATTGCATTTGCACTGCTGTCAGCACTAGAGCATATTCTATAGTAACTATGATAAAACAGCAAGATAAAGTCCAATTTAAGAAGTTGTGAGGAATCATGAACTATATGAATTGATCTTACTCATCACTTTGCTTCTTGCTGTTTTACACAGTGGGGAGAGCAGGAGCCCTTACTCAAGGCCAAAGAAAACTCATCCCTATCCTGTAACAGCTGTGTCCCTGTTCAGACATTTTCTATCTATAATATTACATTTTGCATTCTCTAGGGCTGTACTTAAGGTTCACCACAACATTACTGGTAGGTTTTAGAGTTTCAGGTTATTAAGACGGCAACAGTTTTTGTAATTCATTCTTTGCAATGCACTGATTGCTTGTACTTTGGTTATTACTTTTCTATGGCTTATAATAAATTTAGAAACTGCATTGATAAGTTTTTTATGGTTAAAAAAGCCTTCAGGAGTTATGCTGATATTAAAAAGGACTTCACAAGATTAATATTGATATAAAAAGACTTTCTAGGATTTGTTGATATAAAAAGCTTCTGAAAGATTTTACTGAAAAAATCCACCATGATGAGATTTTAATGAACATAACATTAAAAGGCTCTGAACATAACAAACTGCATCAATTTTCTGCATTAATAACCTCAGTTACCTAAATGCAGGATGTTCTTTTTCGAGAAAGCCGTGCAGGGCTCAGTACACATGGAAGACATTTTTTAATCTGGCACAAGGAAGACCTTGGTAGGTGGAACAGGCTGGGATCCAGGTGAGAAGCAGGTGGTGGTGGAGCAGGTGTTGTCAGCCTACCGCGGAACAAGGGCATGAAAAAGGCACCTGTACCGAGTTGGGAAGCAGAGAAGGTCTCCAGGGAGGCATTCACTCGTACCTGCTCAGGGTGACTTCTGACCCTGGGGACAGGCAGCTGCCATTTGTGCATCTTTGGATGCAGTAATTATCATTTGCGAGACACAAAAATAAGTGCTGTCATTTTTTTCCTACAGAGTGCTCCTGGCAGCAGGAGGCTTGCAGAGACTGTGGTGCAAGTCCTGGCTGCTCCGGTTCAGCTGCCTGGGCTCCATCCCTGCCTCTGTGGGCAAAGCAGCACAGCTGCTGCGCACAGACCCTTGGGAAGAGCTGTAAATCCTGCTATTGCTGGTGACTCTTGCTCAACCACCTGCATCTAAGACAAAATAAGGATGTAGGTTGGCCACCGAAGCCTACTTATGTCCTTCATTGCATGGGCGGGGTGGTAGGAACACAGCCAGAGATGCACCTCCTATTTTTAACCCATCCGTAAGCCACTTTGGATTTTTTGTGCATGGTGCCCTGATTATATCCTTTCTGAATCACAGCCTAGCCTGGAAGCTGCTTCTTTTACTGTTTGATTTTTAGGAGAAAGAACAAAGGGAAAATGGCACTAAGCAGAGAACTGCAGAACTGTCTACTGGGCTTTGTAGAGAGAGAGGGAAGTTGAGGAGAAGACATCTTAATATTGTAGTGAACATGATAATGAACATTAGCAGCAGAAATAAATTCCACTTATTTCCTTGTAATTTCATTAGGAACCTGTATTCAGACAGGATAAATGCCTTGGGTAAATCCCCATAACACTTCCTTTAATTTGTTTGTATTACGTGTTTTATTGCTCCAGATTTCTCATATACAAACACAGAGTGCTCAGAAAGCAATACAACTCGAAATAATGATTTAGCAGCATACTAATTTGTATACATGCAAATATAATCATTCCACCAGCTTTGAATTATCAAAAAGAGGTTAGTTAAGAGCTTAGTGACTTAGTTAATAGCTAATGCAACAGGAGTAAGAAAAGCAGAAAAATTTCTTACATCTGACTTTGTCCCAACATTCCATCAAACAAAGGTATTTTCTTAATGATTAAAAAGTGAAATTAATGATCCATGTTATTGAGGCAACATAAGCTTCTCAACGGAGACTATTAATAGCTTCCCTGAGTCACTTGGCCCCTGGCCTCGCACAGCACTTGCCAAGGACTAACTGCCACAGGTCCCCTACTGCAAATTCATCACACCCTCTTGGAAAAGAAATGCCGCCTCCAAGTCTCACAGTCCTGAACACAATCCCGCTAATAACGTGACATGGAGAGATGGTGGCTTGGCTATGCAGGAAGCCTGAGGGGCAGTTTTGGGAGGCCTGGGCCACCCCGCTCACCTGGCAGACCACCGTCCCGTGAGTGCATGCCCAACCACCTGCAGCAGTGACCCCAGCGGGGCAGGGGGGCTGGCGCGGGACACGCAGCCTGCAGCCCCTGGGAAAGCACTTGCTGTCCCTGCTTCATGGTGCAACGGGCTCCTTCCCGCAGCTCCTGGTGAGATAAGAAATGGTGAGCAAGGCTTTTGTGAGAGGCAGTGCTGCCTGGTGGAAAAAGCAAGAGTGGGACCTATTCTTGGCTCTGCTGATGGCTAATCATTTGCTTTTCTTTCACCAGACATTTATCACTGGCTAAATGTGGTTAATTTTGTGAAACCCCTCCAGATCCCTTGACAAACAGGGCTCTGTGAGAACTAGATACTCAGCAATTTCAATTCCATTTAAAAGGGAACAAACTAAGCCCCCCCTTCCAGATTCCTCATTTCATGATGTGTCTTGAATACTGATGTGCAGTCTCTCATACTGGTTTGCTCAATGGGTTGAGTAAGTGAATAGGGACAGAACAAGGAAGTACTTCACTCGCAATAGCAAATATGGTGACTGAGTACCATCCTCATGACAGCAGGAATGCCGTGGCCTTTAGATCTCACTGGCTTTCCCTGCAATGCTGTCACTTTCTTTTACCTGCATGCACTTGGCAGTGAGGAAAAGCACCACATGGAAGAAAAATACACAGGATAGTATTGCATCCATTCTTCTCACTGAGTTATGAAGCATACACACAGATTATGACCTTTTCCTAGCATCGTTCACTGTAATAAAACAGAGGGTGCAGAGTTTCATACTGATCCAGCAGTTTCACCAATCTTTTGGACATGCCAGAAAAGGGAGGACTAAAGCCTGACTCTGAATCCACTAGAAGTTTGAGGTCTTGCCACCATCAGAAAAACAAATAAAGGGCCATTTGCAGAAGGATGCATTTTTTTTCACTTCCCTGTGAGTACAATTAACAAGGGAAATATTTGAAAGGACATTTTTTGAAAATATTTTTTTTCTTCCTTAACAAATTCGTATGCACAAGAACATAATTTGACTCCGATTCCTAATATAAATGAAAAATACAGAGTGAGAAGCAGCTGAGGAGATGAGCCTCTCATATCCCACTGTACTTCTGCTGAAATCCTACGGCTTCTTATGCACTTTAACAGTTATTATACATTATATTTCTGAGTTCAATATTGTACTTGGCATTCCAAGATCTTTTTGTACAATATAGACAGATTAAATGGCAAAATATTTCTAAGCAAAATAGGAAATACAACTCAATAATTGCTAAACAATGGCTGTAATTTCAAGCTATAAAGATAAAAATGGATAAATATTCGGGGGTATTAGGAGACAGTGGTAAAACTGGAAGGAAAATATTTGCTTAAATTTTCAGGCATTAGCACTTCAATCCTCTCTACAATACACAAAAGGCAGAGGAGGTTCCCAGTGAGACAGTATTGAAGGAATAAATCACTGTTCTGCCATGCTCAAAATAAAATCATATAAAGTCATATTTGTTGTTTTGCCTAATTATTGGGATGGAAATTACTAAAATGTGAGTGCAATCCAGAGATCGGGGAAGTACCCTTACTACAAAATGTAATTTTGTTGAAAACAGTAAGTTCTTCATGTACAATGGATAGGTGAACTGGCTTCACTTTGGGTGACATATGAAAACCTTCTTCTTTTCTGTTTCCCCAACTGAATAAAATGTGAGGACAGACACAAACAACCTCTGAAGCACACATAACCTTAAACTCGAAAAAGTGGTGTTACCATTACTTGAGAAATTAATTTCACATTTTCAAACAGAGATGTATCACTGCCTCTGTATGGAAGCATTAAATAAGAAATTTAGTTTAGAATCAGCTCCATAACTCTGCTAACACTTTCAAGGCATGTTGCAAATGTAATTATCTACAATAGCAAGACTATTTAAGTCATGTAACTGCATAATTAGGGTCTCTTCTGGTTCATCATTACAAGGGACTAAATAAGATTAAAACATGACTTGATGTTATCTACTTTTTCTACTTTGTCACCTGACATGTCTTGGTAACTATTAATAGGACAGATAATAAAAAGGAAACATTTTGTTCCCTTCTTCAGTAACAGCCATTACTAATTTCCATTGCAAGTGGTTTTCCTCAGGCTTTGGAAAAAAGAATTGCATGGATAATAAGTCATTTATTTCTGTGAACGGTAAAACCTTGACCTTACAGCTGATAATAAAGAAGTAAATATTTTCCTTTAGCAAGGAAAAATTGAAACCTGTCAAAATGACCTCAGAGTGGAACCTGACCATTACCACTGATGGAAAGTAGGGACTTTTTCCATAACAGAGTAGTAGTGAAATCTCCAGACAAGGGAAAACTGCTGAAGTTGTTTACAGGCACTTGTGTACACAGTGAGTGAATAGAAGACATATTGGCATTGAATATGAAACCAAAACCAGAAAATTAAGGCAAGCATCTTGAGAGCAAGTAAGAGGTAGCCAACCAATGTCTGAGATCACTTTGCCACGTGGAAGGTAAGTAGGAAAAGTAAATCGTCTCTTAAAACTCATTGCAATGTTAGCTTCATGCAAGTACCAATATGTACATCTGGTGCACATAAACAGCTATTTAGGGTTATACTGCTCTAAATATCTGATAAAGTCTTAGTATAGTGAAGGACGAGGCGCAGAAAGGTGAAGTAACTGGACAAGAATCAGTGGCAATATATGGGCACAAGAGGACAGATATCCCCCTTACTAGGCTTGTGTTATGATCACTCAGCCATATCTCACGTCCTTCCTTACCTGAAACAAAAACCACATTGCAGGAATTCTGCAGGTTGCTACTCAGTGTGAAGTACATCAAAAAAGAGCCCAAGTAGAATATTCATTTTTAACTGGGGAGAAGATTGTTAAAAATGCTCAGTTTTCAGCTTTTCATCTGGCAGCTTCTGGAACTCTTCTCTGCACATTTATTTTTTCCCTTAATTTTAACATCTGGAAGTGAGCCAGGAAAGATCTCTGCAGTGGTATCTACTACAGCAAGACGACTTCCAAAATAAAATATTTATTAAACTAGGTTCATAATGCCTTTTGCCTCCAATAATAGACTGTTAATAGATCTTTGTAAAAAAAAAAAAAAAAAAAAAAAAAAAAAAAAAAAGCCAAACGCAACAATTGCCTGTTTTGACCCCTCTTCATTAATACATCCTATGAGCTGCAAAGAGACGCATTCTACTTCTGGACCTCTGAACATGTCTCAATGGTGATATATAATATAGACAGTAACAAAGACTCCCTAAAAATTTCACCCACATGTTTATTCCAGGCCCCAAGCCCCAGCAGGGCAGATACCTGGTAGACAGAGCACTGGGAAACTGAGAAACTTCATGTATAAATCTTCCCATTTGAACTACCCTTGCTGCTGTAGAAGTTGCTGAGGTCACTAAATTAAGACCAAGAGTCATTTCAGGGGAGTCTAGGAGATTATTTCCTGATGCAGATGGGATGTTAAGACAAGTAGCCTGAGTGGGATTTGTACCACGTGAAGAGCAGAGCAGTGTTTTTGCTGGGTGTACCCATAATCAGACCTATCTTTTCCTCCACACACCCCACAGTCAACTGTCTCTGCCCTATGTCTCTCATCAGCTAAGTTCAATGACACAGACACAGAGACATCCACTGTCCACCCTCCCATCCCCAGCCTCTCCTGGTCCCATATGCCAGAGCACACATGGGTTACGAGTGATGGTCGAAGACAAGAGAGAGCTAAAAGTGCAGGAGGCAGCAATTACATCCTATGTGATTTAAAGTTAGTTCTCTTGCTTGGCTTTTCTTAATATTTGAAGAAGGAGGTGGCACCATTTCTCATGTCACTTTCTGATGGGTATGACCTATTCTCTGGTGGGCAGCATGTGGGAAAAATAAAGAAGAAAAGCCCAAGTGATGTGCAGCCATCACAGGAACACTTGGCTGTGATGCCACACAAGAGGATATGCAATATTCAGAGCAGTAATCGAGGCTGTGGATGAGCTGTGCCCAGTTCCCCTGGAGAACCGTTATCTGCTCTATACACCACAGACTGCATTATGGCAGGCAACAGAAGCAAGATAACCGTCATCTTTATTGCTAGAATTGTAATATAGAAAAATGTCATTAATAAGAGTATGAGTCTCACCTGCCCATCCCTCCCTACTGCCGTTCTGTGACTCCTCCATGCCTATTAAAGTTCCATGCACGCATGCACACTGAGCCAACAAGGGGGGAAAAAAAGCTAATTTTAAACAAAGAGAAAAAAACAAAGAGAATTACATATCAGAAACTTGAAAAGCTACACATGTGAAGACACAGCTTAACCTTATTTTTGCTAATGATTTCACCACTAAGTTTTTCCTACTCCCAGCCTATATGCTGCTTATATGTGAGGTCCTATAGTGGTATCTGGTTTTAAAACAGGGCTTTCCACCTCTAAAATTCCTGCTGGTATTGCTAGCTCTATTTTCAAATGGGGAGACTGAAATTACAAACCAATCTCTGCCCTGGTTATCTGCTCCATTGCTTTCTTGGATGTTCCCATCCTGCTGCATGGTTCAACTGCTGCAGGATGGACAGCAAAGATTCCTGCCCCACAGTTGCCTGGACTCCTTTGCAGTTTCTGAGACAGCTCCTGGTACACATAATTTCATTTTACAGTTCGGCAGTTTAAATCAGTGCCAGTTATCTCAGTACCTGTGAACTATGGCTGTTGAGCACTTGCTAGACAAGTAGCAGTAGGCAGAAATGGAAGGGATAGGATGGGCTGCTGGGGACAGAAACCGCAACAGACACCTCTGCTTAGGATCCCTGTAGGCTGTTTCTAAGCATCTATTGAGCAGGAGTCCTGAGGAGCATAGGTCAACGGAGAGCAGCAAATGCTTCACTCAGGTGAAGATTGCCGGGCACCTCACAGCTAGTCACATCAGTGCCTGCGGCAGCCTGGATCCGGCCATCCGTCCTTCCACCAAGGCTATGAGATTGAAAGACAGCCAGTGAGAGCAAAAGCTGTAAGATGTAGCTTCTTCTAAAAAGCACTGGTTCAAAAGCAGGCTAATGTGGTCAGCCCTGCTTTCAGTTTGAATATTAGGAATAGCAGTAAGTTGATAGTGACTGTGCTTTAACTATGAGAAAAGACCTAAGCTGTTCTCTCTTTAAGCATATCCTCCTACACCATGAATAGCTTCACTTTAACAGAAAGCACTTTAGATCCTTGATGAAAACACAGCAGAGCTTGGACTGTGTGAATACAGCTGCTAAGCAACCTTACCAACATCCTGTCTATTCCTGCATTGTAGCTATGAATAATTACTCCTCCACGTAACCTTTGCCTTCCTGTCACTGCTCTTCTACAGCTGTATACTGTCGTGACTGCAAATGGGCCCAAACCAAAATCCCAGATCTAAAATTTGTTCTCATATTTAAGGAAAACTGGAAAGAAATCCAAACAGGTGTCTGCCCTTCCTCACTACGACTGGGTGAGGTGGACCCCTGAAAATAAAATCCCCAGACTTTCAAGGCTGCATTTTTGTTTCAGATTCTGTGGTTCAAGCCTGCCTGTATTCATTTGCTTACTCTGATCTCTACTGACAGAGGCAACTTTTAAAAACCAACCCATAAACCAAACAATTTCACCAAAACTTAAAAAATACTTTTAAAGCATTGATGGCAATTAAGCCATTTACTGCATTCACTGACTACTCTGGCCACTCTTCTTGGAAGAGACGTTGAGCTAGTGCTGCTTCATAGGAGGAGGAGATTTTATTACATAGCTAAATGCGAGAAACTTAAATGCAGTGTTTGGGGTAAAAGAATGAATCATTGCCCTCTTGGCACACCTCCCTGTTAAAAAGAAAAAAAAAAGAGCATTGCCCAACTTTATCTCATCCTCTGTGAGGCTGCCCAGAGACTTACTTCCTAAGGGTCCTGGTCTGCATAAACTCACCACATTAGGGACTGCACAAATTTTAAAAAGCAAAATTTAATAGAAAGACTAAAGACTGCTGACCATGCTTCAGAAATACATAGAAAGCTGTTTGTTTTGGAGTGTAAATAAAATTTCGGCACTTCAATACTATGATGTAGTAAAGTCCCATTGCTAAGAATGCAGAATTTAATCTGTCACTAGAGTATTGCATTTCTAATCAATATGTGATTGCAATATTGGATTATATAACAAATAATCATTACCACAAATAGTCATCATATTGAGTTACAAAGACTGAAATAGTTAATATTGAAGGAGTCAATATTTATATAAGTGTCTAGAATTGAACCTCCTGTGGCATTAGAAGGTAGCTAGGGGATACATGTACTCAGCAGAGTTTTCCTCATAAGAACTATTATTCCAGCTCTTATAAATTATGATCTCAAGACAATGGTTTTCCATCTTTTCTAAATATGTGAGACTGAAAATTTTCCAGGGGGACTGAGGATTCCAGTACAGTGCAGTTCAGCCTAGTGATAATAACTCTGATTTTCCTCAAGACCTGTCACAGATCCATTAGAAAGCATCAGCAGAATCTAGCACTGTGAGCACAGATTGAAAACCCCCTTTTCTAGACTGTAAACATCAAAGTAGGCATTTCTCTTGCCTAGGCAGGAAGGCAACTGTCTTTGGAAAAGAAAAACAGTCTTATGGCTGAGGAGCAGGAGCTTTCTGGGAAAAAGACACTGCTTTCTGACTGCGGGCAGGCCATTTAACTTCCCTGTTATCATGTGTCTGTCCAAGGTCAGCAAGTGGCCTGACTGCCAAAGCCAGCGGGAGGAGATTTACAGAGAAAAGGAAAAGCACTTGTACTCGGATAGGGCCATGATATTTTACCTTCAGCAACAACTCCTTGTCTGTGTTTCTCTCCCTCTTTCTCTCTGCCCCTTAGCAAAGTTGAAGAGCTCATACATAAAAGCACCAAAAGCAGATTCCCATGGGCTCACACACCCAGAGTAAGGAGGAAGGGAAGCACTGCACACTCCAAAAGGAAATCACTGCATTTGCTCCCTTCCAACATCCACACCTGCCCATGTTTCATCAGAGAATTTCCATTCATTATAGATCACTAACACCAGCTGAATTACATTTATTTTAAACATTGAATATTAATTTCAGGAATGCCTCAGTCTGTTCAAGTGCTAAGAACCAGCTAACATGACATTGTTCCATGTGCAAATTGTACTAATCTAGGCACATTTTCTACAGTTTATATAGATATCAAAACCAGTAAACCCATCCTTTTTTTCCCTAAGAACCTAAAAAGCTATATAATTACTATTACTTTGGTCATACAGCATATTTTTATGTTTTTAACTCACAGCAAAAGGCACATAAATAATATATTCGTATTACATGTTCTGTTAAAAGTTTTCAATGCGGTTTACAACAACCAATTCATGCACACACTACTGCCACAAGACAGGAAACTACCTGCTTCATCTAGTCACTGACGTCCAAAAAATCAATATTAGCCAGGTGTTAACTAGTCTATATGCATCTGGGAAGGTTGTGCTACCCTAATGAAATGGATTTTAACAGGTTTTTTAAGTCTCTGTAATTTCTCCATGTAGAAAAGGCATGTGCCTTTCTATATCTGTCTGTATGTACATGGCCACCAGTAATGAGGGAATGAAATGTATTTTCTTCCTGCGTAACAGAGGCCCCAATCCTGGGGGGGAAAGTTGCAGAGAATTCACAGAGTCATTCATTAACTATTAAAGCTGAAGAATACAGAGGGCTTAAATGAAAGAAAACACAGCTGTTTACATTGAACAGGACACTCAACTTCTGGGGATGCAAATGCTCCATCCTAGCCAGGTTCACTGGGAGCATGGCAGCTTTGGGCTGTGCAAGGGCGAGTCAGTCTTCTCTCATCTCTCTCAAACACCTCTCCATTTACTTGTGCACAAGCCACGGGGAAGCCCCCAGACATTTCTGGTTGTCCATACATGCAATGTTGAGGTCCACTTGGGCAGATTGTGAGGGTATTTTTCCAGCAGTCTTGCTAGCTATTTTAATTGGCATCTGTGCAGTAACATTTTGGCAGTATTTAGCACACACAGTAAGCAGGGTTGCTTTGCAATTTTGTATGGTATAAAAATTTTGTTATGACCTTCATTTTGCAGTAAGCTTAGCATTCAATAAAAAAGAATGCTAATGAAAACATGTTTATCAGGGATTAACATGGCAAGAAATACAAAACTGCTGTGTAGTTTTAAAAAAAATACTAAATACTTTTCTCATGACTCCCCTAAATATTCTAAATTATTTATACTGACCTTCTGAGCAAATCTAGCTCTTAAATTTAAGCTGCAATACTAAACGTAATAGAAACATTATTAACAGAGCGCTTGAAGTTGCATGCCTCATATAACATATTGGCAATACCCTTCATCTCTGCTGTTCTACTGCTATGCTCACGTAGCATGTGAAATTTAGGGGCCTTTGAACTAGAAATGTTAGGGATTTTAGTCCCCTGCCCTTTCTCCAGACCCTTCACAGGTAATTCTCTGGCCGGAGGGGAGGTGCAAAGACAATCAACTGTAAGGGCAAGAGTCACGGGCAGAGAGCTCTATCCCTTTTCCTCAAGGGACAAGGTTCATCCTGCAGGATATTGATTGAGCCACTTCATTGTGTATTACAGAAGTATTCTGTAGTTTGAAGTACCCCGGAGGAGGTGGGCTTTGAGGGATTGTTTTTAGGGTTCTCATTAAATCTGAGATCTATTGCCTGGCAATCCACAGCTGTGGAGGACAAAAGTTCTGAAGATTCATGGGAACATTCCACTTTTTTGCTGTATAAATGTAAACTTTACTTCTCATCCTTCACTAGCTATCATCCCACTAACACAAAGTACCCCATGTCAATCTCATTTGTATTGAGCCCCATAAACATCTTTCTTCATGATTATCAAACTTTGCTATTGTCCCATTTTGAACATTGACTGATACTGCTCCTAAGTTAACTCATTTCTGGTTTTATGAACAGAGGTTAGAGCACATGGCGAGGTGGTAGGGAGAACAACTGCAGACACGGACACTCTTTTATTTGAAAAGAGACTGACTGGTGTGGGATGTTTATCTTAGGAAAGGATAAACCAGACATGATAAACAGATATGACCCAGTCAAGCATCTGCAGTGCTTCCTTCAGTGAAATTCAGCAGTCCCAGCTGGTGTGGCAGGCAGACTCTTCTAAGACTTATCTAGCCTTTCTGGTTGGACGTCTAGATAATTTAGTTCTAACAGTACTTGTACATACTGCTAAACTCAATGCAAGTAGTGGTGATTCCAACCCTTTTATGCCCTCCCAGCAGTGCCAAACATAGCAAAGGAAATTAAAGTATATGACAGGAAAAGCAAAGCATCTTTTCTCAGAGCAGGCATACTTTAGAGATACATACTTAAAAACATGCTTAACATGATGCCAGAGAATAAAAGGTATAGCCAGGCCAAACAGCCTGGGGGATGTTTGTTACCACTGCCTATTCTGCAAGCACATTCAAAGTCAAGTCGCTTGAGACAGCAAAATTTCATCTATTCTCCTTCTAGCCCTGTGCCACAGAGCAACAGACATGTCATTCGTTCGGGCATCTTTTAATGGAAATTCAAAACACTGCAATTTTCCTGTTTACAGACTGAATGCTAACAGAATGGTTTGCTATGATCATTTTATATGTATCACGCATTTTAATTGAATGATCACTGGCCTATACATTTTCTGCTGCTTCCAGTGCCTTGATGTATATCCCTAGAAAATGTCTGCCTGCCCTAGATGAGAACACTGAAAACCAAATTTTTGTGACCATTTTAAGTCTGCTTGCAGTAGTTTTGCTTTCATTAGGTTTCCTAATGTAAACAACTTAAGTAAACCAATTACTCCAAAAGGTTTTGTTGCCTCGTTGCACAGATTTAGAAAGTAGGAAAGACAAAGGATGGAAGCAAGAGTTCAGAGAGCTCCAAACCAAAAGGAGTAACGTGTAAAATGCCTAATGTTGTTCATGCCATGCAGTTGTGCATTTCAGCATTGGACAGGGAGCTGTACCTCCAAATGTCCCACTTGCTTCTCACACCTTTCAACAAAACTGTCCTGTGCCATCACTTTCACCCAGGACAGGTATTTGCACGCCCAGGCATTGGCACTATGGAATAGCTCCAGGAGGCCTATTTGCCACAGCTACTGTAGCGTGACTTGGGGATTTTGTCAGGGGAACATACTGGCTCAGGACTCGTGATGCTCAGGAGGGCTGGCGTTCATCTTGCTGCCAAAACCAAAATGGAGTGCAAACCTCCCAGAAGAGGTGCCAATGGAAGGCACGTGCTATCAGTGAAACTGTGCAGGATACAGGCCTTCATCCAAGATCATCATCCTAAAATTCAAATGCCGGTTTTATGGTCAGTAAGCTGGTGGGCAGTATTTTGTTCTATGGCATTCAGCAGACAAGATTAGCTAATAATCCAAACAGACAGAGGGGTTTTTTTTCAGACTTTGACTTGCAATGCTTACAACAGCACCTGAAACTGTGTTTGCTGCCTGACCTGAAATATAACATCAAACTAAACTCTTATCTGCTCTGCCAGGTGTGTCAGGGTAACATATGGCTCTGCACTGTGCAGGCTAACCCAAGTGAAAACAGGAGGCAGACCAGAACATTAAAAAGCCAAGGTCCTATAGCAAATACTCCTTGAAGCTATTTATCGGGTTTGAGACAGTGTGTAATTCTGTCCTGGAGTTAACTATTAAAAAGGCAAGGGTTTTAAACACTACCCTGAAATACAAGATAATAAAATGCAAAACAGGTGAACTTGCCATCTGGAGTGGTGCAAGCTGAATACACAGGCACTTACTACATCTAAAATGACAGCCCAATCCACGAGAGGAATTACCAGGAAAACAAAGCTGACAAGTGCTCTTTTGATAGCTACCTTGATTTTCCTAGTTACATGTGCTGGTTGTTTGCCTACTATCAGGTAAGTGCTCAGTGTGCAATGTGATGGTTAAAAGGCCAGTGCTATTTTTAGCTGTGTACACATTGCAAGGTAGCAGAAATGTAGGACAATTCATACAGGCAAGGCACAGGGAATTCTTGCCTGACAGCATGCAGCACTCTAACTGCTGCTTGAAAAGAGAGGACCCCTGTCCTGGTCAAGAGGTGCTTTATAATACCTCTGTGTCAAAATGTAGTCCAAATATGTATGCCCTCAAACACAAGCGGCCAAGTGTAATAGATTTTTTTTTGTCTGGGGCTCTGTTGAAGCTGCCAAAGGGGTGAGACAGGGCCACCGCGTGACCCTCACAAGCAGTCTACCAGGCTTTCTGACCTGAAACATTTCGTTCTGACCAATCTGTTTTAAATCCCACGTTGGCACTGGCTCTGGGTTCATGCAGAAAGCAGAGGGACTCCCAGAGGGCACAGAGCTGGGCAGATCGCCATGCACCTCCGTCTCCTCACCTACAGCCTAGCAGCCAGGGTGAGGATACAAGGACACAGGCTAGCCAAGGGTAACTTAGCAGGGCCCCAGGCCAGCTCTGGGGCATTTTGGACAACAGGCTAACAAAAAGTAATCAATTTGTTGACAATCCATAATAGAGTTTCGTTGCAAATTTTTCCTTCCCATGAGGACATTAATGGGCACTGGTGGCATCTCCTGAGACCTGTGTCCTTCTGATAAGTTTTTCAGTTATTTAGACATGGAGATTTTTCCAAGCTGCCCTGGAGTTGTCATTCTACATGGAGTGGCACATAGGAGAGACAGCAGCAGTTTTTCTAGCTGCCTTGGGCAACGAAGCAGCTTTTGCTGCTGGGAGGAGAGAGGAAACACAGATGTGACTACAAGCTGGTCCTCGGAGGTGCCAGACGAGTTTGATATCAGCACAGAAGATGGCCTAGTTCAGAGGGAGGGTAGACACGACAGAACGAGGAGAGGGAGCTGAGCCCTGCAATGCCAAGGCCACATCAGATAACCACCCATGCACGCTCGGCTCACCTCAAAAGGTGAAGGAAGAAGCAGCGTTGGTTGGGGTAGAGCTAAGAACAATGAGATGCAGCTGGCAAAAGAAAAACATTATTAGGTCTGAATGTTAGGAAACATCTGAAATGATAAGCAAGTTGCACACAATTTAAAATGGGAACACAGGAATGAAAAAAAATTCTGTGCCTGACCTGCCATTTTACCATACTACAAATTCTGATTTAACTGCAGAAAAACATGCTTGAGTTAAGTTGAATGGAGTTCCCGCAGAGTTATTAACAGAAAAGCTCAGGGTGAGAGAGGTGGTGGCTTAGCTACCTCCCAGTAACTGTCTGCAGATTATTTAATGTCTGTAATGTGCTTTAAAGATGAAAACCACTGAGTGCTTAGCAAATTAGAACAAAAAAAATTCCCCAACAGTGGCATCTATTAAATTACAAAATAACCTCTCCAGGGAAGCCTCAGAAGTATTGTCACTAAATAAATTTAAAACTGAACAACTTGAAATGTATTTACTATAGGAAAGAGACCTGCATTTGCCCAAGGAAAAGAGATAAAATGTCCTAAGGCTTCAATAGTCTTTCATCTCCAGTTTTTTATTGCTCTTTCGTGATGCACAGGGGAGAGAGATGATTATTTAAACTGCTTTTTTCTTTGGAGCTGTCTAGTGAAATGTGCTGACAGCTACTATCCATCGACTGCGTATTTCAGGTAATTCACAAGGCAGGCAAGTAAGGGGGCCCACATTCCTTGACAAAAAGCACACACATGCTGGAGGCGCATGCAGCTTCTCTTTGAGACCAAGACAAGCTGCCAGCCTTTGCCATTTTCAAGGCAGACCAGAAAAAATTTTACCTAGCCGCGTTTCCAGACAGATGCATACAGCAAGCAGCAAGCAACAGCTTGGTCAATTCTAGGCTGTCACAGGATGTTCAGAACAAAAGGCAGAGGCAGCCTTTTCTTCGTCCTTGTGGTCCTACTGCATCTGGTCTGTGCAAAAAGAGCAGCTCTTTTCTCCTGCTATCACTGACAAGAGCCACAACTGAGGTTGTTTATATTGCCCACGGCAGAGGGAGGGGCAGGGGCAAGAGGAAGGTGAACAGGAGTCCGAAGAGTAAAGTCAGCTGGTGGAAGAAGACATTCAGACAATGCCGATTTTTTACACAGCAACAAGAGGCTCAGTTGTTTTGATTCTGATTTCCCATCAGAACTACACCCCTATCTGGTATGGTTATGTATTGCAGCCCCCGTGCTGAGGGTGCCTCACTGAACAGCCGCATCTGCCCTAAAAAACTATAGAGCAGGCTAGAGGCTCCTGTGAGGTTTCTTACAGCCTCCAGGTAAGGACTGCCTCAAGTCCCCTGAAAAGCCCCGGGAGGTACTGTCAAGTCTTGAGCATGATTCAAAGGTCACAGGACGGCTGCAAGTAGGGTGAGTACCAGTTACTCTGGAGGAAGTTCCTTTGATTCTGTGATACGAGGCTGAAGCGTGGGCAAGCCTTTAAGGAGATGCAGCTCCTGCCCCACCAACAGAACTGTTCTGTGGGTCAGCAAGAAAGAGAGGTGACAGGGTAGCAGGCACCATCCGAGGGAGGGAGGTGCGGTCCAAAACAGAGGATGCCATCAACAACAGCAGGGAAGATAATAAAATGCAAATTAACTACTTTTTCTTAACTTGTAGGTAGCTTCAATATTTTTGTTAAACTACATTTTCTGTCATTACTTGATCATCTGTAGGTTTTTGCAGTAAATGGGAAGTACAGCAAAAACCAGAAATAATTTAATGCTATTACTGAGATGTGTTGAGTATACAAAAGTTCTTTTTAGGAGTACACACACGGATCCTCAGTACAATTACTTTACTATGGAGTTTTCATCTCTTCTTAGCAGTAGAGGCTCATATTTTCCTTTGCATTCAGCAAGGTAACAGATGTTGTACAGATACTCTTCAGGAATGAAGATGTTGGCAGGCCACATAAACCTTTGGGGAGGTGGGGGAGGGAGAGAAATTAAAATTGGAACTTTTCAAATGACGTCTTCACTTCCAGCTACATTCTGTAGTCCAGTTGGCAGCACATGAGGGTCAGGTAAGAGCTGAAAAACTCCATTTCCAGAGGCAATCAGACAAGTATTGCAGGGGCAGGCAGGAAGAAAAGACACTGATTCACTTCATGCAAGGTATTTTGATACAACCTACCACTACACAGTCCTTAATGAAATTTTCCTATGCAGCCTCAGCAATAGCTAATGAGGATGGCTAGCCACTGTCTCACCTTGGTTTTTTATCTATATGGGCTCTTAAGCTAACTTGTCCAATCCTGCAATTTACAAAGACATGGTATGTTGTTGGTAAATTCAAATCTCCTCCCATCACTGCTTGTCCTACTTTCTCTGGGCCAAAGTCCCAGTACTGCAGTACAAAGTGGCGAGCCAGGTATCATAATTCAGGGAAGAAATGCGAGCTGCAGCTCAAAACCCAAGATGCTTGCAAGAGGAATTTTGATGTGGAAAGAAGATTTCACATCACAAGATCTTTGCAATTTAGACATCAGAAATCAGTCCAGAACTCTACTTCTCAGAGTATTCGGGTGCTCAGAATGCATATTTCTCAGTCGTACAATCTTCATGCTGTATCTTAATGGGAAATTACTTGATAACCAACAGCTGCACCATCAGAAATAGAACCAAAGTCTCAGTTATGGAGATCTCTCTATATTGAATCAAATTTGTCATTAAAATTCATCAAATGAAAATTTCACTATCAGCAAATTTGACTGATGTACTAGAAGATTTTTCAAGAGGTATACTTAAACTGAACTAAAAAATGAGGGCATATTCCAATAAATCCACCAGATTGTTGTAAATTACATATAAAAATGTTTTTTAATTAGAGGCTTGTTTTGTTATAAGGTATGTTAATATTCATACTTGCTCAGGGAAAATAAAGTCACAGTACATGTGCCAAACTTCATTATAAATGCATTTGATTCAAATCATATTCTAAAAATAACAATAAATCTTGTTTTATTGCAAGTTTCTCATAGCGTACCCATGTTATGATGCAAAACAAATACAATGCATTATATTTTGAATACCACCTCATGAAATATCTGAATGAAATATTTACTGTAATGGATGAATCAATAACAAACAACTTCTGAGTTTTTCTCTTAATAACCAGTGATCCATTCACCTTCCCTTCCTCCAAAAACACATGATGTAAATAACTTTTCACAAAGCTTACTGAAGTACTGATAACAAACATCCTGAGTAAAGATATATATTGGAATGAAACAGCTAAATCATAGAGATGCCTTTTCAGAACTTTATTACATTGTTTCACCTCCTACAGAACAAATAAGCAATTCATTTTCTTGTAAATAAATGCCTAAGAAAAACACGTAGTATTGACTTCAGGGAATTTCTGAGCTATTTCACCTCCATAGCTCTTCCCTGAGTATTCTCAATGTGTGATGACAGTCTTTTTAGGAAGGCATTTGGATGCACTTTGTTCAATGTGTTACAGTCAAAGTCCTGGTATGGACGAAAAGACACATAACTTCTGAGCAAAGCCCAGAATGTATTGTTACTGTCACTGAAACTTTAACTCACAGTCAGTGATTTATTAATCCTGATCTAATTATTATAGAAAAAAGAAAAGAAAAAAGAGAATGCTATTGTCTCAATAATGATACAGGTGAAACTGTTACACACATCATTTATTCCTACCCCTTCTCCACTGTTACACTCACCTTTCCACTGCCCACCTGGATCCTAAGGTGGATGGCCTCACACCATATATAAGGTTTTGCATACACTGGATATTTCCCTTTGTTCTCTTTGTTACCCCTAAAACCAGTTTTACCCAGTTGCCAGGTCTGCCTTTATTTAACTATTAGCTGTTGACCACCCATGTGTTGTTTATAGCTCTGGGGTCTTAACTATCATCCCATGCCCTCTGTTGGCATCTCTTATGTGTACTCCTCTGCAATGCATGCAGTAGTTTTCCTTTTGAGGCCTCTGCTATGATACCATGTTTATAGTCCTCTACACTGCACCATTTTGCTAGGGTCCTACATTCTTCATTCTACATAAAATGACTCAGTTAAAAATTATGGTTATATCACAACACTGTACAAAAGCTAAGCAAAAGTAGAACAAATTGTGTAATAGTCATCTGGTCATTAGGAAATTGCTGTTGCAGCTAAACAAGCTAAAGCAAAGCTCCAGGCGGGCCAAGACAAGCCCAGACAAAGCCTTAAGTCCCGAGGCCTTACAGAGCTCCTGCAAAACCTCCAGCCTGTTACAAACAGCAGCAATGTGTGTTACCATGAATACAGTAAATACTGAGCTACAGGGCTACACAAATTTTGGATGCATGACAGCCGACAAATGTAGTCTATCCTTGAAAAGCTCTATCACATAGTCACAATGCCTCACAACAGCCAGAGAAGGGAACTTGAGTCATCCAGGATCCTCTTTGCAGTCACTTCATTTTTACTTGGAAGTAATTAATTTCTCATCACTGCTAATAACGGCTCTATCTATCCTGACCCAGCTGTGCTAATTGGCGACTCTACTGTTTCCTTCCTGCCTTGAAGAAAGTCAGCCTGCTTTAAAGGGGAAAAAGCTTATAAGGTTTCTTTAGCTGGTGACTGGCTTTTCCATGTACTTTAGCTCACGCAAGAGCATACAGGGAAATGTTTCTTTCTCTGCCTGGAGGAGCAGGACCTGGCTTAATACTGAGCCGTAAATAGGCCCCTAGTCCTAGGAGCCAGTTTAACTGGGTTCTCCTCCTGGTTCTTCAGCAGTTCCTTCCATGACCTTGAGGAAGTCACTGGTAATCTGTGACTTGGGGCTGATCTTCCTCCTGCTAAATTGGGGCAGTATGGTCACTTAAGACCTTATGACAAAGCAGTTCAGCCACTAGAGACGCCATTTAAACACGAGCTACTATTTTATTATCCACAAAAGTCACCTGCAAGCCAGTTTTGTCATTTCTGACACGGACCCCTTTAACTTGCACTGTAACGCTGCATCAGCCCTGAACACTAGACCCCAGTGAACAGTCACCTGAAGCAAGTGCTGGGTGTATGGCTGGATGAGCTGCAAGAAAGAAACTGCCCTACCTTCCTTACTCCCATCTTCCACTGCAAGCCAATCATATTCTGGAAGTGAGCATTGGGATGCTGTGCTTTTCATCAACATCCTTCTGGGAAAAGCCTAGGACAAAAGAGGAAGGAGGGGAAAATCATAATATTTCATGCCATAACTCCTTTATTGTTCTTCCCTTCGTCCTGACCTTGCCAGCTTCAAACCAGCTCCTGCTGTGCAGCTCCCTACCACACGCTTACAGTAACTCCTGTGCATCAGAAATACATCCTGCTTGTGCTCAGTTCACTTATTTTTCATTTTAGACCAGATTGAATAGAACTTTGAAGCCAATGAAAATTCAGCTGTGTTTAACTGAAAGTTCAAGGTCACAAACATGTCCAATTTAATGGACTTCCAGGGAGGGTTTCCTTAAATTCTTGGTTCCCCCTATCCTGACTGATCCCAGCTCCCATTTATACTGCCATTTCTATTTTGCTCTAAAAGAAAAATACAGAGATGCCTATATTCACAATTACTCCTCACTGCTCCCTACAGTACAAGTTTTTCTAAGCAGAAGCTTGTCAAAAGATGCTTAGGTTTTCTACCCACTGATACTTGAAAAGCAACTCATCAGGCCTGCAGGTCAAAGTGGAGTCTTGGAGTTACCACAGGAAAAAACACAACCCCCAAAAAACCTCACAAATTTTTATTTAACAGGGTTAGATTCCCTGGTAGGCTCGACACAGTTATGAACATCGCTATGTGCACTGTTTTCTGCATTGTACCCTGGTGCTTTATGCTGCCCTCATGTATGACCTTCAGGTCTGCAGGCACTGTTAAATGTTCATAGACTTTCATAAATTATAAAAATCACAGCAACTGTACATGAATTACTCTATTTATATCTCAGATTTACACTGATCTTTGCAAATAGGCAATATGCAAAGCGTTCTCTACCATACCATTTAGGAGAAATTATGACAATAGCTGATTGTGTCTATTAGTGATTATTCTAGAAGTACAAATGACTGAGACGTGTAGCTGTTACGTGAGTGGTTTGAATTATAGCTGTAGGCTGAGTCTACATCAGAGCTTTCTTAGTGAAATTATTATCTGAATCTTCTAAATACCTGATGCTATTAATCTTCTCTCTCTTCAGAGTAACTCCTGAACTTATCTTCTCTGTTTAGGGTATTCCTCATCTCCTATTGCTCAAGTTAACCAGCTTAACCTATGTGCTCCCAAATGGGTCTGTTATCTCAGCACAGAGGCACTGCAAGCACAGAAAGCCCAAACTGCACCTTTCATCCATTTTGCTCAAAACCAAATCACTCCTGAGGGCTGCTCTCAAATGGAAACATTGCTGCATGATTCAGATACTCCCATGTGTTTTTCTTTACTAGACTTTATATAGCATTTCTCTCCAGAGCACTTCCACTCCTTTGCTTATGACAATTAATGAAACCAGGCCTGCACAAAGAGAGAGTATGTTACAGCATAAAGGTTACTCAGCCCATGGTAGCCTGTTCAGCACCGCACATTTCTAGCACTCTCTCCAATCTAAGTACTCCTGTCCAAAGGTCTTCCATAATTAGGGCAAATACAATCAATTCATAGACCACCATTGTTTTCCCATGTTTCAAAGCAGTCATTCAGGACTGTTACATATTCTGAATTGATTGAGCATGGGGATTACTTTATCTCCAGGGGAGATGATGATCAGCATTTCCCACCCAGCTCCTGAGCTGTCTTTACTAATTTATCTTAATAACATCTTTGTGTTTTGACTCAGGAGGAAAGAGATCAAAGCAGAGAACAAGGCAGGCATACTCTCAAGATTAAAACTAGCCAGAGGCAATCAGCAGAGCAAGTAAACAGCTCTTCAGCAGTCTGAAAAGCCTGATCTAATGCGAGCATTTCTGTGCTCCTGCAAGCTCTCGCCCAGTTAGCCCAGTTGGCTTTGGAGGTCACATCTGCTGCTCATGCTATTTCTTGTCATCATCCCATCCCTATTGCCCTTTTTCACTCTTGAACTTTGTTAACCAACAACATTACAACAAACCTTGTGGTTCTTCTTTTCTCCTTAATAAGACAGCACAGAACTGTATTACTTATGGGAACAGGGGCTGATCTTACAAGCACACGAGGCAGCTCCTGGCTTCCCTTTAACCCTGAGCCCTGGCACGCTGAGGAGTATTCACATGTCAGCCTGAGGTGTAGTGCTCAATCTCCCCAGCATAAGATTTGGGGCTTAAAGGGTCAGGTTATTTCAGTGTTTCAACACTATCCCATTTCACTTCGGCAGGAATAGAGGACTGAGCACATGGGAGGTGGGGGAGCCTATGTCTGATACTTGATATGTCTCTCTTGGTACCTTGCCATTTCTGATGCTCCTCTCTGTTCAGACCTCCTCATCTCTGAGAAATGAAATTGCTTTCCTGTAAGTTGGCTCCATGTCACATCTTGAACAGAACAACCTAATCAGAAGGGAAAATGAGAGAGAGATTGCACTCCTTGTCTTTCTGCATGGGAGCCTAAAACATAACTCCTGCTTCTTTTCTTGGTGCTCTTTTATATTGAGAAAACAGACTTGATGCAAAGGAGCACTTCAAAGTGTTCATTTTAGCATCCATTGGAGCTTGATTTTTAAAGTGGACTTTGCTCCCAGTGAGTTCAGGAGCCACTGCAATCTAGTTTAAAAGTGATTCTTTTATATTTTTTTTTAATCAATGAGCATTAGGCCTATCCTGTGCTCTCATCTTGCTCAAAGCCAGAGGTGGACAGAAGAAGCTCAAATTCGATTGAAAATCAATGCATACAAATACAAGGTCATGTGCCTGGGAACAACAGAGACACATTTGCTGTGGAACAGGGAGTCAAATCCTGCTAAGCAGCAGCTCTGAAAAGGACGTAAGAAGTCATGGTAGGAAAGCGCTCTGGTGTCAGCAGCACTGTGCTACAACAA
Organism: Astur gentilis; assembly: GCF_929443795.1. Taxonomy (NCBI): domain Eukaryota; kingdom Metazoa; phylum Chordata; class Aves; order Accipitriformes; family Accipitridae; genus Astur; species Astur gentilis. Next base: position 3,427,469 of record NC_064898.1, read on the forward strand.
AAGGAACACTGCTGCTACCCATGTAGTAGACACTGAACACAAAAGCAGTACGCCTCCATATTAGGCAGTGATGAGACTATCACTGACACGCTTGAGCCCAGACCTTGGCTTTGAAGCATTAGAGATGTGGGAAAGGCATTTGCAGTTTCTAAGTGCTGTCAGTTTTGCAGGTCCCCTCGTGTCTCTTTTCTTCCCAAAGCTTTGCGTACATTACAGACATCTATGCTAACAGTCAACCTATGATGGAGCCCAGTACTAGGGGACAGAAGACTCCAGGCAGCCTTTAAAAAAATGATATCGGGCAGGTGCAGGTGTTCTTGTGCTGTGTGTTTGTCTGAAAGGCAGAGACCAATTCAGCCAGTCCCTGCATACCTACTGCTAAGAAAAGAAAAAGGAGGAAAGCCAGCACTAGCCCAAAAGAGGGGAGCAATCCTGTCTCTGCAGGACTCCCTGAAGTGTGCGGCATTCCAGAGTTCTGCTGTGACACACATCTGGAGAGAGACAAGCTAAGCTTAACCTGGGAAGCTTTAAATGAGAAACTAATCTTCCTCCTGGGTGACAACCTGACTGGACACCAGAACTTGTGGGGTCCTTAATGAAAAGCCTGTCACAGTGCTGGAAGCCAGCTCCAAGAGCACAGGTGATGAAGGAGTAATGCAGCCCCACAGCACACAGGGGGCCTGGGTTCAGCTCCATTCCATCAAAACCTGCCATCATGGGTGAGCCCAGCACTGACTCTAATGTTTCCTTTAGAAAAAAAGAGAAAAAAAAAAAATCATATTTCTAAAGTCTCATTATTTTCATTTTCCATGTACGTAGTACTGCATTGGAAAAACTAACTTCTGTCCCTACAGATTTTACTCCTCACTCACTTCCATCTTGCTTAGATTCATTAGTGAAAATAGGCCAGAAAGACAGAAACACTAATTTAAAAATGTTGCCTTCTCAAAACCACTTCTGACGGCTAAAGAATAGGAAGTGACTAACATCTAGCCATTGGTGGGGTTTTTTTAACCAGCTAAAAGGCCTGTCAGATTTATCATGATATTCAGGGTTCTGCCATGCATGTCAAATCAAACGGCCACTGGGCTCTTTGGAGCTACCACTAGGCTCATTGGAGCCTCTACAGAACTAGATGATCAGCCCTAATTCCAATTTTCCATGACAAAGTATCTTTAATTTCCATGCAAGGCATGTGTCAGCCCTGTTTAATCAGGGAGGAAATTGGGCAGAGATGAAGTCTGGGTAATTAGCTCTTCTCTCTCCCTTCGATATCCCCTCCACAGGAGAGTGTTTACAGAATACAAAAAGCATCAGCAAGTTTCTCAAGTCCAGAGAGTAGCACCAGACCGGTCAGCCACACCACTGGCACAAACAGAGAAATGGTTCCCTGCTCACGGCCTCAGTATGTCTGATTTCACTCCTTTATGTGGAAATGTGGACTGTATCTCACTTCCTACGAGGTTGTCCACACTCAGGCTGGGGGCAGGCAAGCTCCCAGAGTCACAGGAGCTAAGTGCTTCCAGAACAGCGTGCTTTTGGGGCAGTGGGGCTGAGCATCTTCACATAGAAGATCTGCTTTGATCTTCTGGCATGTCCTGGGACTCCCACAGGGACAGCAGAGCTGTTGTCTCCACCATGGCACTGTGCTGCTTTGAAAACCCAGGAAGGACCATCTCAGCATAGGGACTTCTCTCAGCCACTTCTATTGAGAGGGAACAGCCGGTCTTTTGAATCCTGTGCTGCCGCTACAGAAAACAGTGTGTCACTATCGCCAGTAGCACCTCAGAACAGGCCAGCATCAACTTGCGCTTGGTCACTCCCACACAGGACCATCAGTGGTCCCTCTGGCCCCAGCAATAGTGACCCTCACAAACCTGCCCCTCTGATTCCCCCTCTGGCTGCCTTACTGTGAGGAGAACCATGATTTCATGGATGAACTCACATAAGTGACTTCCAGACAGTACATTATCTTTCAACTACATCACCACAATTGAAAAGAACCACTCATAATCAGGTAGCTTTTATCTGTACATCTTTCATCATTCCAAAGAGCTGTATAAGTTTTGCTCTGTAAGTCTTGTACCATAAAATTTCTTTACTAGATGTTGGACCATTTTTATAGCACTTCCTTGATATCTCAATAACTTATGTCAACTAAACATGAATGTCAACACTGAGCAACACTGTTCTCACCTCTGTTTATACAATGGGAAAGTCACTTCCCTGCTAAAATCAAGCTGCGTATTTCTGTGATGTTAAAACTGAAACTAATGTTTCAGTCACAGTGGGCAGGACAATCTGAAGAACAAGTTCTTTCCAAGATCTAGTTGGGCTGCTCATTTTCTGAGACCTAGTTGCTTATAACACTTCCTTGGGAAATACGGTACTTAATAGGTTTTCTTTCTAGCATGAAAAGTGGCCCTCTGAAAATCGTGTGAGCTTTTCACTTTTTTCCCTACCGTATAAGAGAAAACAGGAGAGAAGAAAGAGAAATGGAGAAGTCAGTAAATCGGAGGAAAAATTATGAAAAAAGCTTCTACGCTGAAGAGCAACTAGGAGCAATTTACAGTGACAGCCTTTGAGTTTTGATTATTACTTTTTTATGGAAATCATGTGCTTGCATGTTATAATGCCAAATAGTGATGTAATATGTTGGATAGCTGTACTTGATAACACGCGTATCTTTGGAATATGTGATAAACTAACTTACCTGCAAATTCCCCTTCGTGCGTGTGTATTTATGTATAAATTCTACTTCAAGTTATGTTTTTCCAATCAGTTTTCATCTTCTTGCCTGTGTTGTTTGCTTTTTGATGAAAAAAAATGGAAACAAGCGTCACTTTACTCCTCCCCTTAATGTTATTAAGGAAAGCAGAACAGCTTTATGAACCTGAGCCATTAACTTTAATGTAACAGGCTAGGTACTAGACAGTTCAGCATCTTCAGAGGAAAAAAGCAGCACTGTACAAAAATAACATCCTTCTGTGTAAAACTATCCCAGTCCGAAGGCTGCGCATCTCCTACTTCCAGTCTTTTTCACCCAGGCCTGTACTCGGGAGTGCACAGCCCTCAGCACAGGCGACGTGCGAAGGGCCTCGAGTTGGGGAGAAGAGAGTTGAGGTTGTTGCCTCACCTCACGCAGCCACCGTGCCTCACCGTTCGCGGGCTGGTCTTCCGCAAGATGCCCACCAGCGCCGAAAACGGGATAAGCCGGTGTTTAAAGCGGCAGCAGGTCGAGCCCTGCACCGCAGCTGCCCCCTCCACACCACGACGGGGAAGCGACCGATTTGGGAGACGTTTTCCCTCTCAGACCTCCACGCGGCAGCGCCGGCGGAGATGAAGATGTGCGCTTAGGCGTCTTAGCGAGGGGAAGAAAAGCCTACGCAAAGACACGCAAGAGCTTTCTGGAGCCCGGAGTGAAGTTTTGACGGTGGCACGCTGCGTTTGAAGCTCTCCCGGCTCTCCCCCCGCTGAAAGCCGGTTCGCCGGCTGTGCCTCGGGCGACCGTTATTACCTCAGGGGCAGGGACGCCCGCCGCCCCCCGCTCCCGCCGCGCCGCGGGGTTGGCGGCGCCACCTGCCGGCCGCCGCCCGCACCCGCCGCCCCTCGCTGCCGCGGGCCGGGCCGGCCGCAGGCCTTCCGCGGCCAACATGGCGGGAGTCTCCTCAGGGAGAGCCGTGCTCCCTGCGCTCAGCCACCGCCTGGAACGACCGCCAGCCGCGGCGTGAACGGCCACAGAACAATGCCGTTCGCTTTCACCCGGGGGCCCGCGGTTTTACTTCACATGTACCTTTAGCGCGTTCAGCTGCTCGGCTGTACCTTCAAGCCATGGCTTGCTCCGCTGTGGTGTTTTTTTTTTCTTTCTTTCTTCTCAAGCCCTGACACTGGTGCTATGTCCTTTGTCCGTGTTCACCTGATCCAGCCTCTCCTCACCTCACCAAAAAAAAATACAAATATCAACACCGGGTGCTCTTCCTGAATCCTCAGTAGCACTAGACCCGCTCTAGACTAGCATTACATTACAAGCTCATAAACGTGTACCTGGAAAACGTGAAAATGTCCATTTCTGAGAGATTTATTAGTGTTTCATTAAAATCCTTGTTAATTTGCATCCCTATACAGGTCCTTGAAGACATGAGGCAGGCAGCCTGTGAAAATCCCTTGATCATTTATAAGCACATAAGAAACCCAGCTCCGAGAAACATTTCTGTTAGTGGTGGTCTAGCTAATAGCTTTCCCCACAGCCCTTTGCTCTCCTGTCACGTTCAATTACACCAAAAACTCTTACAGCAGCCTTTGCTACCACACATTTGCCAGTGCCCATCTCGGGGCATATAAGTATAAATAATAAATCCCCAATGAAGGTCTCACCCAAGAGAGTAATGGAGCCCAAATGACAAGTTACTTGTTATAGAAGAAAAATAGGTGGTGGTGTAGGTTTGGGTTTGGTTTGGTTTTGTGTTGGGGTTTTTTGGTTTGGTTTATTTTGTTCTGTTTTGGTTTTTTTAACGAAAAGGGCAGCACACACAGCGGTTTGGAGATCTGGGGAGTTATAACCCAGGAGGCACATCCAAAGGGTGCGATCTCCGCAGGGCTCGCCTTCGTCAGACGGCTCCGGCACGCCATGCCCTTCAGGAGACGCTTCGGCCAGGCTGTGCTTTTGGATCTTCTCCCTTCTCCTACCCCACGAGTACCATGAGATCTCTGCTTATTGCTGACCAGAAAGGGCTGCCTGAAGCACCAAAATATTTTTATTTGCATAGATTTGTTTTCGTTCCTGCTCTGGAGCAGATGATAATTTCACTAGATACTTTTCCTCTCTATATGTGAGGACTAGAACCATATTTGTGACCTGAAAACATTTTTTGTCATTTGGAAATCCAGCCTAGCGTAACAGGGAAATCACCAAAAGAAGTAGCATATGTTTTATGTCTATGCCGCCTGCAAAATGGGCTACATTATTCATTCACGAAGACAGAAAAATACACCAGAAGATAAACCTAAAGAAGATGGTTACAGCCCGATATTTCCTTTTCCTCCTAGCACTCCCAACACCTATATACACAAGGAGGTCCTGCCACCTCCCTCAGCAGACAGTAACGTGTCCAAACCTGCACTGAACTGACAGCTAGTTCCTTCTGCTTGCAGAGCCCGAATTCACTGATGCACAAACATGGTTACAGAGGTTCGTAAAAAATACACCACCCTTGTAAAAAGCAGTTGTTTACAAAGAATGCACCTTGATCTTCTCACTGCAAACACTATCCTAACAATGAAAAAAATTTTATTTTGCCTATTAACTTTTCCAAACCACCATGGTATCAGCTATTCCCACTGCCATGGATTTTACACAGAGCTCAGAGCAAATTCTAATTTAGCATGGGATAAGTAACGTCTACACTAGACTTATCCCAGTTATGAGCTGTTACCCTGATCTCATTGGAACTGACCACTCAAACTACCTTGGCTCAGGAGGATCAGATTGCTGAGGCCTTTTCTAAAGTAGAAGAGGGGCAAATATGTGGTCCACCACTTTGACTGTAATGCTGCTGCTAAAAGAGGCAAAGAAATTTCTGTTGCGATAGTATTTAATTCTACTTGTCACTAGTATACCCAAAGACTGTCAGAATACATATCAGAAAAGAGCAAAAGTTCCAATTCAATCAAAAAAGGAAAAGAAAGTGTGGAGAGAGAAATAAGGAAAAAAAAAAATGAGACACATCTCTATGCCAGTCTGTTTTCCCTTTTCTTGGAAAGAAGATATAGAAGACGTGGAGAGAAAAGAAAAGTGAAGTTTCAGGTTTTATGTAGTTACACTTCTTTCTGACACTGCATTTCTACGCCAGGCAAAGAAGATAAAGAGCCACTAGATTAATACTCTTGGCTAGTCTTTACGGTGGTTTGAAGGACTATTTGGTTGTACTAACAGTAATTTAGAGACAACAACTATGAAGAGGAGTTTAAAAGTATCCAATTACAATCTAATTCTGCCCTGCCTAAATTAAATATGGAAAGGAATTAGCCCAGCACCCCGCCAAACTCTGTGAAGGACAAGAATCTACCCCTGGATCTACCTCAGCACAATGACAACAGACATATATCATTAAAATGCCTCCAGCAATGTGCACAGCAAATCGAGGCTGAATTCGCAGCCCTGTCCCAAAATGAAAAAAAAAAAAAAAGAGAAGAAAACAAGAAAGAAAAAATATTTTTTTCACTGCTTTGTCATGCATAAATAAGTTTTCTGGAGCTGCTTAGTTAATCAAGGCTTCCATGAGCACATCAAAAGATCTTTGTTAACTGCATTCTCTGCGTAAGGCAGACTGAGGGCTATTGCAGCACTGCCTGCTACACAGGACTGAAACCAGCCGGTCTGAACAAACTCGAGCTAGTTCAGAAACCAGCATCAGCCTGTAACACATGGGACAAACAGTGACACGTTCAGCCCTTCAGAAGACGACCCACATGGCTATCATTTGTGGGCTGCAGCGGGTGCTTTGCCAGCAAGGAAAAAGAGACTTTGAACAGTTGGAGGGATGCTAAAAGGAAATGTCTGCACTTCAGAATAGCTGCACGCTGGGAATATCACTTTTGTCACACTGGGAATATCACCTCTTTCATGCTGCCCTGCTTTTTCCCTGCTCCCTCTTGGCATGGAAGACAGGATCCATAACGTCAGGGTGACTAACAGGAAGAAAAAAAGACAGGGGCATCGTCCACGGACAATGGACGATGAAGGACGGCTTTTAGAAGCTACAGTAGGAGGCAGTGAGGTCATGGGTTCATTTTGGAGAGCAGAGAGAGAAGTAGTAGTCCTGGAAGGGCAGGGAATTGCAGTCATTGCTATTTACTGAAGATGAGGATTATCTCTTTGGAGAGAAGAGACAGGCATGTCCTCAAGCAGCTATCTCGTCTGGGAAATGACACAGTTCTAGACAGATCATTTTCAAGTTTATTTAACTTACAAAAAGACTGTGAAAAAACACAGAGCATCAGAACAAATTTAAACCATCTGTTTGATCATCTTGCAAACTGTAAACATTGTCTTTGAGAAAATAATCTTTCTTCAGCATAACAATGCGCACAGATTCGACTAAAATCTGGGTAAAAAGGAACTTCCACTAAGTCAGATGGAAGTTACCCAGAGCACAAGTGAATATTTAAGTTATTTTAAGTAATTATTCTTCTTTCATCAGCTTCCTCCAGGAGCACCCATGAATGTATGCTCCTTCCAGCTCCCTTCCACACCTCCCTGGACACTTGTCCTACCCAGCACCATTTAAATTAATCACCACGCCATCTATCTATTTAAAGCCCTTGTGGACATGCCCTGTCTTGCCCTATACTTCCTTTTTTCATACAAGTTCTGTAACGTCCACATTTATCCTTTCCAGAGAGTACCAAAGTTTTAAATGACTGCAGTGCAATCAAAATTACCATCAGATGATTTAATATTTTTGCCTTGTCTGCATATTGTGCTTTTAAACTATTTCTTATGATCCATAACGCGTAGCTAAGAGAGGATGCCTGCCTATAAAGCAGAGGCACCACACTTGCTCTTTCTTCTCCCAACTAAAAGCCCCTTATCAGCAATTTCACTGCTTTAAAATAACAGAGAAGAAAGCTGTTCGTGTTAACGCCCACTAGCCACACCGATAGTTCAGCCTCACGCCTTTTCAAACAGCCTATTTCTTGCTCACAACAATAACATTCATTTCCTAGATCAAAAAAAAAAAAGATTCAATACATACACAACATCGACGTTAATCTAAAGCAACGCTTCAGAAACAGTGCCAAACCTAATACATGTTAACAGTCTTGGATTTATAGATACGGACTTTCAAAACGGTAGCAGAAACTACTTTTAGAATGTGATCGGTTATACCCACACACCCCACATCAAACCACGCTAATTAAAACATATAAATCTTGCGCAAGCAGATAATTTTCAACGCAGTTACAGCGTGGATGGGCTAGCTCAGCAGAGACCAGCTGGGGTCTGCAGGCCAGACCTGGGCTGCAGGAGGTCTCTGCCTGGCCCCGTGCCTCTTTCCCCCGGAGAAGATGGGGAACAGCTGCTCGGGCAACGTGCGCAGCGCTAACAGCCCAGCACCTCTGCCTGCGCCTCCCCAAAGCCCACCCCAAAGGGCCACGAGCTGTTGTCCAAGTGAGGAAGACAAGGTGCCGACACGTGTCCTCTTGCACCTCTCCCTTGGTTGGGAGAAACCTCCTGCCTCCGTTTTGGGGCAGCCGCCGTGAGTGGGACACCCCAGGCTGGGGTGCAGCTCCTCAGCTCCCCGGATCAGGCCACCTCATGAGTTGGCTCCCAAGATGTCTCTCGCCATAAGCCACAGGGTATCCCAACTTGGAAGATATTATTCAACCTTAGAGAAACTACCAAAACATTTTGAGCCATTATGACTCAGCCCTCCACTCTGTCAGTGACTACAGCACAGAGCTCTCAAGTCTCTCAGAGGCTGATGTGCACATCTGTACTAAAGTAATCAAGAACAAAAACCTGCATGACATCATCTTACCCAAGAGAACCATGGACACTTTCAGGCATTGTTCACAGCAACGTGAAATGCAAGGAAGGGAGTTTGTCACCTTTTTCATTGCTGGTCACATTTAGCCATCTATTAAGTGATTCACACATCAGGCCTGTTTCTGAAGAACCGTTAGAAATGTATATTTACTTAGAAAAAAAAAATCAAGACTGTGAAGCTCATCTTATTTATATTAAGTGCCAACGCAACGTGGAACAAACAGACATAGAAGCGTAAACAGACAACAGCACCACAGGCTAAGTGAAACCCAAGTTAAAGAATCAGATGCTGCAGGGCTGACCATAAATTTTAAAGAAGTCAGCCAGGAAGAAACCTGCTTGTTTTTAACTGAGTACTGGGAGCTCCTGCTAACAGTGACACTACCAGTGAGGTCTTTCCTTTTCGGGTGTTACAAGCCTACGCAGCTTTGCTTTTGATTATTTAGTAGCTGACTATCACAGTATTACAGTCATTCTATATGTGCTGCTAGCTAATTGCCAGCTAGTAAGTTCATGAAATACTATACTGTTCATGCAAGTGAGAAATGCACACCCTTTCCATAGGTACAAAAACCAGACCACTGTTTCAGTGAAATACAGATTGCTCTTGGACAGTTTTCTGTTCCTACTGAAAACAGAAACCATCTTACTTACCTACTACTTCTGTTACACCGTGGCCAGTGCAGAGACCTCAGTCTCAGATAGTGCTCATGATTTTAAGGAAGAGGGCTTAGCTGTCCCAGGCGAAGAAAAGCAGCCAGCATTTAAAGGAAACAAAGGTGTGAGGAAGTACTGTCGCTCCTCCTCACATTTTCTGCCATTTAAAACTTTTCTTGGCTAAGGCAGAAGATTGCAATCCCTGCTGGAGGAATTAAACTCCTCCCATAGCTAGGGAATTTTCTTTATACACCCTCAACTGACTGTTACTGTTCATGAGCAAGACTTGGGCGTTCTGGTAAATGCTTTCATTCTAACAGCAGCTCAGTGCTCAAAGAAGAAAACCCAGTGGTAGGAATTACTAGAAGGAATAAAGAACCATTATACCAAAAACTGGGGACAGTTCCAACCTCCTCATGTCAAAATGAAATAGCAGAGCTAGAAAAGTTTGATTACCCTTGCTGTCTTCTTTGAAAGATGTGGGATGGCTTCTTTATAGCCTTCAAAAAAACCCCAAAACACAGATAAGCAAAGCAGTATTGTGAAGGGTTAAGCGGCATGAGGAGGGTGGTCAAGGGCTGACCGTTCAGCATGCCCTCCACCACCAGAACTAGGGATGGTCAAATGAAGGTAGTAGGACCTGGATTCAGAAACACGTAATCAGAGGCAGTTCACACAGTAGCTGCTTGCCAAGGAGCACCCTGCACATGTAGTTTTTGTGGGTTGAAAGGGAGACTGGACTTGGAAGAGATATCCATTGCAAGTTACGAAACAGTTAAACCGCAACAAGCTCAGGAAATCCTCTGGACTGAAAATAGCTCACAGCAACAGGGATGTCTGGGGGAGTTATAATATACTCTTACTCTGTTCTTATTCTCCTCTAGGCACCCGTTTCTGGCCGCTACTGGAGGCAGTCTGTCTCTCTTGCACAGTACCGTTTCCCAGTACAACCACTTTTCCATTCTTTGATCTCAGCCTCTCTCCCCAGCAAATGCCAGTCCGGTCATGAACTCCTGTGCTTGACCTGGTTTCTGCTATTCACATCACACACGCTGGCACCTCCCACATCCTAAAAGAAACCCTAAGCCATCCTTGTGGGAAGGAAGGTTAAAATCCTTGCCAATAACTATTACATATGTAACACAGGAAAAGACCTGTTGGCTTTGTTCTGGTTTGGGTTGGGTTTTTTTCTTCAATAGGTAAGACCTATGATGGAGAAGGGACACACAGACTTATCCCTAGGGAATTACATATTAGTGGAAACAGTCCTGCTTATGGTACTGTGTCTGCTTAATAAAACACCCCGTTTACCCATGAACATAACTCTTGGGAATCTCAAGTGCTATAGGAGAGGACTAGGTGGAAGAAAAAAAAAAAGAAAAAGAGTTCAAATAAAACCTTTTTGCAATGATGTGGAGGCTGCCCCGTCGGCCTTTTATCTCCAGTTTTTGCCAGCAGAGCAGCTCTGCCACCAATCTCTTGATTTGGCCAATTTAGAGGGCTACAAAGACCACTGGAGAGAAGGCAATGTAGTGTTTCTGTTCAAGATGCAGGGGCTAAAATTTTTTCTTCCTACAATAGAGAAGGAAAGGTCTAACCTGCTCTCTCTGCTCTAAGCAGCCACACACATAGCAGTATCCAAAAACACTACCATCCCCATTAAAGGGGAAGAATATGGCAGATAAGGCATGGCCAAGCTCCAGATATCCGTACTCCTTGGTCCTTGTACAATGAGATAAATCATCAAAGTGTCTTCAACTGCAGCAAACACTCAACTCCTTATGTAATTCTCTAGTGCTTCGTTCCCATGGCCGGTATTTTCATTGCAGGCTTCCTAGAAGGCAGAGCATAACACAGAATCACAGAATACTTCAGGCTGGAAGGAACCTCTGGTGTCCACAAGTCCCCACAAGGGCCAGTGCCTGCAAACATGAGGTTTCTTCTAGCTGTCTGAAAGCAGCCTCAGCTACTACTTCTTCCTGATCAGGCAGCCTGTAGCAGACACTGACAATGTCACCCGTTGGCTTGCCTGCTAATCCCATCCCATAAGCTCTCGATGGCTCCTCATCCATCCCACCCAGAGCTCCCTGCACCCCTGCTGCACTCACACACAGGCAACTCCCCCTCCTCCCCTTCCCGTTCTAACCGTAAGAGCTCGTATCCATCCATGGTGGCACTCACGTCGTGAGCTATCTCACCAAATCCCTGTGATCTGAACTGGATCATAGCCCTGCAACTACACACAGACCCCTAATTTCTCCTGTTTGCTCATCGTGCCGTATGCATTAGTGTACAGGCACTTCAGAGAGGCACACGGGTTGTTCCGATTTCCCAGAAGAGGCATGAAACCTTCCCCCATAAAGCTCTGCTGCAGGTACTTTTCTCAAAATTGGCCCCTTTCAGCCCTTTTTTTTGTTGATTCCCTTTGCTTGCCAGCCTGATCCATCGCTTGATGGCGAGTTGCCATTTCCCTTCTCTGTCATTCCTAGTCTCCCCAGGCACATCCTTGGTGCCCACATGAAAAAGCAGGATCCAAGCCCCCAGCAAGCCTCCCGTAGGTACCAGGTTGGGTCAGCAGATGGGGTCTCCCACTGCTGCCATTCACTGCTTTCTCCCCGTGCTACCAGCCGAGGTACTGACCTGTACTGGAGGGAACTTCCAGCCCCTGCATCTCTCCCCTAGTAGCATATCTGCAGGGGAGCAGGAGCCATGCTTCTGGAGGTAGAAGCCACCAGCTCCCGGCCTTCATCGTAGTGGGAGTCCTACTTTCCCACCTGACAAACTCTGCCTGTACCTCGAGTGCAGGTTTTGGGGTTTCAGGCTTTGCAACTGCAGGTCCTGGAGAAGGTCTGCTTGATCTTTCTTGTCATCCCTGATGCTGTGCCGCCACCACCTTCCTCCCACAGCTCTGCTACTTGGCAACACAGACTCCCCCAGGCACCCACCTCCTGTGGGCAAAAGCCCATCTCCCCAGCCCTGGTGAGAGGTCTCCAGTATCCCTCACGCTGCCGATGTTGCAGGGGCAGTTGGCCAAATGCTTCTGGGGCCTGCATGCTATAACAGAGTGACCTAAATTGGCCACGCCAGGGAAAGTTTCCCTATTTCATGATTCCCACTTCATAAACTATGCTGCCACACGAATGGGATCATGGGATAATTGAGGCTGGAAAGGACCTTAGGAGGTCTCTAGTCCAAAATCCAGTTCAAAGTAGGGTCAGCCATAAGGTCAGGCCAGGTTGCTCAGGGCTTTACGCAACTGGTTCTTGAAAATCTCCAAGGGAGACTGTATAATCTCCCTGGGCAACTTGTCCTGCTGCTGACTGATCACATTCTGGTCAGTTTGTCTTCCTAAGTTTCTCCTTGCATCCAACCCTACACACCGTCTCCCTTCCTCCCACCATGTGTTGCTGTGAAAAGCCCGGGCCCAGCTTCTCAGTACGTCCGTGCAAGTATCGGCAGGCTGCTCTTCGGTCCCCCCAAAACCACGCCGAGAGCCCAGCTCCATCAGCCTCCCCCCACAGGACCTGTGCTCCAGGCCCTGACCAGCTTGGTGGCCCTCCGCTGAACTCACAGGAATTTATCAGTCTTTCGTGCTCTCGGGGTGCCAAAACTGAGCACAGTATCTACTCAGTACTTACTAGACACAGCTAGAGGGGTTAATCACCACCTCCTAATCACCTGCTGGCTTTGCTTCTGTTAATACATCCCACAATGCTGTCCACCAACTCCCCCAGGTGATTTTCAGCAGATCTGCTGCCCAAACTAGTCAGTCCCCCACCCTGTATCATTGCCAAGCCTTCTTCCTGGGCAGGGGCTGGACTTCACATCTGTCCTTGCCGAATTTTATGAGGTGGTCCCATTCTTCCAAGGATTCTAGGAGCCTCTGTATGGCAGCAGATTGACTGCCTCCTCCTGTTTTGGGTCATCTGGGAACTTCACGAGCAAGCGCTCTGTGATCAACTCCAGGCCACTGATAAAGATGTTGAACATTTCACACACCCCAGGACAGATCCCTGTGGCACCCCAGCTGCGTACCACCCTTGAGGCACAGTGGCCCCTGAACCACCGCCCTCCGAGTCCAATCATCCAACCACTGTTTCTACCCATTCGATTAACTGATACCTCCTAAGCCTAGAACGCGGCAAGAGAAAATCTTTGTGGTTTGGTATAAGCAACCAGAATACAATATAAGCAATCCATTCCTTATGTCACCTAATTCCAATATGGCCTGTATTGAAATGCTCTATGGATTACCACCTGGACCATGCCCAGGAGGGAGATTAGCCTCCAGCTTCTTCCCATCCCGTGAATCACGTCCTCATCTCCCAGCTCCGTTCACCATGGCACCTTTAAACCCGTGACTGGCAAGCTATTCTTGGTCCGTGTCTGTTCTCCATCTCTGTAACAGCCTGTTTCTCCCTTGACCTCTTGCTCCACCTCAGCAGTAAATCACCTAACCTTTCATCCCAACTGGCCAAAGTGCTCCCTTGGACACAAGCTCACTAAGCTGAGGGGATTAAGTGATACCCCATCGCTCAGATCTAAACCTGGCAGAAGTCTCCCTTCAGCAATGTGAATTTATACTGCTTCCCTTCAGGACGGAAAATGCTGTGTGACTTGGTCACCACGTGACTGCTCATGCAGTGTTCAGTGAAGTTACTCCTCTTTGCAGAGGGCTGAAACACTTTAATTCATAGAGACATTTTCTCAGTAAATCACCTGAACATCACCCATACCTCAAATTCAGTGCATTACTTAAAAAGGCCACGTAGAAGAATCTGCAAGTTTGCATTTTTTATGCATTTCTTTTGGACCCCTTTTTTCCTAGGATTTTGTCAGGGTTTAAAAAGTGCATTTATTTTCTTACTCCATTCCACCATTTTTCATTCATTAGCACTTTTCCTCTTGCATAGCTCGGGCTCTCAGCCACAGCAGATCTATGCGAACAGGTACATGGCCCACTGATGGTGGGCGATGAACCTTCCTTCTCAGGGGCTGTTTTTAATCACCACTGCTTATCAAAGCCTCGTGGGCCACTGAATGTACAGCAAAGAACAGAGTGCAGCTGCTGTTGACAAAATAGTCAGAACTTTAAGAGTTTTAGACAGACTTTTTCTTGAGATAGAGGTGGTTTTCCTCATTTGTATTTGTGCTATTAGACATGACTAACAAGAAGAAACAGCACAGAGCGGATGGGAACCCACAGCAGAAACATCAAAAGAAATCGCGAAGATACAGAGATACAAAACCCCTAAATAGAGAGTACGTGCTGATTTTTTTTTAGCACATCACGCTTACATTCTGAGGAGTTTTCCATGGCTACAGCCAGTCTTTTATTGAACACAGATGCTGCCTGCTATGTAGAGCACCAGTGCGCTCTGTTCTCCCATGAGGACTTCAACTTTCTCCCTAGTTTGGTAGCTCTCCCCCTCATAGCCACTAAGACCATTTCCACAGCAATCTATGCCGTTTGAAGAAAAGTAAGAACCATGGTTCAAATAAGGAAAACAATATACTATGTTTAAGTCTTGCAACCTTATTTTCAGGACCATTTTCCTACAGTCTGCTTCAGCACATTAAAAATGTAGATGTGTAAGAGGGAAAACAAGAGGCATGACCTAACGGGCACTGGAGTTATTACCGATGAACATTTTCACAGGTGTGCACAGAACCCAAGAGCAAGGGACACGTGGCTTCTTCAGCATATACTCACCACCTGCCCTCTCTCATAAGCGTGCACATGACAAAACTGTTCCATTTCAGCTCCTACTCTGTAGGAAATTAAACCATTAGATATTTCAGAAGACTAACAATAGAAATGGCAGAAAGGAAGTAAATGCATGCATCTATTACTTTAATTGCCATGGTTCTTACATGGTTGTATTTCTCTCTGCCATGCGAGACAAGAGTTTTCCCTTGCCATACGCAAAGCTGTCATGTTCTAGATTCTCTCTCCTCTCATACTCAGCATTTCAGTACCTCTCGGCTGCAGGACTGTATTCATAGTAGATACCAAAGGACAGGAAAAACAAATAGGATGCTCATGTTTCTCAAAGATCACCTGCTGTGCATACACTAACTTACTTTTTCTTCAAGCAAGTTGGTGTGCACTCCATAAAAATGTTACACCATTTTTAGCACAGTTAGTTTAGTAGCAGTTAGCTACTGTCAAGCACAGGAGAAGGTTCTCAAAAAAATCCCCCACCAAGCTATGTGTACTATCAGTGCGCCAGACGACCCCCATCAGCTCTAGTGGTGAAATTTGTGTGGTGAAATCTGATTTTAGATTCGTGAAAGCATGAATGAGGCTGCATGCAGATGCACCAGAATACAGCAGATCTTCAAGTACTGTTCCAAGTCGTCGGAGTCCTGGCAGAATCCATTCTGATCACTGACCTCCTGGAAGTATTTCACAGAAGGCCTGGACACCGACTACTGTCCTGTTGTACAGTCACTGGTTAGAAATAGCAGAACACCTAGACAGAACACCTGAAGGGGAAATGAACAGCTTAAAGGATGTCTGAAGGTCTGAATAGATGTATTTAAAAAATAAAAAAAAGCCATCTGATATCAAGACTGTGACAGACAAATTAGACCTAAAAGCAAAAGGCTCACAAGAAAAAGACTTGAAGCAATTTCCTGGCCAAGATGAAGCTCCCACTGCTTCTGAAATGAAGACAATAGAGGAACAGAGAAACGTGGCTGAAAGACACTAGAAAGGGATGCGAGGGTGAGGATCTCCCTGCGTCTAGTAGAGGTAATGGCTATCAGGAACATCTCATTTCATTACCAAAAACATGGAATCCAGAGGTTCAAATAGGGGATCCAGTCTGAGAAGCCCCCCCAGTTGCCTCAGTCATTAATCCCAGGAATTTAAACTGAGGAACACTTTGGGGTTTTTTTCGTCCCTTTATAACAAAATGGGATGACCCAGCTACTTAAAAACTACTTAAAATCCTCATCAGTCTTGAATTTAAATAGTGTGGCGAGTCCTAAGCAGGGGTGGCTTCAGTACTAAGGAGTACTTTTCTTGCTGAGAATAGGAACTGTAATAATGGTGCTGTTTGCTCCGGTACAGCAGCGAAGTCACCAGTGACATCAGACCCCCCACGCAGTCCTTGTTGGGGAAGGCCAAAGCCACATCAGCTCCAGCCATCCAGGGGCACCGGTGTGCCTCTACAGCCCCAGCTTGAGCTGAGAGATCTCGGGGCATATTGGCATAACAATGAAATTGTGTTGCGATACGGTGAGGTATCTTCAGAAGACTGTTCCCTGTCTTTAGTACTAACAATGGAGAAAGTTGTTTCTTCTGAGAACTGGAATGTGCCCAGGCCCACCTAGATATACAAAAGGACCTGAAAAAGTGGTTCTTTATTTATAGAGTAATTTTTGAAACACGTCCCTTTCTCTCTTAGTATGGAGGTAAAAAAGACTGAACTTTACCCAGAACCTATTCCCCACTCAAACAAGAGCTTCTGTAGGGTCAGGCCAATAGACAAATGACCTTCCTCAGTGAAGCCCATCAAGTCAGTCTTAGGAGGGAATCAGCTGCTAACAAGACAACAGAGACACAGTAGAAAAATGGCACACAAAAAGCTATTTCATCAGGAAATTTAAAGAAACAAACATGGCATTAGGCACACTGACCATACAAACTTATACAGCATGTGAGAGAGAACGGAGTAGTATCGTTCCCTGAAGACTGCAAAAACATTCTCCAACCTTAAGCAGCAAGTTCTTTCAGTAAATGTGCATGTATAAAGTCAGAGACAAAAGGTTTGCAATTCTATGTATTCTATGTATACTATATAGACAATATTTCAAAGCTCCACCTTCATTTTGCTGCTTTATGCCAAGTATTTGCATATATACACAACATATATATAAGTGTATGTGTATCAAGCAGAAGGAAGGTCCTGACTGTTGAAAGCTGTTTTACAACTCCACAGGCTCCAAGAGAAACAAATGGTTTACACTGAAAACAAGTATTTGAGGCTAAACAACATATAAGATTTTTCTGTGGTGAAGGCTCTAGTATGTAGCAGCAACACACTACTTATTCTATACTATTAATACTTTCTTTTTTTAGGCAGATCATAATTGGCTCTTTTAGCCCAACTTGCACAAACAGGAAACAATACAAAAGAAAACTGTTCCAAATTCAATGTGAAATAGTAGCATAGAAACTAAGAAGGTAGAATCACAAGTTTTGAACAAATTAATGAATTAAGTATAGACTTAAAAGTATTCTCCTGGTACAACAAGTTTTTTAAAACTAAATATACCACTAAGTGACACTAGTCCTGCGTTATGGCCATCTCTCACTTTCTTATTTGGGGTAAATACAAAACTGGAAAGCAGGCAATGGATGCTGATCTGATATTAAATTCCAGAGTTATAAAAAAAAAATAAACAATACAAGTAGCAGAGCAGCTTAGGAAGAAGAAAAAATTCATTTTTAGATCTTTGCAGAGATTAAAATACGATACCATGCAGAATTAGTGTCATATCCCATAAGCCGCTGCCACACGTTTGTCAGGATAGTACCCAACTACAAAATCATTAAAAGTTGCTGAAGCAATACGTATTTTATGAGTAACTTTTCCTGTTCCTTCCAGGAATACAAGAAAACAGTTTGGCAAAACTTGATCTTCCTTACTGCAATTATCTTAATTTCCTTTCAAGTTCTTCTTCTTCCCTAATGCAAACAGCAAGAAGTGAACTGAACTTCCACCCAAATCCCTCCAAATTATTCCTCTTTTTGGTTTACACTGTTTTGTATTTGGGAGCACAGAGTTGGCTACTTATGCTTCAGGGGAGTCCTCACTTGCCATTTCACCAGATAATGCACGCCAGATATTGGAAAACAGCTTTGCAATTTTTGAGAATTACTATAACCTTGGAAGGAGCTTGGTTCACTAGATACTGGGAAACTGAAATACTAAAACGTAGCAGCAGCTCAACTACTAGTTCTCTAGTTCAACTACAGAACTTGTACACACCTCTTCCAACACGCACTAAAGTTGGGTAGCAGTCTGATGTCTGCTTTTGTTTCACAACTTGATGGCTGTGAAACAAGCAGCATGATGGCTCTATTTAGAATCACAGAACATCTCAAGTTGGAAGGGACACATAAGGATCGTCATGTCCAACTCCCTGCTCCTCGCAGGACTACCTAAAGCTAAACCGTACGACTAAGAGCATCATCCTGATGCTCCTGAACTCTGTCAGGCTTGGTGCTGTGACCACTTCTCTGGGGAGCCTGTTCCAGTCACCGACCACCCTCTCAGTGAAGAGCCAATGTCGCAAACGAGAGATTCAGAAACCTGTAATTCAGAAGCCAGGGAATGAAAAGCAGCAATGACTGAGCATAAGACACACGTTGTCCCATAGGAGAGGACATATATATGTGAGGGAAGGGGAGAACCATCCCAGGCTGCTAAGAAGGTATGTTGAAATTAGTAGGAAAGATTGGGTCACCAGGGTTTCTCAAAAAGCTGCTAAGAAAAGAGGTCACGTTGAAAGATTTAATGAGAGGCATCGCAGGAGACATCATTACTGATGGTTATATATTGCTGTCTGCAGTGTGCACCTGTGAAGACTGTTGCTATTAGGCAGCTTTGAGAGCTCTTGTTTCCAGATAGCTTATAACTTGGCCTCTTTTGCCTCATTTTTAGCGTTGCATTTGAACGCACGCTGCCTTAACCTTATCTTCCTACCTCTGGAGGCTAGAATCCTCTTTTGTCTAACTATTCCAATCCCTTACTAATGACATCTGTCCTCAGCAGCAGCTATCACCCTCTTTCCACAAACACGCTCTGGGTGCTAGGCTCAATTCTATGCGTGTTCTTGTATCTATTTCAACACTCCAACCTCTTCCTGCAAATCAAAGAAAGCAACATATCCTCAGTTCTCCTCTCTTAAATAAATATTAATAATGATAATATCATCATCACTAACTTAGCTTCCCTCATCTAGGCTTTTGTTTTGAATAGAAGACTCCTATCACTGGTCATCTGGTACCGAGTAACTGCTTTCCCATCTCATTTATCTGTTGATTCCCTAACCCTTTACTCTTCTCTAGCACCTTTCAAATTAATAACTCATTTCTAATACCCCATTTTTCACCTAACATACCTCCACACACCATTGTTTTTCCATCACCTAAACCATACAGAATACAGCAAAAGATAAATAGAAAGTAAATAAAACCATCATTTTTCTCTCCCTTCCCCCTCCAGGTCTTATCTTTTGAAATGGTTATGGAAGGACAACAGTAAATGCCTTTTGGGGAAAACACAAAGGCAGTTTTCTACTGCCTTTCAGTATGTTGCAGGTCAAAGGCTCCTGAGAAACGGCAGTGTACATCAGGTTCTTGTAATATGTTACTGCACCTATAGATATGGCTATTAAAAAAACCTCGCTGCTTAAACTGAACACCTTCTTGTTTTATTAAATATGGATTAAAAACTCTTCTGTTCTTCAAATATCTTTAGTTTACAAGAATTTAATTTTGCTGAATAGAAACATACTACAAGGAACACAGAAACCTGTAAGCTTAAAATATATCTACCAAAAAGCCAGCTGCTCCAAACAAGACTATTTCAAGGTGCTGTGACTTTAGAAGAAAACTGTTTTACATTATCAGCATGTCTTCTCAACATATTAAAGAAAAAGCTTTTTATGGCAAGAATGTTTCATTCTAACACATTCGTTTATATTATAAAACCAACAGAAGTTACTACTACTTAAGATCGTTATTAAGTTCATGTGTTCTCTTATACTGCATGTCATAATTTGAGCAATTGTCTTCTATCTATAGAAAATTAATAAAAAGCAACAATACTGACATAGTCTTACAGAACCTAACATCTAAAACCTTCAGCTCTCTGGATCTGTTCAGAACCACGTAACAAATTTGTTAATATTTAAAAAAAACCCTGCAGTTCACATTACTTCCAAGTAAGCAGGCAGTGTATTCAATAATACTGCTTTGATTTTCAAAATACTGCATTCCTTTGTATCTACACACATGAGGTAGGATACAAGCATCAGAAACACTGCTAGCCAAATAAAACACCTTGTAAGATGTTGTCCGTCCTCCAAAGAAACTGGTAAAACTAATTGTAACTTATCACACGATTACTGAAATACTGATTTGCAGGGTAGAAATACGTATTTGAGAGACTTTCTTCCTTCTTACATAGATGAGATAGGATACTATCTCAAAAGCATATACAATATATATCTTCATCATAGAAATGAAAGTGCTACTAAAAACCACATCATGAGTGTAGTGAGGCACTGAAAAAAATGCAAGCATGAACCCTTTTTGTTACTGCCTATACACACAGTACGATACTACGTTTATCCTGCCTATACAAATACAATGGCACTTGGTGAACTCTGCGCAGAGGTCAGATCTTCGAGGAAGCAGAATTTAGAAGAACTTTAAAGCAAATGGGGTAGGGGTTTTTCTATATTTCTATACCAGTTGCCAACATTCAGCTTCCTACTTTTCCACTAGCAAGAAAATACCAGAAGCTGTACTGTATGTAACGAAGCAGGTGTCCTAAGTGCGTTAGACAAACCTACTGACACAGCAGGAAGTCTGCTTATATCTGTCGAATATAAGTCACTTCTGTCGGTGTTAGGAAATTGCACCTAAATTAGTAAACATCTTTTGTAAAGACAACAACCAACCAAGATGCAAAGACTGGAATGGCAATCTCTGAGCATAATGGGAAACAGGAACGCATTCAGGTTCTTCTCCTGATGGATGACGGGACAGACGGTCTTCGTCAGCTGAATTTTATCATTTGGGGCATCGTAGAGCCATCAGACTATCAGGATAGCCATCTAGAACTCATCTTAATCATGGGTTTTTAGACACACTGCCTGGGGGAAACACGGTAGTATACCTGAATGTGTTTCTTTAAAAAATTCTTTGTAAAATACGTACTGCATCTACCTTGATGAGGTAGATATGTACCAATCTCTACAACATATATATATAAATATACATATATATAAATATATATATAAGTATATATATTAACAATGACAAGTTTTAAAAATATTTCCATTGACAAAAATTTTGTATGTCTAGGGTATACAATTTTAAGATACATGTATGTTTTTTTCATTACATGCCCTGTGTGCACAAGTGTTTGAATATTCAAACATATCAATGTACTTGGTTTTGTACTTGTATTTGCATAGGATGAATGCATTTAAGAATTAACCCCACAGAACCACAGGGATGTAAACTTGCAGGATCCAAAAATCTATTGTGTGTGTTCACAAAAGCAGACTTTGATAATCTGTCAAAACCTACACACGCAAAGAAAAAAAAAAGAAAAAAAAAAGGCAAGAAAACTGCCCACACATCTTTGTGAAGTTTGGTAGTGGGTTTTGGTGGGTTTTTTTTGAATATTGGGTGACAAATGCTATGCCAGAATGAAGTACATAATCTTCAAGTCTAAGTTTTTTGCAAGTTACTCACAAACTGAGCATATTCATTTTCAGTGGAAATGTCTTTAATATGAATGCTTTTTTGTAAACTCTAATGTTTTTGTTCACATAGATCGAAACGTCAAAACAGCAAATGTCAAAGTATTTGAAAAAAGGTTCAATTTTACTAGAAAATAAAGTCAATTGGCAGAGTCAAGTAGAGTTAATACAGAATTCTAGATTATCCTAGGTGGAATAGGTGTACTCACACTAGAACTTTCAAGCAATTCCATGTTTCCTTCCTATTAGTGGATTAGCTAGCCCTAAATATGAATAATCTCCATTGATGACAAGTAAAAAAATCCCATGCTTCTGGAAGCAGAGTGAATTATTCTTAAACACTATTATCAAGATTACAATCACTGTTTGCACTTTGCACATGAACTACAGATCACTGAAAGTTTCCTGTTGCACTGCAGCAAGAAAAGGAAACATAACGCAAGCTTAATTTGCTGCAAAGTACAGCAAGATACTTCGGTAATCTTGCAAAAATTTCATACTGGAACTTGTTACAGTGAGTTCAATTTGATCTTTTAATGTAATACAGTACATTTTTTATAAACTTAACATTATCATTGCAGAAGAGCATGCTAACTGAATGTTAGCAATTTATCTTTTATACATAATTATACTCTACTGTTGCTACTGTACGCAGATCTCAAAATGTTAGTACATAAAATATTCATTTTCTTTATATGAGATGAGAATGAACTTAGAAGAGGTTTGAATATAAGAATGAAGTATTTGCTGTGCCTATTTCTCAAGAAATAATGAATTACACATTATAACCCAAGAAATCAACATTTAAATTGCAAAACTATAGTTTAAATTTACATTAAACATTATGATCAGTAATGTGCATCAATATTTGATGAAGTGTAACCTAACCATGTTTATGCACATAAAGCCCCAAGAGTCTGCAGCAGTTTCAGCATCAATTTTTCATATTTTTGTATAAAATGGACTTAACGGTACATCTTCCATAAATGTTTTCAGTGCAATTCTGTCAAAGAGGAAAATATAAAGCTAGCTTTCAATCATTTTATACCATTAAAAAAACCACCAACAACTTGCATTTGCACTGCTGAAGCATAAGTAAGCCAGTTCCGTTGTGCCAACTATTTAAAAGGCAATTCAAATCAACTGTTATTGCCTTTTTAGGCAGCATTTCCCCCATATTGATAGGTATAAATGTTGAAAAGCTGAATACTGGAGGGGGGGAAGTCAAGCTGAGGCAGAATAATCCAGTTGTTTATAATACTTTTCTCCATTGGTAACAAAAAAAAAGGCATAATGAAAAAAAACTAAAGGTTTCTTTACTAAAGGTCTTATAATTTGCAAATCGTAAATCCGTGTTTTAGTATTATCCTTTCCTCTAATCTTTACAGGCCACCTTGCAACTATAACTTATTGATGGATTATATGAAAATGCTCCATTATTCAACAAGATAAAATTTTTTAAAGTTAGAAATCAATTTTTTTTTCACACGTTGTCAACTGTAGGGAAACAGAGGGAGAACAGCACCTGAAATTACAATATGTGCTTGACTAAGCATAGTGTAGTAACCTATACATTTTGGTTCAAAGACACAGTTTGTAAACTGTAAAACTGCATACAGGATACTGCTTTAAGTATTTTGTTTCTTTTTTTTTTTTTCTTTTTTCTTTTGCAGATTATACCTAAAAAACAGCCCTCCCCTCCCCCCCCAACCTCTCTATGGTAGCACAAAATAAAAATGGAGCTTCATTCAAATCTTGAATACCTTGACTGCAATAATCAACAGCTGGTTATTCA
Source organism: Astur gentilis (assembly GCF_929443795.1). Classification (NCBI taxonomy): domain Eukaryota; kingdom Metazoa; phylum Chordata; class Aves; order Accipitriformes; family Accipitridae; genus Astur; species Astur gentilis. The sequence continues at coordinate 3,450,982 of NC_064898.1, forward strand.
ACAGAAACTTAGCTCTTCATACCAAAAAAATTTGGCTCAAAAACAAAAAACCAAAAAGGTACAATAAACTCTCAATAAAAGGTTCTCTCATGAGGCAACCTACCATATACTACTGCTAGATACGAGTTTCCAAAAAAACATTACATCCCATTTTCAGCACATTTTTCATAAACATGCAACTTCACTATAAAATACAAAACACTTGGCTCTCAAGAACAGCTTTATAAAGACACACTGCATCAATAAAATTTTTCTTTGTGATTAACTTTACATTGTAATAAGAACTGTATTTTCACTAATGTTTATATATCAGATTTCATATTATAATGTAGTAATAATTTGCTCTTTGTGAACATCATGTTCAGAAGGAAATATCTATACACATTAACATACTAGACTATTAAAAACTCAGTTACAGAATTTTATTGATACAGTAGATTAATAAAAACTGATAGGGGAAGATAAAATGGGTAGGGTATTCAGTACATTATTTAATAACACACTTTTAAAATTAAAATATTTTAAATCCTTTTTGAATTTTCAATGCCACTAGAAGTCCAGAAAAGTCTGGCATCAATACTGAGGTGTAAAACAAGTCAAACAACTTCTTTCACAATTTGCATCTCTTGTATTATTCTGTCCAACATTGTTCAACTGCAAAAGAAAGTAATTTAGCACCTCTGATGATAGGTAGGTGCCTAAAGGTAAACACTAGGTTAGATTCATGAAGGAAACAAAGACTTTTTTTTTTTCCTTCTTCTTCTCAACAAATAGTGGCAAAAAAAGTGGCACTATTTGTTTAACTGATTTTTTTTTTTCACAGTTAAATGTCAACAAGAGTACAAATACGAACACTGACAGATATTGCTTGAGATCAATTTTCAACAAATTCTGTTCTTTTTTAAATCCATAGATCCAATAAACAGTGGGGTACTGTCAGTTTAAAGCCGCAGATAAAAGCTATACAAGCACTTTAGAAGTCAGAAACATTAAAAAAAGACCTATTTACAGTTTTCTTCTTTAGTTCGTATGTCTACAAAGCCAGCGCACATTACACTTCACAAAAATCCACAGTTAATGATATCAACATGTGTGTGGCTAAAGCTTGTGACCTAGGGACTGCAAATGCAGGGGCAGTAAAAGTAAAATAGGTTTTGTCTCTTTTTCAGCAACCCCATTTGTGCACTAACAGCTTCATTCAGTCTCAAGCTTTATATTAAAAGCATTCTTCAAAGCTTTCACCTGGAAGGCTGATAACTACATGCTCACTCATCGCCTTTCCCTTTTGGAAGTTCTGCGACGGACCTGTTTGGAGAAGAAGTATTTTAAATATTTTTACAGGAAAATTCTGAAAAAATCAAGAATAAATATATTTTATAATGGAAAAAATGCTTAGTCTCACAATAATGTTTGAGTAAGTGTATACAGTGTCATCCACTACTCATTTTATCACAGGTACAAGTCTCAGTCAATGACCAGGACATAACTTTCTTTGATGTTACTGAGCCTGTGTGCTTCAAGTATTCAAAACCAATCCAGTTTCCTTTTTCAGAGTTTTCATACACTCATATGCTCCAATCATTGGATGTGTCCAAAAGCGTGAAGGCATTCATGGTTGTATTTTTAGTATTACTACTAACATATTTGGATGAAATAAATAAAAAAATAAACTTATTTTAATGTATCTGCATATACTGGTAAGAGGAAGAAATTGGTTTAGGATTCTGCTCCAAGATTCCATACTTATTTTCCAGTGCTATTTGTTTTGTGTTCCTGTTTTGTATAAAGAAACATTATTCACTATTATAATCTAGCTGAGAAGAATGGGCATGAGTTACCTGGAAAATAATTCCCATGAGGTACTACACAACTCAGGCAGACAGATAACAAAAGCTATACAGAACAGAAAATTTACAATGCTTGACAAAAACTGACATTTTCTAAGAAATGCAGCTTCTCTGGGAAACTACAGTGCAGCACCACTGCACAACAGTGGCAGTTGACAACCACCTCATTCATTTTAAAGGAGGAAGGTTAAGTTCTAAGAACAGGAGAAGTCATTCTCTGAACATCAATACACAGAGGACACCACAAAGAAAATCTCAGGCATTTCTCTTACATTGATTGTGGAAACTTCCTCCTCTTCCATTACTTCTTCCTGGGGAATGTCATCACTGACAGGTGAACTACTCTGAAATACGTCCATCTCTTCACTAGATTCATTCTCTTTACTGGCTGCTTGTTTGGAACGTCCCGCACGGCTACAATCAGAAGGAAAATAAAGATCAGTTTCACAGTATATGGGACTGCACATGTATAAACCATATGAGAGCAAACATTCTACTTCATGAGAACAGCAGCCTTAAAATTTCATGTAATATAATACTTCTGTCTTATATACCCATCTAGTTCATCCATACATGGAATAGAAGTAGAACTAGGAGGCTGGACAACAGCATTTGAAAACCAAATTCTTCCAGAATAGATGGCTAGGAGTACAAAGTTGGACAATTTTTGCTACTACAGACAAGGCAGATTTTTCTCTTCAGTGCCAGAATACAGGCCAAAGAAGGCTGACACAACAGTAACCAGTGAACAGGAAAAGCCAAACAGCCAGAAACTGAATACTTTGGTTTTGTTTTTGTTTTTTTTCTCCTTCTATTCAATTCCATGAATAGATGTACTCTACTTCTATAGGAGTTTATACACAACAAAATATGAATAACTGCACCTATGTTTTTACAGACCTAGGAGAACCCATGTTGCTATTTATGAAATTAACACTATAATGAACCTAAATGCAAATCTTCCAAGCTAGCTCATGTTAAGAGTTAGGGATAATCAGGATAACAATACCTTAATCAGGATAATCAAGAACAATCAGTCAACAATACCTTAAATTGTCTGTGTTAGTTATGGAAGCTGAACCACAAGCAAAAAGCACCCATTTGCTTAAAATGAGAACTAATACCCCCATGCCTTAAAAAGAAAAAGCCACCTAGATATGTGTCCAAAACTACACAGCTGCACCCACTTTACCATTTTGGTTTGGGTCATTAGCACAGTTCAGGGTCAAACCACTGACTGCAAATGCAGCCTTGGTGCACCCAAACTAGGTGGCTTTTTGGATAAAATTAAGCCAAAAACTCTGTTCCAAGCAGACAACAAACACACTTCAGTGCCCAGTGGGGGCATACAGATCTAAAACTGTCCTCTGCAGCATCAAACCACACAGGTGGTGGGAATTTTCAGTCCTGAGAACCACTCTAGAATCTGTACAAAATAACATCTCTGAATTACATATAGTAATTACAGTGTAGTGGGGTTTCAGCACCAACCAACCAACATGACATCCTTTGAGAAACGATACAATTTAGGCCAACTCAAGCCTTCCAAGACTGACAGAAGCAACAGAATTGAAAAGGAAACAGAAGAATTATTCACAAGCTAGGTTCACCTTTTCACACATTACAAAAATAAGCCAGCTCACGCGTGCTAATTGGTAACCCAATTAGCTATCAGAAACAAGTTACACAATATCACCTCATAAGTAAAATCCCAAATTCTTATGCCAAATCCATCCCCAAGGAGCCCAGAAACCTTTAAGCATTTGGATTAAATATATTCTATCTTGTGGTACACAGTGCTGCTCAATCTGTCAGCTCCCTTCAGTTAAAACTGCTGTAGTTATGTGTGTAGAAAAGGGAGAAAGGTCTGACTACAATGCACTTTGAAGACTGAGGAATTACTGCGGTCTCACCTGTTTTCTTGCAGATTTGGAAAAAGGACAGTCAAAATTTGGACGGTCTGATCACAAAAAATAAAAAATACATACAGTATTTTATTGGATCAAATCTATAATAGACCCAACAACTCTGAACCCTGAAACATCTTACTTGGGCTCCTCATGCCAGGAACAATGTACACACACATGAGCAAGAGCTATGTCTGTTACTGATCACATGTACTGATACAGTTTGCTTTCCATTTAAAATGGGGTAAAGAAACAGACTGAGTTCACTAAGAAGTGAATCAGAAGGTACTTAAGTATTTACTAAAGGGCATCTTTGACAAATGCCACATAACACATCACTCAACAATAACTTGTCGGTATGTCTTCTCTTCTGCATGGCAGTAGCAGTTTCCAATTCTTGCTCCACTGCACGTGTAGCAGTGACTTCTGTAGTAACCACGACAGTGCTGGGACCTGTGTTTCTGGTTGCAGAGTAAAGGAGCGGGAGAGATCTGACCTGAGGTAGGGAAAGTGAACACTGCAAAAGTCGGGATATTGTGTGTGCAAAATGCCAGAACATGTGATCCAGTGTGCAACTAGAATTTGAATTGAGGGTACAGGCTTGTTCAGGCAAAGATCTCCAGCACAGAAGATCTCCAGGGACAGGCAAATTGGTACATTAAACTGCCAGAGGAAGATCAACGTGATGCTAACTAAGCCCAGAAACTAGAAAAACAACAGAGTAATGCCAAATGCCAGAGTGAAGATGCGTGTAAGTAGCACCCTAAGGAATTTATCACCAGGTTCTGGAAAAGTATCTTACAAATCTTTTTCATGAGGTGCAGTTTGATACCAGTGGGCAAATAAGTCCTGTCCACCTGTACACCTCTGCTTTACATATATTGCATATACATGTACAGAAAAGGTAGAGATACCTGTAGTTTCCTACAGTAGGCACAAGAAAACGAAGCTAGCCACAGAGTTTACCTTTATTTTGGAGCTTAATACGCCTCAGAATTTTCAAGAGCTGCTATCCTTCACAGATTGTAGCACATTTTATTCATTTGGAAATGATTCAAGTGGATAATACGAAAGCCACAAATTAGAATGTAAGTGAACATTAATTTAAGGAGAATCAGAATAAACTTAATTCTCCACAATACTGTATCACCACAGTAACAATTTGATTCTTCCTCCCCATCCAAAACAAATGGGAGCACTTTTCGCTCCCTGAAATCCTAATAAAGCCCTATCTTCAAGGCCCTCATGTGCTTTATTGACTTTTCTCCGAGAAGAGCAAAGCTACGTATATGCTACCTGAGCACATTAAACTTACTCGTAGCCTCTTGCTCTGGTTTGAGATGCTCCAGGAGAAGCAGCTAGGAAAAACATTTTAGAAATAACAATGGCAATTTATTTCCTTAACTGTCAATTAAAGTATTCTGAAATATTTTCAGCAAATGATTGTTTGGAGGCACAGAGGCATATTTTTAATTTTCACTAAACACAAATTCAGAAAATATTCACCACTTACACTTTTTTTTGCTGTGATGGTGGTGTTTTTGATGGCCTTCCTCGTCTTTTCTGTGGCGTAGACTGTGCTGATTCAACTGTACTAGTTTCAGATGGTTCTGCTCTGTTTTGAGGAAGACCCAAATTGCAAAGTATCAAATTATAACTAATGTCCAAGGATAAAAAAGATGCAGCTTACAAGACGACGGACTTACCTCTGCTGTGTTCTTTTCTGTGTTCTATTTTGCCTGCCTTTTGGTTTTTGTTCAATGTTTTCAGTTTGCCTTTCTTCCTCCTCCTCCTCCTCTTCTGCTGCAGCTGCTGGTGGTTGTTTTTTTTTGCTCCTTTTTGATGACTTTGCTACTGGTTCTTCCTTTGGTGTTCCCCCATTATTTGCTTTGGGAGGGCGTCCTCTTCTCCCTTTCTTTGGTGGACTGTTCTGTTCATCCTCACTTTCTATTACATCTTCTTTTAGCCGTTTTTCCTCTTGCCATTGTGTTTCATCAGATTCTGAAACAACTGCAGGTCTCTTCCTTCCCCGTTGACTACCTCTAAGTTTCTGCTCTTGACCCAGTTTATTCAGGTCATCTATGCTTAGTTTCTCTTCTGAATCTGTGATAGCTGCTTTCTTCCTTCCTCTAGGCTTCTCCATCTCTGACTGAAAAGGTAAGATTACATCTTTAAATTAAAAAATTAAACTGCCATATTACAAAAGTATAAACATATACATAGATATGAAATGCCAGAGAAGAGAGAAAGATTATTTCAAAGGTGAGCTGTTAAAACACTGAAGTGTGTAAGGTCTTCCTCATTTGTGTCCTCAGCTGTGTCAAATACAGCTGGCTAGAACATCCGTAACTGCATTTTTATCAATAGAAAAATATAAAGAAATAAAGGATGGGAATTGTCAACTTCTGGCTTCAGTTCTGTTGCAAGCTTCAGGGTGCTTATGCCTGGCTCTCACGCTGGCAGTGGCCAGGCACTAATACAGAAGACAGTGGGCAACCCGAATTCATAATTGTAGAAGGAAGCACAGGAATTAGTGGTAGCTGACAAAGCACTGCTGTCAGAGCTGTACTAAGACTAAACGTTTGCTCTGTGCAGCAAAAAACCCCCACCCAACCCTTAAAAGAATCATGAGATAGTTTGAGTCAGAAGAGACCTCTAAAGAACATCTCCTACCAAACACCCTGCTGTGGGCAGGGACATCTTCAACTAGATCAGGTTGCTCAAAGCCCCATCCAACATGGCCTTGCACACCTCCAATGATGGCACATACACAACTTCTCTGGGCAACCTGTGCCAGTATCCTACCATCCTCACTGTAAAAAATTTCTTCATTATGCCCAATCTAAACCTAACCTCTTTCAGTTTAAAACCATTGCCCCTTGTCCTGTCACTTGCAGGCCCTGGTAAAGTCTTTCTCTGTCTTTCTTATAAGCCGCCTTCATATATTGAAAGGCCACATTAAGGTCTCCCCAGAGCCTTCTCTCCTCCAGGCTGAACAACCCCAAACTCTCTCAGCCTTTCTTCATAGGAGAGGTGTTCCAACCCTCTGGCCATTTTCATGGTCCTCTTCTGGACCTCCTCAAACAGCTCCATGTCTGTTTGGAATGGGGACCCCAGAGCTGGAAGCAGTACTCCAGGTAGGGTCTCACTAGAGCGGAGTAGAGGGGGCAGAACCACCTCCCTTGACCTGCTGGTGATGCTTCTTTTGATGCAGCCCAGGATACGAGGGGCTTTCTGGGCTACGAGTGCACATTGCTGTTTCAGGTCCAATTTTTCATCCACCAGTGTCCTGTTCCCAGCAGGGCTGCTCTCAACCCCTTCATCCCCCAGCCTGTATTGATGCTGAGGAGTGCCCTGAGCCAGGTGCAGGACTCGCACTTGGCTTTTGTTGAACCTCATGAGGTTCACATGGGCCCGCTCCTCAAGCCTGCCAAGGCCCCTCTGGATGGCATCTCTTCTCTTTAGCATATCAAGAAAGGTAGAACCGTTTCTGATTCGCATGCTTTTAGAAGGGAAACTATGTTTTCACCTCTCCATGCTCTAGTTCTGTAAAGTGCACAGTAAAGAGCCACAAACAGTACAAAGATTTCAATAAACAGCTATTAGGGCCAGAAGGATCGCTTCAACCAGCCCCTACCCCTGGTGGGGTGATGGGTGTTTACCCACCTACCATTTCATGGGAATCACGACTATTTCATTTTGGACCATTTCATGGTCCAAAAGTCCAAATACTTACAGTATATCACAGTTTCATACCAATGTTTATTCAAACTAACTTTACTATATTTCAACACATACAAACATTCATTTATTAGAATTTGCCACATCACAATTTAATCTACATAATGACAGTTATGCCACTTAAAAACAGATTGAATGGGGTTTTTTTCCTTCACATCTCCCTTGTGACATAAGATAGAAGTCAGCTTACAAATACATGTCTCCACTTTATCCATAAACCCTGGCTGAGAAAAGCAGAAAGAAAAGCTGGAAAGGGCATGAGGAAAAAAAAGTAGAAGACATTGAAGGACAAAAAATTACACTAGAAGAAAATAAGGAAAATGTTTGAACAATGATGACATCTCCTGCCAGTTCATAACTTCAGTGACAAAACTATTGATCTAGATCAGTGACATCCTCATTATTCCCTGTTCCATTTGCTTTTGCAGTGACTCTGCGCATCTGTCATTGCAGGTGCTTTTACGAGGTAAGTAGCTGTAGCCAAGTTTCAAGTAGAGTTTCACACTCAGGTTAATAAGTGTCCCACAACCTTAGAACCAACGTGTTACTCTGTGATGTAATCTGGTCAAATATACTGAATAGTGACATTTTCAAAACATGGACTTTCTGCTCCTCAACTAAAATTCTGCTTCTCAGTTAATGCTTGCTATAATCTGCTCCCCAGCTCCAAAAAAAAAAAAAAACCCAACCAAAAATGAGTTCTGAATGAATGGCCTTAAGCAGCTTGCTTACATATTCAAAGTGAAATACAAATGCCCTCAAAAGTACTAAAAATACTGAACTGTATTTGCTTTATCCCTTAGCTTTGTCAGTTACCAATTCAACCTAATGCTGCTAAACATGAACTGCATGCTAGCAAGCTGTTTGGACTCTCAGACTTTTCCAGGTTTACAGCTGGTAACGCATCAATACAGGAAGCACCAGAAGCGGTGGGGGTTTTTGTTTGTTTGTTTGTGGGTTTTGTTGTTGTTGTTTTGTGGGTTTTGTTTTGTTTGTTTGTTTTTTAAACAAGAGATTTCTTATTTTTCTTGTTTTCTTATAAGCCAGTTTGCTTTTCCCACACATTATCACGGTATAAGATGGTTATTTACACTTCAAGACAAGCAAAAATTCAGGACATTTTTACTAGTCAGTAGCTTATGTCCCAAACAACCTAGAAAAATGCAACAGACTGACTTAATGGGAGAATAAAGAACGTGACAGAGACAGTCAAAAGAAATAAAGCAGCAGTGACATCAGATATAGGACATCCTTAATGCATTCTAGAAAATCCAATTGTAACAAATCTGATCTTGTTTGTATTATTACTTTTTCATGTATATCCCAAATACTGCAAAATTTACAGACTGCTAACTGTTATTAAGGCACAAAGAGCAGAAATTTACTAGTGGTATGTGAAATTCTTATTATTTGAACTGCTTTTAGAATTACAATAGTTATAATTTTTCTTTGGTGGTTTATTTTTCTGTATTCTGATACAGGTGTAAATACTGCTTGAGATAATATTTAGTCTGTTTAATTTCATTAACATATTAAAGCACTACATCTGAGAGTCCAAATAATTTTTTATATCCTCATTAGGAACCTTAAGCATTACTGATGTACAGAAATACGTAAATCCATCAGTAAGAATTAGTAAAGAGAAGACTACCACTTTCAAAGGCCTGCAACTCTCAAAGGCCTTGGTTAGCAGTCATTCACTAAAACTTCTGAGACAGAGATGCATGTAATTTCTCCTGAATGATCCTGACACTGCAAAAGGGCATAGCAATGACACCATTCTGCTACCCCTTGGTGTTCACTGTTCTCACAGAACAGTTTGTTTGTCTAACAGCATAGGCAATATGCTTGTTAATCTTTAAGACTATTTTACATCCTGCTGAACTGTATTTGTCTGTAAGTATCAGTTAGCTAGCTCACTCTGCCCTAAAAGCCTGTTGAAGGCCATATTACACCCAGTCAGACAGCTTTAAAATCATGCTGCAAATTCTACTTGTGATAGCTGGCTTTCAGAACCAACCATTTGCCTGCCTTCACTGCAGTACAAGTTGCACGCAAGAAAACAGAATCCCTATGGCTATTCAAATAACTCTTCCTTGCACTTCTGAATCCGACGTCAAATCATGATGTTCTCTTGGTATTCTAGATAACCAGAGAACAAATAGTTGCTATTCCTTACAGCTGTTGAAAGGAAAACACATCTGGCTGGAAAAGGAGAACATGCCTTAGCATCAGTGATGGGACAGTACAAAAAAAGGCAAGAATTATAATCTATCAACACTGTAATGAGGTATTATCACTTTGCTAGCTACAAGCAAGACATCACATACGATACAGACTTTTACAACCTCAGAAGGCAATCTGAAATTTCAGACAGGTTAAACTGCTCCTCCAAAACTCCAGTATATTTATCAAACTAATCCAATTAATTCTTCCAAAGCTGTATTTCAAGCAAACATCAAGAACACATACAAAAAAATCTCTACCATATATTGGGGAACAGAAGTGCAAGGAAGCTATCAACTTGAACAATGTCCCAAACACTTCATCAACAAATCCTAAGAACAAGACAAATCACAGACTAATTCTCATCAACCTAGCTCTAGCAGTATCTACCCCGTCAATATTACCTATATCCTACAAATCATAACTGGTAATCCTGAAAGCTTACAGGAGCTGTCAGAAGGATGCAAAGGTAATATAATGTACACATGAAAAAAAGACAAACTGAACCTTTTTTTCATTGCATTTTCATATCCAACTCTAAAAACATTTCCAGTAGTTTACAACATTAACTCAGTTTCATGTTTCAGCATATTTTCTTGAATGATATCAAGAAATGTGGTACCACCATTAATGTGGTACAACCACATTAATTTTTATTTTAAAGTCCTGGTGACTTAAAATGAAACATATGCAATGCAACCAAACAGCTCACCCTTACAAGATCAGAGTCGTCCCTTTTGTCAGTTTTCTTCCCTGGTAAGGGCGAAGCCAGTGTGAATTCTTCATTTTCACTGTGGTCCATTTCAGTACTGTCAAGCCTAGAATGAATAAACATTTATTCTCCTCATTATTACAATACAATGTACAATCATAAAAAAAAATATATATTAAGAACAACAATCTTCAGAAGAAGTCTATTCCTGAACCATGAACAATCTGGCAGAAAGAACCTTTCACTCTGGCTACTATAGCCACCACATATTACAAGCCAGAACATCTAAGTCTCAGGACAAAGGTGTCAATCATTAAGCCAAGCTGAATTTTCTTTTTTCACTGGGAAAGATAAGCAGCTTTTTGAAACAGAAGAGCCTTACTGAGTTTCAAGGGATCCGTGCATTTGTATACATTTGCATACACTTTCATATATCAATCAAAGATCACCACAGAAAGACCAGCCAAAGCACGCACACTTTCCTATGGTGAGGTTTAGGTAATAAACCAGCAGATTTAGATTTCAGAGACCAGTTCATCCCTCAAGCTTTCTGTTGTTATTTAGGGCAGCAATTTCATTTTTATTTCAGTTTCTACATATATAAATGTGGACAATAATACCATCTGCATAAGTAAAACACTGAGACCCACAGATAGAAGCTAACATACAAAAGCCAATACACAAGTAATTTTGTTTCATCTGCCCTGGGGTACATAGAAGCAATATTTTTAAACAACAGTGCAGGTTTTTTTTTTAATGAAAAGAAATATGCTATGTGCTGAAATGACAAGCAGGCACTGCATAGACCGAGAAAGACATTCTCACTCCTACAAGTATAAAATCTGTAGTAACAGTGACATAATCGGAAGCTCAGTTTTTACACATCGTCTTAACAGACGTGAGCTTGCCTCTGTATATTCAGTCAGACTGAATGGGAAATACCATGCATACTGAATCATAACCATCGCTTCTAAAGGACTTTCTTCTTTGGTATCTCCACTCAAAACACTAATCAGTTTAACTCAGGCAAACTGGGGAGATCGTGAAGATGACAGAATATGTTAGGCTGTGAGTGCAGCATTTTTTAAAATGAATTGGATGCAGAACAGTATTAGTCTCAGATTCATTTCACTGGATATAGAGAAGAATCTGGATTCCAACCTGTCTTTGGCCAATAATGTATTTCAGCATGTGAACCTGCATGACTTGTAAGAAATAAGCCTTCCTGTGGACCTTCAATGGAATTGAGAAGTATTTCTTGTAAAATACTGCACTACATTTAAAATTAATATTGTATACTAAATAGTCACAGAAATACCAAATGAGAAGTCTTATTTCCAAACATAACATCTCCTCAGAGTCTTGAAGTAATATGAGAAAATGCAATCTCTAAATGTCTGTGAAAAAAATTAATGATAATGTGACTTTCAGTTAATAAATGAACATAAGAAGATACAGTAACCGGTGAATAACCCAAAAAATTGAAACAAAATAAGCTATAATTTTTAAAGACACATAACTAGAAGAAGACTTATGTAGCATTACAGTACATTCCTCTCTCCATCATAGAAGGAATCTAAAATCCAAAAAAGTTTATCTGCAAAGTCCGAAGTGCAGGACAAATTTGTAGAGGAGGAAGTCATGTGAGATCACCACAATGGCCTACCAGCCCTCACTGTCTATGATGTGTTGTTAACATTACAGCAGGCCACAAGGTTCCTAGGAACTGCAGATGTATGTATGTACACACACCCCTATATAACACACATGTGTGTATGTACGTATATACATGGAGGGGTTTTTTTATATATATATAGTTATATGTGTATATGTGTGTGTATATATATATATAAAACCCCACCCATCATATATAAGGCTCTCCTTCCCTCCTATAGGCAACTCTGGATGTGATTTGATTCTGGTTTGGTTTTTGTTTGGTTTTTTTTTTGTTTTGGTGCGTTTTTTTAAGTAAATTTATTTCTGGGATTAGAAAGCCAAATTCATAGTTTCAGTTACACCAATGTGGTACTATAACTTTACTTCAAAATGAGATCATAAAATTCTGTTTCTCACTTAGAAAACATTATAGAAATATTCAAAGTTTCCATTACAAAGACTTGAAATATCAAAGCTCCTTTGTTGTCTACCAACCTCCCTTTGATCCTTCCTGGAGAGCTTGGATTTGAACTGCTGCTGGCATTGCTTACAGTTTCCATTCGTGAAGATTTGGATTGAGACTGCTTGCCTGCTGACGAAAGAGGCTTATTAACTGCTCCAAGAACATTGGCTGCTTTGGGCTGAAACCAAAAATATATTTCCTTTATTTTAAGCTACACATTTCGATATTGTTAACATGTACATGTACTATGCTTAAAAAATTCAGATTTCCCTTTCTGTAATCAACATCTTAATTTTAACACAAAGCAATAAACATTTTCATATGAAAGTTACAAGAGACACCAGAAGGAAGCTGACTAAGGTGTAATCAAAGAGCTAGCTGCCATCAAAACCAGTATTCTCTCTACCCCTATAGTCTGTCCTCTTCTCACTGGTAGTACTGGGTGCTCACCTGACCTAACAGTAAGCCATTTCAGCACTTTTAATGCAGTTTGCTTTCTGCTGATCTAGCCGCCTGAACCAGCTCACCGTTTGGATCAGATATGCATCTGTACTGGCAAAACAGAAATAGCAGTAGGACAGCCCTTTCAGCAAAGAAGCCATTAAACCGGCTTAGCTGTAATGGCAAACCACGCTAATTTCAACTGTGAATGAATAAGAACCAAAAAAACAACCAAAAAAAACCCCAACCAAATACTGTCGAGAAGATTCTGATACTTCATGCACAGGTTTAAAAATGTTAGGCTTTTAATAGGTGCCAGAATTTCCAGACACCGGTGAGCTTCAGGTTATTAATTTAAGTGGATTATCTTTCAGACATGCCAAATACCTCCAGTTCTTACTAACTTTTGAGAGAGTTGAAAGCGTTCAGTTATTCCTAAAGAGAATAGACCTTTATGCCAAACACCCACATACAAAAATGTTGACTTAAAGACCATTCCCTACATTTCTCATTACTAGAATGATCCATCTTCTATTTCAATACTCGATTCTATGTCTAAAGTTAGTGACAGCTAAAAAGAAGTTTAACATGCAACATCATAGCAACTTTGAGTGTTCCTTTTTCAGAGATATGCACCATGGATGTGCTGGTTATACTTTTATAGCTGGAGGAAATTTTACACTTACACCAAAGATTCACTCTGCACTGAGTACAAGAAAAACGGCATAACCTTTCCAAAAATAAACCTTGGAGAACAAAATCCAGTTTAAGAATTTACATCTATTAGTTTAGAGCTTAATGTTAATTAATAAGCAAACACAGAAAGAGCTCAAAAGCAGAGAGATGTTCAAATTCACACCGGACTGGACCTCCTACCAAGGAGGGACGAGCAGGGCCTGCACCAACAGCTCCTCCCTTACCACAGAACCTACATCCAAAGCTTTGCTGCCCTCAGATCCTCTTCCCTGCTCGTATCAACCCCGCTAACATCCGCTCAAGCTAGTCTTCCGTTCCCCAAAATAAGACTCCCTAGACCAACTCTCATTTCACACTGCTCTCATGACGGTGGAAGAACTGAAAATTTTTGGTGGTCAAATACACCTGTTTTGGGTTTGTGTGATGGGGGTTTGGTAGCAGGGGAGGGGGCTGCAGGGGCAGCTCCTGTGAGAAGCTTCTAGAAGCTTCCCTGGCTCCAAATCAGACCTGCCTCTGGCCCAGGCTGAGCCCATCAGTGACGGTGGTAACACCTGTGGGAGAGGAGATTTAAGAGGGGAACGTGCAGAGAGCAGGGGGATTGGGATGTGAGAGGAACCCCTGTGCAGATACCAAGGTCCGTAAAGGAGCAGGGAATGCCCCCGCAGCCCGCGGGGAGGCGGCAGGCTGTCCCCCCCCCCAGCCCATGGAGGGGAGTGGGGGGGCAGATGCCCACCTGCAGCCCGGGGAGAGAGGAGCCCACGCCGGAGCAGGGGGATGGATGCCCCCCAGGATGGCCGGGACTCCATGGGAAAGCCCGCGCTGGAGCAGGCTGTGCCTGAAGGACTGCAGCCCAGGGAAAGGACCCACACGGGAGCAGTTCATGGAGAACTGCAGCCCATGGGAAGGACTCATGTTGGAGAAGTTCATGGAGAACTTAATATTGACTATTGATCAGAAATTGCAAGAGACACAACTTCCTCTTAATAACTTTTGTCTTCAGTAAGAAGTGACTCTCTAATCCATGAAGTTCAAACACTCAAATGCACAATACAATGATGATATATTCCAACCGATAAATGTTGGCTTTCAACTTCTAATCAAAGATGCTCCTGTACATCTGCATTTTTTCCTAACTTGCATTCCTCCTGTATTAGTAAGTTACTAGCTCACAGCTAATGCTTCATTAGCAAAGGGTAATGGAGATGCTCTGCTTTTATTTCTTTTGCAAGGTAGCAAATGAATGTTCTCCTGTAATCTAGAACAGGACATGTTAATCCAAATGAAAACCAGAATTTATCTTTTCCTTTACTAGATTGTAATTTTATTCTAAAGAGTACCTGGGCTTAGTTTCAGTGAAGAATAGAAGTTGCCATTCAATACAATGCATGCTTATAAAGAACAAATTAACGTAACCATAGAACAGACAGTTACCTTGTCAGGTACTGTAAAATGGTATTCACCTTTGCCAAAGATTAATTTATGTGATTTTAAAAATCATTTATATTAGAGTTTTCCATAGCTGTCACTTCATATGCAGTATTCTAGTCTTCTGCAGAAAAAAAGGTTAACCATTTTGCAAACTTGTCAGGTATTATGGGGTGGTTTTTTTTGGCCTCTCTTTTTAAAGACAACAGGCTTTGCCTACTATTATCACAACACAGCGTAGACAGTAGCAGTTTTTCCCTTCTACCTATCTCTCTCTAACTGTTTACCTACCTTTGGTATATAAACCCTTTGGGCAGAAACAATATATTTTCTTAAAATTGAAGTGTTTCATTTACTAAGTTTTCTTTAAAACAAACAAACAACAACAAAAACCAAGCCAAATTTGCAAACACAACACCAAAACCCCTAAAACCTCTACACCATACATACCTTTCCAGGAGTGAAAAAAGACTTCATTTCTGGAGGAAGATAATTTTTGGTGTTGCTGAAATTCTGTAAAGAAAGGAGGAAGGGGTTGGGAGGGAGGGGTGTGTGAATAAAAAAAAAATAAAAAATCACAGCAATAATCAATGAACAAGATACATACATTTTGGATGCAGTACTGAAAAATTTTCTTTACATCTTTTATGCTTTTGAAATTTTAAGCTTCAACAAAAATACCTTGGGGGGCAGGAAAAATCTGTGTCTGTATGCATATATAAATATTTATGAAAACATATACGTACACACATTTTCAACTACATTATAATAGGGAGAAGTCTGAAGTTACAAGAAGTATTAAAAAAAAACAAAAAAACAAACCCAAAACCAAAACCAACCCTGAATTACAACTAACAAAGATTTAAACAGACTTATCTCAAGAAAAATTAAATGCCAAAGTATACCTTGTCAGGTTGAGTAAAATATCTGGCTGGAAGTACAGGGTCTTTAGGGGATTCCAAACTGTATGTTGTACTCTTTGACATAATGATATTCATTGCTACATCACAGACTGTGTATAGTTTCTGTAAATAATAAAATTTAAAAACCCAAACAAATAACACTTTAGAAGTTCATTGCAAATCTTGACAAAAGACAGTATCTTTTGATCACAGAGCTACTAGAACTCACAGTTTAAAAGCAATCATCTTCAACATTTAACATTAGGCTGCATCTTAAACAGTATATCCCAGGGTACTAAAATACAGGAGCAAAAGACAAAAGCACTGTAGGCCCAGCAGTTGAAGAGAGCTAGCTTTCATGATCTTTCTACACTTAATAATAGTGTATGCCATGGTTTTAGAGACAAAGCTAAAAAAAAATAAAAAAATTCTCATCTCTGTGGGAAAAGCAGAAAAGTGACAATGATGCAAAACCCTCAAAAACAAGATCAGGGTTTGATACATTCACTACACAATACACATTGGAGACATCTAATGCATGTATTTTTCTTCCTATACTAAGCCTACTCTTGCACTTTTAAAATCGTAGTGGATGAGTTAAACAGTAAAAATTCCAGTTTATATATTCTTAAAGTCAGTGTTTAATAATCTGAGACAGAAACAAAAGGACTGCAAACTATTACAACTCCCCTGCAAATGTGCAAGATCTACTGAAACACAGGAAAATAACTGTCATCTGAACTACAATAAATATAATGATTACAGTATATAGAGTATCATCTCCCACATACAATTCTATTGAAAGACATTTTAAAGTTGGTTTGTAAACAAAAAAGCAACTCATTTCCAGAAGCAGGCCAGAATGAAATACAGTTTCCAATCAAAAAGTATCACCTACTTCATTCATTTTTGGATCATCTGGTCCTTGAGCATCCTTAGTCTGTTTGATATTTTCTACCATTTTTCTGATAAACGCATGACTGTTGTTTTCATTTTTAGCCATCAATATTTCCAGTATGAACCACAGGCACCTAAAGGAGAAATGCAGTACTCCTCATGAATAAAAATGCAAAAGAAATTCTTTTAAAAAGCACATGTGAGAAAGTGGTTTATGCTAGGTTTTATTAGTATTATGGATTTGAACTGGTCTAACTCTGGGAAGCAAATTCTTAAGAAAAAAAAATTAAGGTAGGATAAGCAGAAGGTGAAGGTTCCTCTGTAAGATAACAGAAGGCACTAAAAGAGCATATATACTATTTCTCACAACATTTTACAGAAATAACTGCCATCGTTATGTGCACTGGACAGTTTATCAGCATACCACAATGAATTAAAATTTCACTTAGAATAAAGTTAGATTGTTTTAACGCTAGAAATAACACTATTAAAAGTAGTCTTACTCTTTAATGTCCTTGAGTTGTTCAATGTCCTGGACTTTGACATAATCTGGGTCATGAGCTAGAAGATGGATAGTATAAGGAACAACATACTCTGGTAGAAGTGACAACAGTTTCTCTGAAAAGCAGAAGAAAGATGCATCAAAAGGCTACATACCAAGAAATATGTTTTTCTACTACAGAGGAAAGAGCAAAATTTAAGGTCAGCATACATTAAGATAAAGCATAGGCATATGTGGGCCTATCATTTCTTTATGATGTTACATCTCATGGTTGATGTGCAGATGTTTCATGCATGCAAAAATTAAGATTTTAAGTATCTCTTACTCTGGGCTGCATATTTTCTAGCTACCTTGAGAATACAGCTACAGTCACTCCCTACTCCCAATCCTTTCCTCAGTTCAAAGCCTGTATTCTGAAAGACTTTCAAAAACAGAAGTGAGACTAGATCACAAAATCCATGTTAACTGCAAGACGCGAGACCAGCACAATTGCAGGGTAAGCTACTATTCTTTCTTCGGACATTGCGGTGTGCAGCCTTGCTGTCAACAGAACAGAAAGAAATGAACCTTGCAGGGGTTTTGCGGTCAAATTGCCACAATGTTCCCCAAACCCACCTGTTTACCTTACCCGTTTAAAGAAGGGATAGGAGGTAACATAAAAGCTATAACAAAGTAGTAGCGGACTGAGTTTGAAAGGCTCAATCCCACTTGAACAGAGCAGCACAACTGAACTATGACATTCAAAGCATTCAAAACTTCTTCTAGCATCCTCCAAGACTTGTAAGTTGTCCTAAGCAAGGACTGCAGGAGAAAGTCTTTCCTACATCACGACAGCCAGATGGCCTATTTTCCTCGAGGATTCACAAAGTAGGGATTGTTGCCAAAGGCCCTCTCAGAGTTATGATCACAAAACACACATTCCATAAGGTAACAAATAAATTCCTGAGCTAACCAACACCATGCAGAGTGAACTTCAGCACCTCAAGGTTTGATGACGAAAATCAGAATAAAAAAGGTCATAGCGCACAGGGCAAGGACAACAAAAAGACATGTTGTATACCAAAAGCCAAAAACCATTTTGCAGAAAACGTCCAGGCTGTTTTCTTTAGCCTAACGACTAAGAGGAACTGGAGGATACACAGCACACCTAAGTTATTAAACCTGTACCCTGTGCAACAGGCAGGACAATAGGCAAGGTAGGCATGCTAGTGTTTTGTGTATGTTACTATAGTACAAGCATCTTGAGTGCTTGTGGCAAATGCAAAGTCATGGTATTAACATGCCTATGGATAAACACTTGAATGTACATGTGAAGGAAGGAGGGAAATTCCTGTGTGTTTTTGAAAAATCACATTTTTGAGCTAGTGAGTGGTCATGAAAGACATGACCACCTCTGTAAAATCTTCTTTCAGTAAGCTTTTAACCCATACTGGGTTATGAATAAGAAGTCCAAATATCTGTAAATCATTGTATATAATAATATTTGAAAACTATTTTCAAATACATTAGAACACTGACATTTTTATCCAGCATCTGTTTGCTTAACTAAATTT
The DNA here is from genome assembly GCF_929443795.1 of Astur gentilis. Lineage (NCBI taxonomy): Eukaryota > Metazoa > Chordata > Aves > Accipitriformes > Accipitridae > Astur > Astur gentilis. The sequence continues at coordinate 3,469,950 of NC_064898.1, forward strand.
AAAAAAAAAAAAGTGGCAGGGAAGAAAAAGAACATAACTATGATTTTAGAACACTAGCAAGATTGGCTTGCCTTAGACATGTCCTAGGCAAACCAATCCGCTATTATTTGTATCAATTAGCAACTTCAATAGAATGCTCGTCAAGAACTCATGGACTCAGTGTTTCACTAACTTTCTGCCTTGTACAGTTTCTAATATAACTATAGTATTAATTCCAACTGGGTCTGGAAAACAAAGCGAACCAGATACAGACAAAACAGGAAAAGGACAAATATTGACATGCATTATATTTAACCCATCATGACAAAAAAATAGTATTTACATTCTTTCCTCATCTAATAAAGACAAACACAACCTGAAAGGTGGGGTGGCTTTACAGACATGAACTACCAGCACTTGAAACTAGAATGTGCCAAAACCCCCTCATGACAGGCCTTTATGAGCATTTAAGAAAGAAACTTGTTAAAAAAAATTAATCTTTACTCTTGTAATTTTTCCACTTACTTGCAAGTAAAAGCCTGCCCTTAGAAAACAATGATTACTATGCAACACACAAGTCTCTACCCAGATGAAACTAGTAACAGATACATAATCAAAATAAGTCTCCTCTTGAGTGGCTTCCACTCTGAATAGCATTTAGAGAATTTAAGAGGCCTGAGAGTAATTCCTAACAGCCTGTAAAAGGTCAGTGTGAAGGAAAGAGGCATTTTACTGGCTGGTACCAGTCCTTAGGAAGTTTTCCTTAAGGCAAGGTATACAGAAGTTTACCATCTTTTCAACAAATGCTGAAATCCCCCCAAACACCTGAAAGATATCCTCCTCACCTGTACCAAGTTTTCAAGAAAAAACATATCACAAAATCATACATTTATAGATTCAGAAAAATAGATGCATTAATCAGAGATGCAGATTCTCAGCTCTAGTTTTTTTGTAGAAGCTTTTCAGAGGAGGTACTATCATCATTACTACTCTGAGTTACTGCATGGCCAGTAGGGAGAATGACACAGGAGGAGACACATATGCGTTTAAATAGTATGATCTTACCAGAACTGAGCTTCAGCTGTACTACTGCAGTAATGATTTTTTTAAGATGCAAACAGTTCAAGACATTTTATTTGTTAAAAGTTCAGACTGGTAAACCTGAATGTCACAAAGTTAACATAACATTGTAATCCTCAAAAAATCCTGCAATCTATATTTAATCCAGACTCCTCACAGATTATAGTACATATCAAATCAATGGCATCACTCCGGGTAAGTCCTTCAGCAAGGAAAAAATCATCAGGCACACTCTGAAGTCCTATTGGATAAAGAGAACCACACAAATCTAGGCTCCTCTTCATTTCTTCTACAGATTTTTGATAGTAACTTTGCAGCATCTATCTTTATATAGTTAGGAAATCAGCAATTACTTTTAATCATACGAGAATTCTTATATTTTCCTCTAACATAACTAAAAGAGTTTTCAACTTTCAAGAGGAATAGTCTTAGGATGACTTAGAGGCATTTGCTCAATGGATTTTTCTTCTTTACATGTTATTGAGGAGGGTGAAAAAGCACCTATGTTTCTGCTTTTTTAAGTCTAATTAACGATACACAAAATGATTTCTCTGCAGACTTATTCTCTGGTCAAAATCTAATGGGACTAAGGCTCACACAGACTGACATGGCTAATATAAAGTCTGTGATTCATAAATGTAGAAGGAAATTGGTTATCTGACAGCATCTGTGAGATCAGATTCAAAAAAAAAGGTCTGGTCTATCCTAAGACAAGATTAAAAAATCCGCTTAATTTACAAAAGGCCAAATGATCAGTAATCTTTCAAAGAAATAAAACTTTCAAAAACTCTTATTGAAAATGCCCATAGCTCTTCATGAAGGTTTACTTTTTCCTATAACCATATACCAGTATCATCATACTGCACGTGAGTAGCTTTGAGTATGTCAAAAGGGAAAAGGACTGATTTTATAAAAGAAAAATAGCTAACATTAGTCCATAACAACTTCCACAGCATTCCCACAATGCAACTGCTGGCACTGGGATGAAAAAATTACATAAACTTATCCTGAAGTGCCTACAAATATAGCCCTTTGCCAGCATAACATAAGAAGCTACTCAGTATAGCAGCGGAAAGACAGACAATTTAGTACAGCATTATGTCATTAAGGTTGCATATTATTAATTACTGAAGTAAAATTATGTTGTATGTGAAGTGACAATGATTAATTAACCATTAAGTTCAAACAGTACACATAACTGCCTTGAAAAACTACTTCACTTCCAATACACTTAGGTATAAGCATTTGCACAGCCTTTAATGAAATTGAAAGATCTCAGAAATACCTATTAAAAAACTCTAAAGAAAATCTGGACTCTATTTTCAGTTTTCATTAGATACTTCTAAGTGAAATTTACAGCCCTTCTATGTATAAAACCAAAAAACAATCAATATTTTCAGTGTCTACTCACATTTACATTTGAACTATAGCACTTGTACCAAAAAGCGACATCTATTCTCTTACCACTAACTGCTGCATGTTGCTTCAGATATTCCCTTCTGACATTTATGTTCTTCACAAGGCACTGCCTAGCATGAGCTCTTCTCTCTTTCACGGGATCTTTTGCACACAGTGCACAAATAGCCATATATTCTAGTGGCAGCCGTAGTCTAGAAAGGCCTTTGTGAAGTTTCTGAGCAAATATTTGTCTCACTTGGTAACATTCATCCTATTAAAAAAAAAAAAAAGGCAAAACCAAAAAAAGGTAAAAGTAAACTTTTAGAAAAGTAATACAAACACTGAAATAAAACATGGAAGCCTGGGTAAATATGCCAAAATCGATTTCAGACCTCACAGCTACAGATATATAGGAATTGTAAGAAAATTTTTAATGCCAATTCAGAGCAATTAAATTGAATTAATCAGTTGAAGCTTCCCTTAAGTTCAAGAGAAGAGTTAAGGTTCAGAAAGTGTGCAGGAAGATATCACACTCAGGACCCAAGGCCTAATTTAGCATAGGACTGAGGCATGGAGTTAATGAAATTGTTTACAATAGGACCGCTTGCTTTGTAGAGCCAAAGTCAAAGACCTTCACCGAAACAGTGTTTAGCCACCAGTAACCACTGCGTTGACTTTACTACTGCAATTTCACAAATTTTCATCAAGCCATTAATGTTAGAAACTGAGTAAAATTCAACAGAATTACCAGATAAGGTCAAACATTGAGAGTACCAAGCATTTCCACTGTACTGTGGAAATCTATGAACTATGACTGACCACAGAAGGTAATAGCCCGTGTCTAACAGTTGCCAAGTAACACAAAGTAAAATAATACGAAGGCTGCAAATGTACTTCTACAATTTATTAAGCAACGTATTTCCAGAAAAGACAGGAACTTCAAAATTCTCTGTATGAAAATAACCTAAGTACTTTAAGACACCATTCAATATGCCACAAACCATTTAGTAAAAGGCCACAGAAGGATAACAGAAGCAGGTGCAGAAAAGTTAGAAGAAAATGTACAGAAAAGCATAAAGTAAACAAGGCCACCAAAACAGCTTGCCGTATTTAACCTGCCAAAAAAAGGTCAAAAATTTGTTATCTCTAAATATGAAGAAAAAACATTAACAGGTATAAACAGCTATTGTAATCAAATGACAGTTTAGAAACCAGGAAGAATTGAAGAGGGTTTCCAGCTATCAGCCAACTGGAAGCACAGAGACAAAACCGAGCCACTGGTAACACTGACTCTGCTAAATTTGCAAATGGCATCAAAAGAGATCGTGTGTTAGATAACACAAGCCTCCTTCTCCCCCCACCCAAAAATTAAATCCAGAAGAAATTAATCAAGCCCCATTTTCCCATCTGTGCTTCAAGCCATAGTCTTCCTCTATGGACTGAAACCCTGAAATTCCAGCTGTAGCCAGATTTGAAGCAACCCAAGATGACAAACCCAAACCACGAGACCTACTCAAGAACTATTGCCTCTTTATAGCAAATCCACCCTCCCCAGCAGGCGGCTACGGTACAGCGCTCCTCTCCTGCTCAGTAGCCTTTGGAAAGCTTAGAAGATACCTGCGCCTTGTTGGTAATACTGACAAGGAAGCATGTCCTCCTTGACTAAGAGGACAAAGGAAGGTATAGTTCATTGTTACTGATGGCATTGTGTGGCACAAATTGAAATGATTATCATTTCTCTACTTTTTAATATTGAGAATAACCTTAAATTGAGCTACACTAGTTCACTGGGAAGAAGCGGGACCAAACTCAACCAAGTTCTACATTTTTTTATAGCATACAAATAAAACACATACATTAGCCCAATTTTACGTATCTACTTCTCAGAATTTAATGCCCATTCATCAGAAGTTCACCATTTAAAAGTATTTTTTAGAAAAGTATTTGAAAAGCAGCATGTACCCCTCAGACACAACTCTGATTCTTGAAAATTGACAAAGACTTGCTTAAACAATTAAAACACCTTCAGAGTTGACAAAGGAACCTGAAAAAGCTTTGGAATTTTTTTTTTTTTAACAAATGAAACTTATGCAATCTAAAAGATTTATTCTAAATACAATTGAAATTGCATTTTCAAAAGCAAAGATTATCAGATCTTAAATCTGGTCTCAAAGCCTGTTAAACACTGAAGTACTTCAACCTATGCTCAATTATTTTCTACTCTATTTCAATATGAAGCTCTGCTGACATCAAAATTTGTTCTACAGATCAAAGAACTGAACTGCTGGTAAGCTCACAGGTTTGGCCAAACACATACGTAACTGATTTTGAAATGACTAAAACTACATGCATATAATCATCACAAAGTCTCTGTTTACCAGTGCAACCTTAATACAGCAACTAGCGACAACACTTAATTACGTATTCTGCACTCTAATCATTCCACATTACAAAATGGCAGTCTCAAGACAAAAAAACCTGCCAGCACAGAACCATAGCAGAACCTATGCAACCATTACAGACCTTAAAAATTAACTTTTCCTTTTGTTTAAACTGCTTCCCAATCTGTTCACTTAAAGAACATTCACTTTAAATTAAATTACATAATACTAGAGTTGGCCTTGACATCACTTGAATGTCCTAATTCGTGGCTACTCTTCATAGTGTTAAGAATGAATAAACTTACAGAATAGTCAGCATCTACCATCAAGAAATGGATTCCAATACTAAACATTCTAAGTATAAACATATATGTATGCATATGTACACATGCAAATATATCGAAAACAAATATACAGATGGGTTTCCATAGGAGATTAATACAGTACCACTTGTAAAGTGCAAAAATCACTGAAACCATTACTGTCACTCTTCATCCGAGGATCTGAACTCAATAGCCTGGCAGAGAGAAAGGAGACTGTAGAAGACCTCAAGAAGGTCTAGAAAAGTTATTCTTAAGTATTCAAAATCCATTAAGAGCTACAGAGAAAAGTAAAGGCAGAATTCCCGTCCTGACTGATCTTACAATCTAAGTTCTAGTAAACAAGTAAGGAAGTCAGCAAAGGCAAAGAAATACCAATAGCTGAGGAGAAAAGGTGACAAAAGCGATACTGTAGTGGAACAGATTCTCCTAGAAGATCTGTCAAGGCATATGGATAACCACAGGGAGATCATTACAGACAGCCAACATGGCTTCACAAAGGACAAACCATGCCTGACTGATCTAGTAGCCTTTTACAATGGAGTCACTGCGTAGGTGGATAAGGGAAGAGCAACTGATGCCATCTATCTAGAGTTCTGTAAGGCACCACCTCACACAACATTCTTGTCTCTAAACCTGAGAGATAAGGGTTTCATAGATAGACTGGATAAAAAATTGGCTGGATGGCCAGGCCCTAAGAATTGCGGTCAAAAACTCAGTGTCCAAATGGCAATCAGTAACAAGTGGAGTCCCTCAGGAGCCAACTTTGGGACCAGTACTGTTCAGTATCTTTATTAATGACACAGATAGAAGGATTGAGTACATCCCTTGGCGAGTCTGTGGATGACACAGAGTCAAGTGGTGCAGCTGATGCGCTAGAGGGAAGAGATGCCATCCAGAGGGGCCTTGGCAGGCTTGAAGAGCGGGCCCATGTGAACCTCATGAGGTTCAACAAAAGCCAAGTGCGAGTCCTGCACCTGGCTCAGGGCACTCCTCAGCATCAATACAGGCTGGGGGATGAAGGGGTTGAGAGCAGCCCTGCTGGGAACAGGACACTGGTGGATGAAAAATTGGACCTGAAACAGCAATGTGCACTCGTAGCCCAGAAAGCCCCTCGTATCCTGGGCTGCATCAAAAGAAGCATCACCAGCAGGTCAAGGGAGGTGGTTCTGCCCCCTCTACTCCGCTCTAGCAAGACCCTACCTGGAATACTGCTTCCAGCTCTGGGGTCCCCATTCCAAACTGACATGGAGCTGTTTGAGGAGGTCCAGAAGAGGACCATGAAAATGGCCAGAGGGTTGGAACACCTCTCCTATGAAGAAAGGCTGAGAGAGTTTGGGGTTGTTCAGCCTGGAGGAGAGAAGGCTCTGGGGAGACCTTAATGTGGCCTTTCAATATATGAAGGCGGCTTATAAGAAAGACAGAGAAAGACTTTACCAGGGCCTGCAAGTGACCTGCAAACTGCAAGGTTTTAAACAGAAAGAGGTTAGGTTTAGATTGGACATAACAAAAAAGTTTTTACAATGTGGGTGGCTGTCTTGGTTTCAGCTGGATAGAGTTAATTGTCTTCCTAGTAGCTGGTAGATTGCTATGTTTTTGAGATAGGTTATGAAAAGAACGTTGATAACACTGATGTTTTCAGTTGTTGCTAAGTAATGTTTAGTCTAAAGTCAAGGATTTTTCAGCTTCTGATGCCCAGCCAACAAGAAGGCTGGAGGGGAACAAGAAGTTAGGAAGGGACACAGCCAGGGCAGCTGACCCAAATTGGCCAAAGGGGTATTCCATACCATGCGACATCACATCTAGTATATAAACTGGGGGGAGTGGTGGTGGCAGGATCACTGCTCGGGGACTAACTGGGTGTTGGTCGGTGGGTCGTGAGCAATTGCATTGTGCATCACTTGTATATTCCAATCCTTTTGTTATTACTGTTGTAATTTTATTAGTGTTATCATTACCCTTATTAGTTTCTTCTTTCCTGTTCTATTCTGTTCTTATCTCAACCCACAAGTTTTACTCCCCGCCCCCCCCCCCCCCCCCCCCCCCCCCCCAATTCTCTCCCCCATCCCACTGGGTGGGGGCAGAACTGAGTGAGCAGCTGCGTGGTGCTCAGTCCTAGAGCTGTGGATGTGTACAAGGCCAGGATAGATGGGGCTTTGAGCAACCTCATCTAGTGGAAGATGTTCCTGCCCATGGCAGTTTGTTTGGAAGGAGATGATCTTTAGAGGTCCCTTCTGACCCAAACTATTCTATGATTCTGTAGTAAGATGTGATACTAACCTGCTTATAAATGTTGGTGACCCTATTATGTTCTCCTAATTTAAATCTCATCTCTCAAAATTCCCTTTCAAAAATTGAGGAGAGGTAAGCATTAGAGCCAAAGATAGCAAAAAAAAAAGGTGACAACACATCTGTTATCAATATCCACAAAAGTTAAGACTGCTACAGCTGGAAAATGAAGCAGCAAAAAAGAAAGTGAGAGACAGTGATGCAATGAAGGGCAAGGAACTTGCACCTAACGTACTGAAAAGAGAGTCAAAACAATGAAGGCAAATTTTAATAGAGGCAAACTGCATGGTTAACTTTTGCAATAAACAAAACTTTGCCATAGGAAGGAGATGACTGAAGAAATGAACACGTTTTGATCACTGGGATCAGAAGAAAACAGAACATGCAAATACTATATTGGCATGATATTATCTGGCTAGAGTATCCTTTCTGGAACAGAGACAGGTCTTATTTGTCATTACAGTAAGTGGTTATTTTCCTCTCTAGTAATTTTGTTCTGAATTGTAAAAATCTTTAAAACTGATTTTGACTCAGGACTAACATTTCTATTAGGTTTTGGAACAGGAAGACTGAAAAGTTTCAGTCCTCGCTTTGGGTGTAAAGACCTTCAGTTATTACCACTGAATTTCTGCTGCATTTTTGTTAGATTTCATTTGCTTAAGTAATTTTAAGTTTTGCTCCATTTCTCTTGTTTTTCACAGCATTTGGGAACTGAGTAAGGGCTCCTTTCCACAGGAATACAGAAGCTTAAAATCTACCTAAACATTATCAAAACAATACATCAACATAATACAGACTGTCTTACTCTGGTATATGAATGATTTTTCTAGCCTAACTGTAGCCAATTCCAAACAACTTAAGAACTTGAAAAGATACTCTATATGAAAATAAACAATATCCACACAGGAGCTTTACTTTATATTTTCTAATATTAAAATCCAATTTCAAATCTTCTGACATTTTAAATGGGGTTGCAGCTTTTAAAGCTTTAGCCAGTCATAGGAATTAAGACCTACAATAGAATACCATTATTACTGAAGATATCTTCTGGAAGGGATTCCTCCCAGAGGATTTCTTGACTTTTGTAAAGTCAGGAGAATACCAGCAGTTACACAAGTAACACCAACATGAGTCCCTCCATGATCACCTTCCTCTTGGGGTGTGAATCAGTTTCTGTAGAATTTAAGTCTACCAGACAGGAACACAGAGTATCTCTATATCTCTACTTACAATTCGGAAGTTACTTCCTTTCGGCTACTTTGGGCTCACCAGCAGAAATTAAGGATGAAAATTCCAACATATACTGAGAAATCTCTCCCTATCTCTTTTAATATTTAAAGGATGCCAAATATCTTTGCAGACCTCTACGTTCCAAATATATTCTACCCAAGTATCAAGAAACCAAGGTCACTGTTGTCACTGCAGTCCAACATACTTTATGTCATCTCATTTCAACTTCTAATAATGCTATAATGCAGCTCAGGTATTACTTAAAATCAATACTGAATTCCTTGGTTCATCAATATTCTAACATTTCACTACTTTTAAGTTAGCATTCCCCCACTGGGAAGACCAGTACTATAGATCTAATTCTCATCCAAAATCAGTTTTCAGTATTATGTAGCGGGAAAATAAATTCATGCCAAGACTGAACGTTTTGCATAAAATCAGATTAGCAAAAGTATACACAACATACAGAACAAACAACATATATACTCATACATTTGCTGATAACCCACAAGTCCCTCCTAATTTCCTTACATTTATGGCTAGCGCACACAGCTGGTACTGTTCTAGGGTGATGATTTCATGGTAACAAGGTTCTTGTGCCAACTTCACAATCGCATTCCCCGCAGCCAGCCTCAACCGAGACATATCAGGTTTACTGAAAAACAAGCACATGGGTTATGAAGGTTAATTAGTAAAAAAATTATGTAATTATTAGACTTAATTAAATCTCAGTAAGTTTGCATTACTGAAAAACAGGTACTTAAAGAAGGAAAAGTTTCCATGGACTTTGCTGCCACACCTCTCCCCCCCAATCAACAGCAGAAGTAACTTCAAACCAAAAGTAGTTTCCATGTCACCACATTTTACAGCCTGTTACCACATACCTATTACCTTGCCCCAGCTTAGCAATGAAAATATTCTTTGGAACTTCCTAAAAGTTCCACACGTATGTGAAACAGTTCTAGCTCTGCACTGGACCAGCACAGTCCAAACTGCCTCTCAGAGACCTCATTTAGCCTGTAAGATACTTTTGTTCAGTATGCTGGTTTTTATTCAGCAAGGAGTTCCTGTCAAAGTAGCAGCCCATTACTAGTCCCCAAAGTTGCCACACTTTTTCTAGCAATGATAGCTCAAAATCCACGCTGCAAATCAACATAAATTGAGATTAATTAGATATTATGATAGGTGACTAAGTGAATTATATTTTTAAGACAATAGCAAAAAGGACTTAGCAAGTGAAAAGATTTTCAACATGCTGAAAGTAGTTCTGTGACTTGAACACCCAAATTGCACTCCCACTTAGCAAAACACTCCAACCATTTGCTAATTTTCATATCAAAAGATGAATAGGTTTTTCTGTAACCTACAACCATATTTACAAAGGTTATCAAAATATTAAGTGTCTTCACATGAGCTTTGCAAACTGATATTCACTAAATATGTGCATTAATACACTTAGTTGAGCTTTCACTGTTCTTAGAAAATTTCTTTCAGTAAAGTGTATTACTTCTTAAGAAAGGCAGATCAAACACAAAAGAAATAAGAAGTTTTATGCATCTCTCACTTAAAACACTAATGAATTCTATTCAGAAGTAGTAAGTACAGCTTTTTCCTTTGATAACTTGGAACAGGAATCAAGTTGTATTCGTACTTAGAAATAATTATTCACTTAAGCAGGGCAAATATTGTTTAACTTCTTAATCATTTGCCCTTTACCCTTAGAAAGAGCAAACTTTAATCTATTGTCATGAAAACCGTATAAAGCATTGAAAGAATGAGATAAACACCCATTATTAAACACAGTGCATGATAAAAATACCTACTAAAGAGCTTAAACGTTAAAATTTATCTAATCAGGTTTTATACACACCACAGTATTTTATGGAAACAACATCTAAAAAAAAAAAAACAAAACCCAAACAGGTCACGAGCAACCAATGACAGGATGAAAGCTGCACTAACTTTCAAACAAAGCATGAAGATTAACGTGGTAACGTCTAGTCTTAAATGCCAAATTTCACTTTAAATTGCATCTACTGGGATAAGTGAACCCAATAAAGATTCAATTTTTGCACTTCAGTGACAATTGAGCAATAATAACTTACAAGTGCAGAGTGACTGAGCCAAAGGAAAGTATAAAATCAAGAACTTTCAATCTTCCTCTGCTTTGGTAGCGATAACATTTAATTCTGAAAATTCAAAGGTATTTCACATAAAAGTTGGCCAAATCTTTACAGAGTATATGTATCGCAGAAATACCCACAAGCTTGTGTGCATGCTGTGGGAAGGAAGAACAGGACAGGGTCAGTTTTGAGTGTCATTCTTACAGCTGAAGATGAAAATCAGATCTGTCTTATTCCCCCAAAGGATTATCTTCAAAGAAACTCTCAATCGAGGATTTATTTTTGATCAAACTGTTATAGCCAAAAGCCTTCTGATCTGCATTATCCCAAACCACACAATTATTAGGGCTGAAATAAAAGGCTCTGTATGATATAATTGCAGTTTTTGATTTCTTCTAATAGTTTTGAAAATTAGTACCAAGGACGCCCTTGTCCTATCAGGAGCTCTCTAAGAGATACAAGAGGGAGCTGGACATCTGTTTTCTGGAGTGCTATTACTATTGCTGATGACCATGTGTTTGAAATGAGAACAAAAGTGAAACCACATGGAAAGATGTTATCAAGTGCAAAACACAGTCTTAATTAAGGTGGTGGGCTGCACAAAGATAATCCAAATAAATGCATCCTGAAAACATATCTGGTACATAATCATCTCTTCTCTCACTTCACAAACTAGCAGTTAATATTCATTCTTCTATTCCAGAGAATAAATGCCAGTGTGTTGAATTTTCTAAACATTTTCCATGTTCCATGGAATAAAAAGTGTCTTTTGAATACAACCTCTGAAAACGTTGCACACCAGATAGCATAGCAAATTATCTATAGCACAGAATGATGAGATCTAAACTCCAGTTTTTAAGTAATTTCTCTCTTGGTAAGTTTCAGTTTAAGGAAAATGCAGATAGCATTTCAGAAGAATCTCAATTCAGGTTCATATCTAATATCAATACTTCCAGCAACAGCTAGTGTCCTCCGATACTGAAATGCTCTTATTTTACACTTAGTATAGATTAAAATTAAAATCCTACTACAAAGACATGCGAGATTCAACTTTAGCTGTTTTACCCAACCACAAATAGAAAATTAGTATAATACCGAGTTTTAAATTTGTAGGACTTTTTATGACTTATTAAATGAAAAATAAAGACCTGGAAAGATGGTTGAGATATTGTTTGTTGACGAAATATTTAAAAAATCTGGCACTGGTGAATTTAACCTACGTACGCTAACATCTCAAAGCAATTAGTTGCTGTCTTAAAAGCAACTCAACAGTCATCAATCCTACTACTTGAAAGTGAGAAGGATGAACAAGGGTAGGGAGTTGTTTATTTGTTTTCCAAGTGGGACCTCGTCTTCACCTGACACTCTAGGCTGAACCATGCTTTGAAATTTTAAAAAATCCCATTCCCTTAAAATATCACTAAATCTACACAACTGTACTTTTCAAAGAGGCATGGGGACAGTAATTTTCATGGCTGATGAGGACAATAACACCAAGATGATTACAACATGACTAACAGCCTACATGAGGTCAAATGTCTCCTGAATCCTGGCACTTTCAGTTAATTAAATTATCTTTAGCAAATTATACATTGTTTAAAAGACAAATGCAAGTCATGAACACAAAAACTGACTCTACATAGAATGGTATCAGATCAAGTACAGTTTAAAAGGTTATGTTCTGTACTTAACAGACAATTTTACTCTTTCCAAAGCCTACTCTAATTTGGAAGGAGCAGCGTAAGATTTGCACAGTAGGGACACAATAAGCACTTCCAGAAAGAAAATATCCTCACTGAGAGTGAAGAATAAAGGTCAAAAAGTGTCAGCGAGATACCAGCAAGCTCCATGCAAAACTAATGCCCCTGAAACATCACCTCTGCTTCAGGTTTTGAGAGTACTTGTTAGTGTATATGGTATAGCTCACACAGACAACGGAGACCTTCTCTCCTTGCAGCTTACAGCCTTCCCAAAATGCAATACTGGGAATCACAGAATAATTACAGTTGGAAGGGACCTCTGGAGGTCATCTAGCCCAACCTCTCTGCTCAAGCAGGGTCACCTAGAGCAGGCTGCCCTAGTGTGTCTAGATGGCTTTTTAATATCTCCAAGGATGGAAACTCCATCATCTCTGTGGACAACCTGTGCCAGTGCTCAGTCACCCTCACAGTGGAAAAAGCATTTCCTTGTGTTTAGACAGAACCCCCTGTATTTCAGTTTGTGCCCATTGCCTCTGGTCCTGTCACGGCACACCACTGAGAAGCCTGACTCCATCTTTACACCCTCCATTCAGTTATTTATACACATTGATGAGATCCCCACTGAGCCTTTTCTTCCCTAGGCTGAACAGTCCCAGCTCTCTCAGCCTTTCCTCATCCATCACATGCTCCAATCCCTTAAGGATCTTCACAGCCCTACAGTGGGCTCAGTCCAGTAGCTCCACACCTCTTTTGCACTGGGGAGCCCAGGTGTTCTATCACCTTCTCAGGGATTGAGGTGAGGCCGACTGGCCTGTAGTTAGTTCTCTGGGTCCTACTTCCAGTCCTTTTTGAAAATAGGAAAGTAATTTGCTTTCCTCCAGTCTTCAGGCACTTGTATCAATCACCATGATCATTCAGAGAGGAACAAGAGTGGCCTCACAACGACATCTGCCAGCTCCCTCAACACTCATGGGTGCAACCCATTAAGGGCGATGGACTTATGCATGTCCAGTTTGCTTTAGTATTCTCTAACCTGATCTTCCCCCAAGGGTATGTCTTCCTTGCTCCAGACTTTCCCCTGGTTGCCAGGGCCTGGGATTCCTGAAAGCCAGTCTTGCTAGTGAAGACTGAGGTGAAGAAGGCATTCAGTACCTCAACCTTTTCCATGTCCTATGTCACCAGGGCTCCTGCCTCATTCAGCAGCAGGTACACTTTTTCCCTAGTCTTCCTTTGTCATCTATTTACTTATAGAAGCTCTTCTGGTTGCCTTTGTCATCCCTCACTAGATTCAATTCCATTTGGGCTTTGACTTTCCCAGCTGTGTCTCAGACTGTGTTCTCTGTATTCCTGCCAGGTTACCCGTCCCTACTTCCGCTTTTTGTATACCTCATAGAACCTTTTGGGTTGGAAGGGACCTTTAAAGGTCACCTAGTCCAATACCCCTGCAATGAGCAGGGGCACCTTCAACTAGATCAGGTTGCTCAGAGCCCCATCCAACTTGAATGTTTCCAGGGATGGGGCATCTACCACCTCTCTGGGCAACCTGTTCCAGTGTTTCACCACCCTCATTGTAAAAAATTTCTTCCTTATATCTAGTCTGAATCTACCCTCTTATAGTTTAAAACCATTATCCCTTGTCCTATCACAACAGGTCCTACTAAAATGTTTGTCCCCATCTTTCTTGTAGGCCCTCTGTAAGTATTGAAAGGCCGCAATAAGGTCTCCCTGGAGCCTTCTCTTCTCCAGGCAGAACAACTCCAACTCTCTCAGCCTTTCCTCATAGGAGAGGTGTTCCATCCCTCTGATCATTTTTGTGGCCCTCCTCTGGACCCATTCCAACAGGTCCATGTCCTTCCTGTACTCATGACTCCAGAGCTGGACACAGTACTCCAGGTGGGTTCTCACCAGAGTGGAGAATAAGGGTAGAATCCCCTCCCTTGACCTGCTGGCCACACTTCTTTTGATGCAGCCCAGCATACAGTTGGGTTTCTGGGCTGCAAGCACACGTTGCCAGGTCATGTCCACGTTTACATCCACCAGTACCAAGTCATTCTCTGCAGGACTACTCTCAGTCCCTCCTTTTGTGTTTGAGTTTTGCCAGGAGCTCCTTGCTCATTCACACAGCTCTGCTGAAATATTTGCCTGACCTTCTGCTTTGACCACTCTTGAGTCTTAGAGGACATGATGCTTGAATACTAACTAGGTTTCTTGGGCCCCTCTTCCCTTCAAGGCCTTATCCAATGGGACTCTACTAAGCAGATCCTTGGAGATGCCCAAGTCCGTTGTCCTCAAGTCCAGCACTGTGGTATTGCTTTTTGTCCTCAGGACTCTGAACTCCACCATCTTATGGTCATTACAGCCAAGGCTGCCTTCGACCTTCACATACCCAACAAGTCCCTCCTTGTTGGTAAGAGGTCCAGCAGAGCACCTCTCCTCACTGGCTCCTCTATCACTTGTGTCAGGAGGTTGTCATTGATGCTCTCCAGGAAGCACCTGGATTGTTTATGCACTGCTGCATTGCTCCTCCAGCAGATGTTGGAGCAATTGAAGTCCCCCATGAGGGCCAAGGCCTGCAAACGTGAAGCTGTTTCTAGCTGTTTATAGAAGGCCTCATCCACTTGCTCTTCCTGGTCAGGGCACGTACAGCAGAAACCCACTACAATGTCACCCATACCAGTCTGCTCTTTAATCCTAACCCATAAGCTCTCAGTCAGCTCATCATCAATCCCCAGGCAGAGCTCCAAGCTCTGGGGTTGAAGGGCTGCCTTTAAGACAGAGCAACCTCACTCATCATTGTAGCTTTCTCCCTCCCGTAAAAGGATCCCCAGCCCTTCATTCATTTAAATAATGGAGAACTGACCACATCATTATATATGGTTTCTATTATTATCTAAAGTTTTTAGAACAAAAAGAGAGGGAAAATTAAGTTTCTAAAACATGGACAGTAAGGAATCATCACCCCAAGCATGAAAACACACAGGACCTACAGAACTAATCCATTCTCCAACTACTGGATAAGCCAACAATATGCTCCAAGCAGTCATGCTGAAACACTTAACTCCCTAGTAACTGCATGAATGGTCGTATTACAGAATTTAAAACTATGAAACAATTATTTACAAGGAACTTTAAGAAAGACTACACAGTTACAACAAAGATAAAATATTAGACAACTCCTGGGTTTGCAATTTTGCACACACAACATAGGTTTTATCTGCATAATCACTGTATAACATTAAATTCTACCCCAAAATTACCACCTTTTTACTCATACTGGCACAATCCACCCCTGCCCTTAATGGCTTTTGTAGACATAAATTTTCAGTGTTTGGCAAGCAATAGCAGCTGACAACTTGTCACTTCTCCTACTGCAGAGGATTAAGAAGATACCCAGAAAAAAAAAAGTTGTCTAACAATCACCTAAAAGGTAAATTATTTATTGAGACTTAATCCTCTTGATACATTTCCCTCTTCCTTTCACTTTTAGAGGCCTCAAGGGATCAAAGTCTGCCTTCAAGCAGAAGTGCCTTATGTGCTAGCTATTCCCATATGGTTTACTGCAACATGCTATTATTTTTTATTAGAAATCCTGCCTATTGGCCTGACATACACAACAATTGGTATATCAGGAAGAGCAAGCTGCATAAAAAATTAAAACCAATTTTCAGTGGGAAAGAGGAAGTTACACAGTTTATTCTTGCAATATGAATAATGGCTCTTCAAAAAAAGAGATAAACCAAAGAAGATAAAACCATTAAAATACAGTCATATCTACAGTGTTAAAAAACCCCTGAGACTTAGCAAACTTATGAAGGAATCCAGCAAAGCTTACCATTAGTTCTTAAAAAATAAGATGTATAAATTGTTAAGCAGTCTAACAGAATAGTTTAAGTACTACTATACCTCAAACTCTCCCCACCACATCATCACAGACATCAAAACATTACCATCTCTTACATACCTAATTTTCCCTTGCTCTGTTAAATCTCCATCACTGTGTAATATTGTTGTTAGCAACCTCAGAGTTGAAGTTCCAGACTTGCTGTGGTTGTTCTTCATTCCTAGCAACCACCGAACCATCATCTTGATGGCCTGAATCTGAAGGAAAAAAAAAAAAAAAAAAAAAAAAAGATTGGTATGCAGAAGTCATATCACATCATGAGTCTCATTTTAAAAATAATCTTTATCTTAGTTTAATTACACAGTATTTTCCCAAGTGCTTTTTGCTGCTGTGAACACAAGCCTGTCAAGGCTGCAAAACATCATTTAAATACTGAAAGATGACTAGACATATTCTCACTAGACAGCAACTTTTTACTGAAAGTCTCAAGCATTTACGACAGTAAATAAAAATCATACAACACTTAGTTAAAGTTTGACTCCCTATGTATTCTCTATTTATATATGTAATATTTGAGTTTAAATTTAAGACATGTAAATTAAAAACCAGCTCAGACATTTCGACTGTTAAAGTATCAACCTGTATTAAGATACCTCATCCTGGAAAAGAATATTTCTTTCATGGCTACTGAAAGAAAAACCTCAAAGCTTGTTACTTAGAATAACTGTCTTTTGCCAACAGAAACAAAGTGTTTTGAGGCAAGCTTCTAAAAGTATGCAGAATCCAGCAGCTATCAAGAAACACTGTATAATTTCACATTTCTTTAGTGAAAATAAAGCATGAATTTGGAGATTAAGTTTGTTTTAGTATTTGAATCCCCTTCTCCTTCCATTTTCCTTCTATGTGAGAGCAGAGACGATAAAGAAAACAGAAAGATCAGTATCCTCTTACAGCAAAATGAAAATGCTTATATGAATCACATAGACATCCTTGGGGAAAAAAAGAACAACAAAACCAAACCTAAACACCAACCCTGGAGTTAAGAACACAAACCCCAAAAGCTCTAGAAAAAACTAAGACACTTTTTGTACACAGTAACTTCAAATTCCTTCCTTAATGGGAAAGGCAGTTCTAATAACTGTTATATAAATATTCACAATATCACCAAATGAAATTCATCATACAGTTGATCTATTCCATGTAACAAACTGATCACAATGGTCCCTTCAGATCCAAGTTCTATGCTTGTCACCTATACATGAGTTTATTTTTTAGCACTGTAGCCCATTTACTCCGCCTACAGAATTCCAATTCTATTGAATAACAAGAGGTAGGATATCTGTCACTCAAGAATTCAAAATGCAAATGAAGTTTGTGGAACAGAAATTAAATTGTCTTGCTCTAACTTTCAAAGAGTCTTCCTCTGAAACAGCTGTAGGTATCCACCAGAAGATTTTAATAGCAATAAAAGCAAAATAACAGTAACAATAACAGCAGCAACAGATCTTTCGACAGCTCACCAATTCAGTTTCTTTGTGTCATAACCAGTACCTGTAACCATTACTGCCTCCCATTTTTGTTGGAAGGACAGAAACATGCTAGGTCTATTTGGCCTTCAAGTAAATGACATATTCAGCCAGGGAACAGCCACATGCTCTCTTGAGCCCTGACATCTCTGGTCAGCTCCTGAGCAATTTCAATTTTAACCTTTGCTTCTCTCTTCCCCCTCCACAATTCCCTTCCCCCAGGTTTACTGTTCAAATCTACTCTAGTCTTCCTTCCACATAGGAAGTCTTCATCCCAACTCCTTCAGAATTTTTCTCTGAACCCACTATGTTCCCTGTTTCTTTGCTGGTGTTAATGATGTTGTGATGACATTCCAGCAACCCTTCAGAATCAAGCACTCCCATGAATTTAGTACAGGGCATGAGAATTACCCCAGTCACTGCTTCTGGCTACCTGAAGACTTAAACATGACGTGAGTTTGCACTGCCCTCATGTTTTAAATTTTTTTCTTTGCAGCCAAACAGGGTAACTATCAAAGGATAATTCCAGTTGGAAGAAGTGTTAGGAGGTCTCTCCAGTGCAATCTCCTGCTCAAAGGAAAGTCAGCTATGAAGTCAGACCATGCTGGTCTCGGCTTTATCCACTGTGGTGTTGAAATCCTTCAAGAATGGAGATTGCACAGGCTTTCTTGGCAACCTGCAACCTCTTGCAACCTGTTCCATTGCGTGACTGTTCTCAGGTTTGGTTTTTTACCTTATATCCAGTCTGAACCTCTTGTTTCAATTTGTGTCCCATGAGCCTAAAATTCTCCTCCGAGATTAAAAATTATTATGCACAACATGAAAATATCAAGAAAGTCAAAATACAGCATGGATCAGAACTATACCAAAGCCACAAATGACTGCTTTGTACTCGACTTAGCAGCACAACGTGAACTATGTGTATTTGAAATGCAAGCAGAAGTGACAGGACATTATCATTTCTTTCTGACATAGTAAATATAATGTAACAGATCTCTGATTTGTCATGAGAAAACTGCAATTAACTACTAACTTTACATAAACTGTCAGTAGTAAATAAGTATTAATTTTTAAGATTCATATTACCAAAAATAATCAACAGATAGTTATAAGTTATAAGCCTTTTCTGTGATCTAGAGATTATCATCACGCTTCCATTGTAAACGTATAATGGACTCCCATCCCATGTAGTGCTCCTAGAAACAGTCTTCCTACCACATCAACATCGTGACAACAGCTAGCTCAGTTTCTACTTGAGTTTTCAGAGCTACAAATGCTGCAGCTCTGTGCAGTAGCGAAAAATGAAACAATGCCCACTCAAAGCACAGTTAGAGAAATAGGATGAGAAGCCTTGTATTGCAGTGTACATACAAGGAAACAAGAAATATCACTGCTACTATGTAAGTCTCAATCCACTGCATGTGCACCGAAGGATTCAGTACTGGTCACAGTCAAGAGAGATTACTGCTTTAGAGCAGACACTCAAGTGCCAGGCGTCGGAATTCAAGTCTAAATCATACAATAATTAATACAATCGATATTTAATACTGTATTGAAACATTCCTCTACAGACATAATTTCATTTAAGGTTTAGCATCCAAAACTAAGTCTAGCCTACATCAGCCTACGTCTGTTAGGCTGGACAATACTAAAATTTTGTCTTCACCAGTCCTTCATCCTTTCATACTTAAACTTGCTAGTTTTAAGATCCCCATTAGATATATTATAGTTACATTACAGAGAGATAAAGAGGCTTTTAAAACCAGAGTGAAGAGAAATACACTGTCAGAGAGAAATTGTTTTTAAACTAACAGTGTGGCCTGCAGCATTCATTAAATATAGGCTTCTCAGCAGTAATAAATGCTAATTAAATTTGCAAATCAATTTTCACAATAACCTGTTTTCACTTGCCAATAAATGCTTCTTACACTTTTCAGGCTTGGCTTCAAATTGCCTTAAGATTTTCTGTAAGCCAATTCCCTTCCAAATAGCCAATTGTATGAAAAGTTTTATCAACACAAAAGCGCATTTCGGAGAGGTATTACAGCTTCATAAATATTTAAAAAAATAAGAAAAAACAATATTTACTACTAAAAGTTACATGTATAATCACTGAAGTGAAATCATGTCTATTTTAAACTAGCAGTTCATTAAATCAAAACAAACATGCATTCTTTTAACAGTTTTTGGAGTGTACTGTGTAACTATGGAATTGCACAAATACAATAAATATCCTTGCTTTAGTCAAACGAATAAAAAGCTGACAAATCAACTCCAAACACAACTGAGCATTTCCAGTAATGAGTTCTAGTAATGAGTTCTGTACCAAGCTGGAAACCAAAGTACTTACTAAACCAGCAGAGGAGGTATGCTACAAAGAATGTAACAGCTTCATGAGAGAAGGTAAAGAACTTTTTGAAACCATCAGAGCAACTTTATTCAAAAGACATTGGAAATTAAATGACTGCTATAATTAACTTGGAAACAGCATGCTACAATGTACATGCATCTTCCTAATTCTGAAAGAAAATGTGAAAGTATAATCTACCCCATTCTAAGAAAGGGCATTTAAAAACAAATACAGACTTAGGATGTGTTTTCCACAGTGTAAGTCTATTTCGGAGAGAAAAATCGAGTGAGAATATCTACTACCAAGTCCACAAAATGTAATAAAAAACTTACTCCAAAAAAAGAATAAGCTTGAAATGACATTTTTAAGTGTGTAAAAAAAAAAAAAAAAACCACCAAAAAAACCCCAAACCACAAAACAAACAGAAAAACCCAAAACCAAACTGACAACCCCACCACCATCTTAAAGTTGGGGATTTTTTCCCTTAAATCTATTTTTTCTCTAATACACATTGTACACAGAGAAAAAACAATATGACACATTTATTTATCTGAAGAAACTGACAAATCCAAAACCAATTTTTTCTTTATTCCAAAATAGCACTCAAAGTTTCTTGGAACGTCCTAAGAATTCAAAAGAAAAAGGGAAGACTTTAAACAAAGTCTCTAGGGTATTTAACTCCTATGTTAAACAGGAGGGGAAAAAAAAAAATTTTACTTTAACTGTGACAATACCTGGAATACTTGGGTGTTGCACACGAAACCTAAGGCTATAAAAAGCTATAATAAAAATTCTATGAAGTGTATATGTAAATTTATTTACAGAAGTAAAAAAAGTAGATGCTCCAAAAAGCAAATTCTTTTCTTCTGGCAATCCAAAAATGTGTATACTGATGAGATCCTCATTTTAAAAATAGTTACTTTTTTTTTACTTTTGGAAAGGTGACATGGAAACAGAGAAAAGCAGTTGTCAGCTTTAGGAATCCAGATATTTAACTGTCTTTATTAAATATTAGACAGACAATCATAGGAAAATATAGTAAGTGCTACTTACTTTAACAAGCGTTTCAGGAGACACTTCTTCATCTGGGACCCAAAGTTTTGTTGTCTTTTTTCCTGGAAGCTAAACCAAATGTTACATTTTGTTACACTACTGTTACTCCTCAGTGAAACCTTCTGTAATCTCTCCTGTTTGCTTCCAAAAACAATACAGCAGCACTCACTGGTTAGCTTTATGCCTTCTGTATTTTATAGAAGTAAACATTACAGAAGTGAGATACTGTTCTTACCTCACTATTCAAGTATCAGCAAATTTAACAGTAATAAAGGGGTTGTTTTTCATTGTTGTTACCTGAAAACTATTGCTTTAGAGTGTAATAGCTGTTGCTTTGAAAATAATTTCCAGTTTCCATATCCAGTAGACTGGAACTTCAAGTACATAGTTTTGGACAGTAAATCTTTCCCTAAACAATGGCTGATAACACACGAGTTCTTTTTTTCACTTTAGAATCACTACCAACACAGAAGTATTAGAAAAATTAAAATTCAGACTTCCATATAAACAGTGTATTTTAATTTCAAATGCATTAACACTTCCTAAAAAAAAATTTAAAAAATCACAACTTGCTTGTTCAAGACAAGAGACTGAGTGAGTGAAGTCAATAACAATTTTCCCATTTTTAGTAAAAGGCAAGTCATGAGTGATCAAATGCTGTGCTATACAGCTTGTCACTTTAGTAAGGAATACCAAATTAATACTGTCTCCTTTCCTGTACTGTTGGTTTTCAACTGAGTCAAATGGTATATGTGAAATTCAAAAGACAACCATAGACAAGAATTAGAACCAACAAGCCAAATATTTTCACTAGTCCTTGCTGAGTATCATACTACAGGAGAAGCAAAATCTTAATACAAGGTTTTAAAAATACTTACCCTATCATTCATTAGCAAATCTTTAACAATAAAAGTGGCAACCAAAGATTTCAAAGGGGCAGCAAACTGATCAGGTGCTAGCATGGCTATATGTCCAATAGTAACCAATGGTGTAATGAGATGCTCAAAATTGCTTGGATCCAGACTTTTATGCAGTGGCTAGAATAAAGGCAACAAATTCAGGTATTACTGCTATAATCTGTGTCTTATTGAGGGGAGGTGGGTGAGAGCTCTGTACCAAGTTGTCCATGTCTACTTCTATTTCAGAAATACAGTTTTAAAAGAACTATTAACTATTTAGATTTAAAGACACATTCACCAACCCTACAAGTCTCCTAAAAATCAAAAGGAAAAAAATCAAGACGACAGACAAAAAGTTTTATCACATCTGGGTAGTTCAAAAAGCAGCAGCTCAAGCAGGACCATTTAGGAAACAATGGATTAAAAAGTGTATTTTCTTGTTGAAGAAGTGGGCATACTACATTTCAAGACTGCAATTTCAGTAATGGATTATAATTCAGCCTTCAAGATAAAAGGCTGATGGGCACTAATTAAAAAGCACATTTGCAGTTACAACTAGAAACTATT
The DNA here is from genome assembly GCF_929443795.1 of Astur gentilis. NCBI lineage: Eukaryota > Metazoa > Chordata > Aves > Accipitriformes > Accipitridae > Astur > Astur gentilis. Next base: position 3,492,686 of record NC_064898.1, read on the forward strand.
TAAATAGTCTCTGCCATAATTCAGTTTTCTGTAATTCCTGTAACCATTTAAATACTTTGGGCCAGTCCCAACTGGAGTAAGGAGTGGTGTATGGTTCCTCTTTCCATAAATAGTTCATGGTTCTAGCAGACAGCCCAACACTGTTTTGTTCTATCATCTGCTGAAATACATAACCCTAAACATGATGGATCATGGGATACAAAAACACCCTCCACTACCATTTTTCTGTGCAAACTGTATGAGAACAAAGGGAAAGGGGAAAAATATCTTTCTTAAATTTGATACAACTTGTCATATAAATTGCCACTACATCCCTTAGTTTACAGGTGCGATATTAAAAGATAAATAAAAATGAAATATTTTAATTTTACCTCAAATATCTGTGCAAACTGTGTTTCTTTGCTGGAAAATATGGCATGGATGCAGTGAATAGCATATTTGGCTTGACGAGGGGGTCCCTTTTTAGCTTTATGATGCAACACTGGAAGCAAAGCACTTGGGGGGGAAAAATAAAGGAAAAAAAAAAAGAGATAAATACCTTTTCACAAGTTGTATTTTGAAAATCTTCCAAAATATCAAACTAGCAAAAAAGCACAGATATACATATATAGAACACACCACCTCTGCAAAACTGCTAATTGTCCTGATTTTGGCAATTTCTTCAAAGAAAGAAAAAAAGGGTTATTTACATGGCTTGCAAGTAAAAAACCCCTGGGTTTTGTTGATAAAATATCATGTGGTAAAACAAACATTTTATCTGCACAAGTTACTAAAAGCTGTTTTGGAAATATTATTGTCTACACATGCCCATTAAAGTGCAAAGAATGTTTTTACATGGCCATATTTAATTTAGGAAAAAACATTAAGTAATTCTGAAGGGTAATGATAAAAATGATAGTAATATCAGTAAAATATCAGCTGTCACTACTTTGGATACATTAATTTCACTTCCATTCTTAAAAAAGCACTGCATTTTAAAGTAATTCAACAACTCTTTCCTGCTTTACCTGAAGTAATACTTTCTTCCAAAAGAATGCAGGATAATGCTATAGCATGCAAAAGGAAGAATGAGAACTTCCAAAATCCCATATAGTAAAGAACACTACTCAAGAGTTAAGATATACAACTTACGATCGTATATGAGGAAAGTCTTCTTCAATTTTACTTCCTGTATTTTTGAAAATTTGTAATGCAGCTTCTGCCACTTTTTCATCATCCATTTTCAAACAAGCCAGGAGAGATTCAAAAGTTTCAGCTGAATGAAATGAGATAGGGTGCGTAAATGAAAGTACCTGCCAAAATAAGATGAAAGCCATGTTAGTATTTTTAAAGGCCCACTTATATAGACCATTCCATCAAGAGTCATTTTCCACTGCCATACTGGAATATTTATAACACTCTGCCTGGTTTTTCCACATAATACACATTTCTCTTTTTCTGACCCTTTTTTTTTTTCAGTACCCCCTAAACTTCTCTGTCTTTATACATGATCTCATCAGTTTTCACTTATGTCTCCAATCTCAATTTCCTCTCCTATTATCGTGAATGTGTACTTCTCAGTGGCTAGATCTACTTTAGCAAGTACTGGGTTACAGCAGAAGCATGTCTTAAGAGAAACATAACTGATGCTAAGAAAACAATATTCACATTTCAGGGGTTTTACTTCAGAGTATTTCTAGACTGACTGAACCCACTTTAGCCACTGCAACACAACACGTGCTTCTGAAGCCCATCTCATAATTTTGTTTCTCTAAAACGAATCCAGCTTGTGTGCTCCCAGACTTCATGCTTGTTTGCTAAGTGGAACAACTGGTTCTGCTCTGAAGTGATAAGACCCCAGTTTATAAGGAAGTCAGGGGAACCGCATTATTGTACTGATATACAAGTACAGTTCTAAAAGTAGTATAACTATATTCACAAACTGCTGAATTCACACTCTAATAATCAAAAGCCAGCTGATGTCACACACATAACTATTTTTGACTTCCAGAAAAACTTGTAAATGATTTATAAAATAACCTTATGTGCCACGTAAGATGAGCATATAGAAAAAACCAAACCAGTATTCTTCCATATAGCTACCACATGCTTATGACTAACGATACTGAGTGCAAATTAAAAGTTTAGTTTAATAAGGTTGCTTCAGAAAGTTTCACATGCGCACTGAGCACCAGGAGTATACTTGCCTTAAGCAATTCAAGACCTGCTCTGATTGCCTGGTCAGTAGGTACACCCTCATCTTCATCATCAGCTGTTCCATCTATAGACTTGTTTACTTGCTTGATAAGGGCACTGAAGAGAAAAACAAACCATGGCCTTGTATTTACGGTAATTCCACTGTGTATTACTATTTTCATAAGTTTAAGACATAACCTTATTAAAGGAACTTATTTAAAACATAAGCTTGTCACAAAATATATATGTGAACTAGATAATCTGCTTGCCCTCATCCCTTATCTAAATAAAAGCTTATGAAGCATTAAGTTAAAAAATGCTTATCCACCATGAATTAAGAACTATATACAAGTTACTCTGGAAGGATGACCAAAATAAGAAAACAATTTGAGCATTACAAGCAACAACAAATTCAGGTAAGAATTATGGTGAGGTTACTAGCTGCTATAGATTCTGAATAAATGAGGGAAAATAACTGATTACAATGTTTAGTCTATAACCAAGAGGAAAAAAAAAAAAATAACTGTTAAACAGCTGTGCTAAGAGTTGATGAAAAATTTAGAAGACCTATCTCCTGTATATTTCAACTTGACAGTAATGCTTGGGTTTTTTTCCTTACAGTGTACCCTAGGAAAAGAAAAGGTGATTATCCAAATGATCCTATCAGTGAGTGGTGTAGGCAGCTTCCCTATCAAGAGCTGAACTGTGTTCAGAATATTCCTTCGGTACATCCTGTAAATGATATTTATAGCCCCCCCGCTCCCCCCAATCCCAAAGCAAAACAACAACAAAAAAACCTCTAAAAATAAACAAACAAGCAAGCAAGTGGTAGCAAACCAAGGGAGAGACCTCCTAGTCAGACTTCCCAGACTTCCAATTTTTTTTCCCATCCCTAATTGGACAAAAGTGACCACCTACTAATAAAACCAAACACTCTGAGTCTCAAAAATGAAGCAGAAGTTTAGTGAAATTTTACAAAAATGGGAGAAGACCAATTCTTTGGCAAAACTGAAAATATGTGGTTTTTACTACTTTTTTTTTTTGCTTGTATACTGTATGACAGTCACCCAGTAATTAGGTAGTGAAGTATTACAATTTTGTGCCACATATGAATATTACTTTAAATACACATTTTATATTGTTTCTGTGAATGTGAAAAATTTATTTTTCATATTTAAAGTAAAAATCCAGCTACACATTGTATTTAGTGCAAGATCAGAAACAGATTTTCAAGTGAAATCTCAATGGCTCCACTACATTGCATACCTGACAGGCAGAAACTGAAAAGCTCAAGTACTTAGAAGTCAATTACTGTAGATGGAATTAACAGATAAGAACTTACCAGTATTCAGAACTAGTGGTCTCTAATAAGGTACCACGTATCTACAATACAGCTGTTAAATAATCATTTCAGCAATTACTTTTTTCCCCCTTCCACAACTTCACTGCCTTGCTCTTCCTTACAGTCTTGATGCCTCATCACTATAATCTTTACTTCCTCAGTTAAATTACTGTTTATGTCACTATGAGCTAATATTCTGGGTGGAAAGTTTCAGCGAATAGCCACGGACAGAAATTTCTTTTAAAATAAGTCAGTGCAACAGATCCATTTTTACTGACAGGTTGTCCTTGCTATGCTGAATGACAATTCAATTGTTTCTGTGGCTACACTCTGAATGAGGGAACAAAAACCCCTAAGCAAGGGGAAACAGTAGAAAATATCACAGGTCACCAGGCCTTAAACCACACCCACCCAATCCATTACTGCTTGTGCTTAAAGGCGAAATAAGAAACCCCAATTTCAAACCCTGTGATCTATGGCTAACATCACACACACAAAAATACCTGATGGATTCAGTATCAATGTGCACAGGAGCAATTCTCTCAAGAAGAAACTTTATCATTTCCAGGAAAGGATTTGTTGGTTGTTTTGGATTGCCCAACTTCTTTGTTATTTCCCTCTGCAATATAAGTTTCAATTAAGTTTATAATCAATTCAGTTCCAAAAATATTCACATATTTTAAGAGCAATTCTTACCACACATCCTTCAGCCTGTTTGCAAGAACATGTTGGGCTAACAAGCATTTCTAACTGACTTCGTATTTTTTCATCATCTTCTAGAACTTGTGTGAACTTTTTCATGAAATCTTGAGCCTTCCCTGGATCAGGAAGGTTTCCTTTAAATAAGCAAAAGAAAGCACTATTTATTTTAATAAACAAAAGTATCACTATTCTAAATTACATAAGTTTGAAATGTTACACCAAGAAAGTTTCTATGTGTGTTTAAGTTAACCAAGAAGGGTGGGGGAAAAAAAATAACCAAAGAAACCCCCAAACAGCTTAACATGTTCAGACATATCTATAAGGACATGAATTTCTAAAAATTCTGTGTACTCACAGAACTCCCCTGGCTATTTGCTTTCCTCGCCCCTCACACTCATTTTTCAGCAAGTCTAGCTGTTCTTGTTAATAATATTAACAGCTGAAGTTGACCTCAGAATGCAAAGCCTATGCTCCACAGAAAAGTATACTCTGTATATAGATCATCTGATATTGACAAGTGTGAAAAACATCAAAAGGGTATTTTTGCTAAATTACCCCTTCAACTAAATGTAAGTTTTACAACAGCTTGCAACATTTTAAAAAAACCTTTTAAAATGCATTTCTTAAACTACATATTAATTTTTTATTTACATTTTATATTATAGCAAGACAATGTATTGGAAAAGTATTAGTATACTAAGATGTTTCATGGTTTTGGTACAGTAGGTGTTAAGCAAAGTTGGCACAGAAAATGGTATAGGATTACAGGATAGTTAGTTCAAACCAAGTTCTACTAAATATTTGTTTTGCTGCATTGATGATTTTTTTAAATTATTTTTTTTAATAAAATGCGACACAGAACTAAAAGAATCAGAAAAAAAATCACAAACTGATCAACTGTTATATTATAAACAAAAGGAAAAAAGGATTTGGAACATGGCCAACCAGACAGCAAGATTCAGTTTTTCCTGAACATTTTTCCAAAACGTAGCCAGCCTTAAGTAGCATCTGTTTGGCATTTTTTTAAAAAAGGTTGATTTAAAAAAAAAAATTTAAAAAATTCAGAATTGTAAAGCAAGTTTTTCTTCTTCATACTGGTTTTAATGCTACTGGCATGGTAGGCTGGGGGGGCGCAACAAGAACTGGTGTTTCGTTGGTGGTTTTTTAATTTGTCAAGAGCTCAGGTTACACAGAAGTTCTTCAGTTTCCAAAGTGTCTTCCCTGCTACTGAAACCCAAACTCTTTTGGATTCTCCCAACAGCACTTACAATATCAGCACCTCAAAGACAGGTTAGTTAGTAGATAGTTTAGTAGGTTAGTTAACATCAGTTAATATATATTCTATAGTAAGTGCTAAAGCAGCCACTAACACCCTAGATCATCTAGATTTTTAATTAGTCCATAACAGATGTAGCCAAACTGTCATGTGATAAGCTTCATGACTAGAGACTTTTTACAGTAAAGAAGTAATTCTGCTTATAGTTGTCTTAATTCTTTAAAGCATATTACTACATCATGTTTTATCATTATTTGTTATAAGTTTTATCTGTTACAAAACTTTTTTTAGCTTATCTCATTACTTTTAAAGCAAGAAAGCAATATGGTTCAACTGTAATTTTTAGACAGTGTAAATACTTCAACAGACTTACTTGTAATAACCATCACTTTTGAGAATATAGCTTTACTGCTGGCATCTGTCTGCAAGTCACAAAAGAAAAATGGATTAAGTAAAAAGTTTACATTATATATTTCCACTTGAATACGGAGTGAGCAAAATTCCGCAATGCATTATCAACAAGTCAGCAGCCATTTTGCTAACACATCAGTGTGTTAGAAATCAAAACCACCACTGCAAAGTTAATGCTAGACAGTTACAAGAAGTAAAAGGTAGATCGTGCCTACAGTATCACTCTGTCTCAAATATACTTAGGTAAAATATTTTTATTACCTTTCAATCTACTATATAATTTATGAACAGCACAAATGGGTTATTTCTGTAACTGTTTTCCATCTAAAGCCTCTTTGGTTTTAAATATGAAACAAACAGCAAGCATTAAATTCACTTGATCTTCTTGTTCAGATATTGATTTTAAGTAGTTTTGGTAATAGTTCCCACCTTATTGTAAAGAATGGAGCAAGTCGATAATAAAAAAAATTGCTACCCCTGTTCAGCTGAACAGGGAAGGCATATGATAGCAGTGTAATTGTGAAAGTAATAATCAGGGACCACAAGAACAACAAAAAAATTAAAACATAACTGCATTACAGGATATCTGTGAAGCTTAGATTTCAAGGAAACTGTTGCTGATATAAAGTAATCCAACAGCACCCTACAAGCAAAATAAGTTACACAAAACAGATGAACTAATTTATTTTCCTTTTGTCAGCAATTCCTCTGATACATGATTTCAAATTCCACATGCAAAGTCCACCTGAAGAGTTAGTTCTGACACTGAGTAAATGGAAGAGGGAAAAAAGAATACAACAAATTTCACAGCCAGGTAAAACTACACAGCAAGTACATTTTCTTCATGAGACTACATTTCTAACATACAAGTCATGTTTCTACAACCTATCACGTCCTACTGAAGGTAGACAAACTAGTTCACAAGACACTTTTCCCCCACTTTTATCTGTAATCCACAGTATTCTACAGACTAGGAATTACACTGAAGTTTGAAATATTAAGGAATTATCAGTAAAAATGGCAAAGGGAATCCCTAACTGTACAGTGAAGATAACACCCTAATCATCTTCAGAAAAGTGTTAAGGTGGATGAAAGAAGGAAAAAAAAAATATTAAATCTTTCATTGCTGTGTAGTAAGTGTTGTTAAACAACTCTGAAATCTTCGTAAGTAAAATGAAAATTAGAACCTGAAAGAAAATTGAAGCTTACAGCAATACTGTCAAAAGCACATAGACCCATCAGCTTCCAAACCATGAAGGAAGCTGTTCTTCTGCCAGTTGACTTCTGACAGATCAAATTCAGTAACATAACTTACAAAGTCTGCAAAACTTAATAAATGCATTTAAATAGTATCAATTATGGGCTACAACTACCAAATTATATTCTTCCGATAAAAGATTTAAATGGAAACACAACCGCTTTTACTGAAAAGTATTTAAATTTAAAAAGAACCATGTTTAGCCACCACCATTGCTAGAATTGTCTTTTATAGAACTCACTTTACAATAGACAAAAGTGATAGTAGACAAGCCTAAAAATTACAAACGAGAAAACGTCAAATCAACTCAGAAAGGAGGCTCACCTTAGAAGAAAAAGGTCTCTTCTTACCAAAGTACTTAACATGAGGCAAATGAAGACTTACAGTGGGCCGTTTCATCAGGTTCATATAAGGAAAGAGCACTAAGAGGTAGTGTTGAAAGACACTAACATTTTCTTATTATAAAAACTTCAAGACAGAGGTCAAATTCTTGTTCAGGTACATCTAATTTCTTTGCATTTTATTAATGAAATCTGTGTATAGATCTCAAATAAGGTTCAAACAAGCCATATCAGCTTTGGAGATAACAAAGTTACAATTTATGACAGCAACCTTGGCTAACACGTGGAAGTGTCTATTTCCAGGTGTATCCTTCAACTTTTCAGAGTAAACTTCTGTTCTGCAGTTAACTAGGTACTATGAAAGAAAATAGGATTTTGAGTTCTAATGTATTTGCACAGGCTTTTTGTCATAAAGAAAAAAAAGGAAATTAATTAGCAAATTTGTGGAAAATCTGGCAACGTTTGAGAATAGTGGCAACCGCAGAAAGATCAGAGTATAAGAAAAATATAGCATGAGATTAAGACAAGCAATGTTTTTAGTGAATGTCCTCTCTATCTTGTAACATGGACACTTGGCACATAATTCTAGCCATTAAAGTATTTCTGCAGAACTTTCCGTCACTTTTTAGTGTCAGAAGAATGCAGTCCTTTTGGGGGCTTCTGGCTGTCACAGCTGAACAGGTATGTTCAGACAAGAAATGAAAAACAAAAAAACAAACCAGAAATCAAATCTGGTTTACAGGATTCAAATAATGATCATAGAATCATAGAATCATTTAGGTTGGAAAAGACCTTCAAGATCATTGAGTCCAACCATCAACCATGCCCGCTAAACCATGTTCTGGAGTACCCCGTCTACGCGCTTTTGAATACCTCCAGGGATGGTGACTCAACCACTCCCCTGGGCAGCCTATTCCAATGTCTGACAACCCTCTCAGTAAAGAAATTTTTCCTAGTATCTAACCTAAATCTCCCTTGCCACGACTTGAGGCTATACAGATGTCAACAGATACAGAATCTCCATATTCACACCTCTTGCAACTCCGAAGAAAAATACCACAACTGTACTGTGGGGTTGCTTTGGTTCTGACTGGTTTGGTCTTCTAATACTGGCTAAGTGTTCAAGTACTGGCTAAAGCTCCCATTTAAACAGACCTTAAGTTGAGCAAACTACTAACCATTCAGCTAAACATGAAATAACCTGAGTCAGAAGTATTAACTTCTAGCAGTATAACTCCACTGGATAATCACAGATTGAAGAAGATCAATAAACATTTGTTTTTAGAAGATCTACTGTGGCACTTCATGTACATTATCTTGCATTCATGATATGGAAGTATCTGCAGCTCATGAAGCTTATACTCCAATAAAGACAAACCAGCACTCACCCACTTTTCTGCATGTGAACAGGCAAGTTTATGTATTTTATTTAACTGTATACCATTGCTGTAGGAGAAAACAAGAGGAGCTGTGATTTATGCTTTTGCTCTTCAGAAAAGTAACTCATCTTAAAGGTAAGTTCAATGTCTGTTCTGTCTCAGACTCTTAACACATTTTCAGTCTCCTCAATAGTGCTTACACTGGGGAGAACCTCAAGAGGAAAAAGGAGAATGCCCGAAGCGTTTCACTAAATAGCAGAAAAAGCTTTCTAAGAAGACAAAAACAGTGGACTGGGAAATTCAAAGATGTATAATCACAGAATAATGTAGGTTGGAAGCGACAACTGTAGGTCACCTGGTTGAACTACCTACTCAAAGCAGGGCCAACTTAGACCAGGTTTTGCTCCAGGCCTCATCTAGTTGCATTTTAAATATTCACAAGGATGAAGATTCCACAACCTCTCTGGGCTACCTGTTCCCATATTTGATCACCCTTATTGCATTTTTTTTGCTTACTACCTAATCAAAGTTTCCCTGTGGCAACTTCTGTACACTGCTGCTTGTCCTGTCCCTCTTCATCTCCAGGAGCTCTCACAATGCCTACACTTGCCACAAGGACAATATCTCAGGAGAACAAACCACCAATTAAGCTATAAAGTGGAGAAATTAGACTGAAGTGAAAAAGCATGTGTGGTAACACCAAGTCATATTCTAAAACATTACTAGCTCATTTCAGTTTTGTTTCCTGAAAGAAAACAAAGTTTCTACAGCTCTGAATGGCTAATGGATATTTGTCTCAAGATTATTACTGCCTTGGACTGTATGCCCCTTCAGTTTATGATTATGAAAATGCGCTCATCTTAAACACAATGATTTAATTAATTACCAATTTTGCGGGAAAAAACCCAAACAAACCACACAAGGAGCATCACAGAAAGAAAAGTTTTGGTAAAAATAGCTAAGCATCTGCACTGGACATAACAGGCAGGGTTTGGGGTAGCAAAGGGCTGTTGGGGTGACCCGTGCAGGAGGAGGTCAGGGGCCGGCCAGCTCTGCAACTGACAAGCCAACCCACCACCCACCCAGACTTCAACCAGTCAAAGGAGCCAATGGTGCTGCTGGGAAAACGTATTTAAGAGAGGAGACGCTAGAGAAAGTGTGACTCTAAAGGGACTGTGGCCGGTGGAAGAACCCACGCCAGAACAGCAGGTAAGAAATGAGGAGAAGCAAAAGGAAATGAACCGCCATGCCCTTAACCCCGTCTCCCGTGCTGCCATTGCCTTGCTGAAGGGACCGAGCGTAGCGCATGTTGAGGGGCCCGGAGACCATGAAGCAGGGAGGAGAGGTGTCCGAAGGGGAGCCGAAGGCTGTTTCTCTAAGTGTTTCTTTGTTTGCTTTTATTTCTCAATACCAGAATAAATAATTAGAATTTTATGTTAATTGACAATAAACTAAATTAAGTAAAATCCCCTGACTCAAAACCATTTTGTTGCCTGTGACAGCATCTCAGACTATCACAGGAATGCAAAATTCTCCCACGTAGTCCTGTTACTCAAAAGAATATTGAAGTGTAGAGGATTAGCACTTAATAGCAAAAGATAGGATGAAAGCCACATGGACAAATGCAAACAGGTCAACAGCATACACCGTTTTGAATGCAATGCCTAGGCTGGCATTCGTCAAAACCTACGCATTTAATTCCATATCATATTTGATATTTTACAATTGAAAAAGAACTTCCGTTGTATCTCCCCGAAAACAAAAGGAAAAGTTGGATTTTCACTTTCAACTGAAGTGCAGAAAATATCAAGAAACTCACTCAAGTTTTAAATGTGTAAGTGTATTTAAACTACACCAGGGAATATAAAACAGTACCTGAAAAATATTTCAATACAGCGACCGAAACACAATGAAGTACTGTTGTGCTAGCAATTACTGCACTTAAAATATTCTGTAATGTTGTATTAAATTCTAAATGCACTAAGTAAAAATTACAAATTTCACTGCAGTCAGGACTGAAAAAATAAGAGATGCATTTTAATTGGATAAGTCTTTCTCTATCTGCAAGACAGTAGCATTTCATAGCAGATATTAGATAATCCAACCACACAGTTACCCACTCTTCCTTGTTCAGGTAATTCCAGCAAATGGATAATTCAGTCATAGAATTTCATTAAGTTTACTGTGGTATGAGTATATACACATATAGAAAATAAAAATCACATACACCCTTGTATGAGTGTGAGCATGGCAAAAATTTATACTATATATTATTAGTGTAAAAGAAACACCAGATTAGACTTTTGGCATCAAAGTCAAAATTATAAAGTCATATATTTATATTACAAAGTCAAACTATAACCAGAATTTCATCTTATGACTTTTTCCCCCTCAAACATGAGTATGCACATACATATAACTAAACCAAATCTAAATTTTACTTTATGAGAATATCCTAGATGCTCAATAAATGTTTATTTTTTCCTTCTGAGCAAATTCATAAACAAAGAATTCAACTGTAGTCTGGTACCTCCAATACAACATTTAAGAAGTTTCCAAGAAGGAAGAGAAACAAGTAACCTGTTGGGATAAAAAAATTCTGATTTCTTCAGTGTTACTGATCACAGACATAAGATAAGCAGTTAGGGTGTATAGGTACTTTTTCTTAATTACTCAATTTGGCAGTCAAGAATAATATGCTGGTTCTTCCCCTTTCAAGAACCAGAACAATCCTGGCAAGATGTAACTCAAACACTGTGAGCAAATATTTTAGTATCAAATGACTGGAAAAAACTTTTAAAAAATTCTATAACACGCCTTCCTCTTCAATTTTATTAACAAAATGTCTACACATTTCCCACTACAAGAGTAGTCTAATAGAATATCAGTTAACTTTCACAATATTTTCTGTCATTAAAAATAAGCTTGAGATGGTAAAATAAATGGAATTTAAAAATAGCATATTAAGTAAAACTGCATATTCATGGTAAGATAAAGATAAATTGGAACTCACTTTGGGTTGTTTTATTAGGTCAACTAAATCCTTTACTTGATGTCGTAGCAGATTTTGACATTTCCACATTTCATTCAATGCTCTAAAAAAAAAAATAATTAAGATTTGTCAAAATAGTCTATTCAATAAATCACAGAATCATTTAGGTTGGAAAAGACCTTTAAGATCATTGACTCCAACCATTAAGTGAACACTGCCAACTCCACCACTAAACTGTGTCCCTAAGCACCACATCTACACCTTTTTTAAACACCTCCAGGGACGGTGACTCAACCACTTCCCTGGGCAGCCTGTTCCAATGCCTGACAACCCTTTCAGTAAAGAAATTTTTCCTAATATCCAATCTAAACCTCCCCTGGCGCAATTTGAGGCTGTTTCTTCTCATCTTATCGCTTGTTACCTGGGAGAAGAGACCAGCACCCACCTCTCTACAACTCCTTTCAGGTGGTTGTAGAGAGCGATCAGGTCTCCCCTCAGCCTCCTTTTCTCCAGGCTAAACCACCCCAGTTCCCTCAGCCACTCCTCATAAGACTTGTATAGTAAATAAATAAAATAAATAAATAATAAAAAAATAACACAGCTGTCCAACAAGGGCCTTTAAGTGCATTTCAACTTCAGACTCAGAAATGTGCTTATCACCTGAACTTTCACTGCTGTATGAGCAAAGGCTAAATGTTTCCTAATGGCATGATATGGAAAATTTAATTGCTCATATTAGACTGGAACAAAGTCAGATTATGTAACAAGTTTCATTTGAGATTCTTAACTACACTGCCTTTAAAAGAAGTAGGAAGTAACTGATGTCTGGCCCATAAAGAACTCATTTGTACAAGCCTGAAATCACTCTTCTAAAAACATTCCAAGAAGCAGGCTAAAGCAGATGTTTAAGATTTTTATCATCAAAACAATGTTTTTCTTGCACACAGAAAGCAGCTACTAGATGAATAAATTGTGAAAAGTGGACATGATTAGACTTGTAAGAGATGCATTAGAGATATTCAGTAAAATTGAAAATTAGCACACTTTCTAGGAAAAATAAGCCATATAAATAAAAAAGTCACAGCTTCATTTAAAAAACTTCCAGAATCCACAAGTAAAAAGTCAGTTATATATAACTAATTGAACATACTATGTCTTTGAAATGAATACTGCTGCATATGAAAACTGTAGAATTCGGAAGTTACTTGTTGTCCAAAATAACAAGTACTGAAAAGAATCCATTCTGTATTTTTGTTTAGCCTGTACTAAGAACTACTAGAACAGTAACTTTTTATTATTAATATACTATTCTTAATTTTAGTTTGTTACAGTTGTAATATCTTTAGGCAGGTAATACAAGAAATGCAGAGGATTCAAACATCAGTTTCTACAGTATTTGAAGGCTTTGGTGTTTTTAAGCTATTCTTTCATATACAAAGCCTTTTCTAGTCAACCTCATGAGAAAAAAACCACTGTATTTGATTTTCAAGTGACTGAGTACTACTACATGAAAAACAAATTAAAACTAAGTAAATTCAATCAAACTGTGAACATTACGGCAGCAAAACTGTTATTAGTCAAATTCATGCACATGTACCCATTTTAAGCTGAAGAAGGCACGTAGCAAAAGTAAGATGCATTTTGAAGGAGGAAAGACAAACAAGTAATTCCTTCCCACTCTTAAATCATCCTGGCTGCTAAAATGTGTAGTATATTAATTGAAAAGCTGTCAGATAAGATCTAGAGTTAGTCAACATGCACTCAAGCTTCTTTCCAGATCTTTGACACTACCTTTTTTAGCTGTTTATGATTAAAAGGTACCACACCTTGTTAGAAAACAATCTCTTAGGGTATTTTTTTCCCCAAAAATTCTACTTGAAATATAGATACTATTGCTACATTCTGTTTTCTGATAGTTTGTAAACTACTTTTGACCACCTGCTTAGGCTACTCGTAACAATTTAGAACCAATTTACAATATTTATATTAAAAAGTATTTTGCTAGCATTAAAAAATAGCACATACTTCACAGCATTTGAATCCAGTGTTGCATAAAGGTAATACAAACATTTCATTCGTTCATTTGTTTCCAAGTTGTGAGGGACCATGTACTGAGCAAAGATGCGTTCAACAAGTAATCTGAAAGACAGGATTAAGAAACTTAAACTGTAATGGAAGAAAGTGGTCTTCAGTTGCTAAAACATTAATTCAAAAACTCTCAGACCTATCTAGAGATCAGTTGTTGCACATAAGGACGGGGTTATTCAAAAACCTAAAGGTCAAGTTACTTAACTTCCAATATAACTCAGCATAAACTATACAAAAATACATCACTACAGAAGATGTAATGTTAATGTTATCAGTGGGACATTTAAGAGATGACATATCGAAATTAGATGTATTAATCTAGACAGGAACCAAAGGATTTTAGAAGAGGATGTGTCTTAATTATCAGCCCAAAGAGATGTTATCAGTGAATTTCATTACAGGTCAGTATTGGGGTAAATTCATGAACTGATCCCAATTAATTGGCCTAAAATAAAAAAAAGTAGTATCATCTTGATTATATCACACATTATCATGAAGCCCAGAAGGAGGATTCAGATACTAGTCAGAAGGACCTGACTTCCCTCCACCCCTCCCTGGCCACTTCCAAGGGCTGAGTTTATCCCATTTCTTTTGCTTCCACAATAAAAATGCAGGTACATTCACAAGGGAATTATTAAAAGCTTCTGCTCTAACATGGAAGTTCCTTATTTGGAAACAGGAGGTGAGGAAGGTATGGGTCTGCCAGTTACCTAGGAAAGACTGAGAAGAAAAAACAAAAGAAAAACTAAGCCCATGTTGCAATTTTAAATACCAAGAAGGCCCAAGACTTTTGCAAATTCAGGTCAACATAACAGAATAGAGTAAATAGGTAAAAAAACCCCAATCATGTACATTTAGGCTAGAAAAGAGAAGAAAATCCTTATGCACAATTGGAGGGGGTGATCAAAACCCAAACCCAGTTAGTTTAAAAAGACACTGAAGTTTAAGAAAAATGTGAGTGGGCAGGACTGGATCTGAAGATCCAGACAGTTCTGTCCACTTCCATGGTACCATGAAATAATTGCTTATTTTGAAGATGATTTTTTGAAGCTGTGAGTTTTTGAAAAGACTTGTGGGGGTTTGCAATGCCATTTGTATCTGATCATGTGGTGAAGGCCAAAGGCTCGTTTCCAAAGACACCAAGATGGCCTTGATTAGTCAAGGTGGACTAGTTCCCAAACTAGTTCTCTATGTCCAACCATTTATTTTTCAATACAAAAAACCATATACAAGGCTGTAGCTGGTACGACAGAGGCACTGCTTTCACCACAAATCCAGGACAAGGCTCTAATTCATGGCTATTATAGTACAGAAAAACTAACCTTTTGCAGAGTGAGATGTCTTAACTGTTGTCCCTACTTGTACTAGACTTATCTTTAAAGCATACAGGAACAACATGCGAATCTACAGCAAGATCGTTAAAGCAATTTTACTTACTGAATTTTAACATAAAAATTATCAAGCTACTGAAATATAAAAATCTCCTTTATTGAAGCAGTAGTGAAGTACAGCTAAAAATTTTCAATTATTCCAAGCTATCTGACCCTTTAGAATCACTTCAGGCCTTCGGGGAAAAAAAAAAAAAAAAAAAAAAAGAAGAAAACAACACAGGAAAACATTTGGCTGCAGCTGCATAAGATTGCACACTGGATCAAAACATACAGGATTATCACATCTTCTCCTTCTTGTCAGCAATTAAGCACAAAGGAAATACAAATCTGCATAATAAGTTACCTCGCTTATCCACAGAACCACCTAGTTTTCAAGACTGACTTACCGGTCATCAATACTGTTTTGATAATATATATGCAGAAGTTTATCTTTGATCCATGATATCTGTTTTGCAGCTTCTTTTCCTGCTTCTGATTGTAATGAATACTTCTTGTATATCTGTGCAAGTCCCATCATAGCTTCCTTCCTCACTCTCCACTTGAGAAAAAGAAATAGTACCCAGTTTAGTAGTTCAAAACTCAAAACTGAAAAGACTGCAGAATTTCCTGACAGGTATTTCCTATTCCACACCAAAATAAAATCATTCAATTTACAAAAAAGTTAAATTGAGTTCTAAGTGCAACACTTTCCATTAGGACACATACTGCATCATAGCTGTTATGCTAAACCTTTCAACATCGGTAACCACTATGTAAGTATGCCTCTTGAATTTAGAATTGTTACAAATTTAAGCCAACACTCTTTCTCACCATCTATACTGAATATGTGTGATTGTATTATGTGTGCAATAGGGGAGAGCATGTCACCAAACAATAAAAATCAGGTGATAATGTTAATTTTAAAAGTTTGCCACCAACAGCCTTGTTTACCATGCTTTAACATAAGCAGCAATCTTCAAATTTTATCATATAATGAAACACAGCAAAACTAATTTTCAAGACTATTCAAATTTGAAAGCTACCACACTGATTTGCAGTCTTCCAATGATCTAATTAAAAGCCGGTAAACTAGCTACCTCTGATGGTGGAATGTTTTCCATCAGTAATCTGCAATACATTTTGAAACCTGCTTGCAAAATTTCTTAAGAAAATGTTAGAATGTTTTACAAGGGTCTAATTTCACTAAAAAATTTCATTGAAACTAGCCAACTGGAACAACATTGTGCTTCAGCCTCTTTTTTTTATCATACTACCTTAAATAAAAATCCTACATATTAAAAATGTGGCATTCCAGTCAAAGGCAAAAGACGCCTCATTAAATAGATCGCTAAAATATTTTTGCATTATATTGCTTTTCATTCATAATTTTAAAATTAGTTCAGCATTTTTGAGAAGCAGTGCTCTTTAAAAAGCTAAATTAGAGTCTAGAAATAACACACAGCCATTATTAATACTAATTATGTCTTACCCGCTTGTCCAGTGTTCGTTCTCTGACAAAATTAAGTAGGTGATCATTGACAAGCAAAAGATCTTTTTTAGCAGCAGTAACTATGGATACTATAACATCATGCCTTATGGCCTCTTCAGGATCATGTGACCTTACTTTAAGATATTCTGGAAAAAAATAGAATAAGTATTTCATTGTAGGTATACAACTTCAGCTACTTTTCTTTCTCTAGACAGTACTCAACTGACAAACAGAAAACATGACTTTCTACTGTTCTGAGCATCAACTGTTGATGAAGAAACCATCAGTTTTCTCCAAGATTAACTGGAAAGTCAGTAAAACTTCATATTTGCTTAGAATATCAAATATTTATATTTCTGGCATTATGGAAATTAAGAGTTATGGGGTTACATTTTTTTTTATCATTTCTTATAATAGTTAGCCTATGTCTACATTAGTAATTATTATAGCCAAACAGAATTGGATCTGTAGAACAGAACAGACAGTGCTGAGAACTTGGTAACCACACTATATACATTTTAAAGTCTTACTTCAGACTAGAGGCTACTCTCTTCCTGCAGAGTCCATCCCCTTTGGCTGCTGGAGCACATTAGTTGCACTCCTGATCACAACTTCTGTATTATCCACAAGGAATCTAGTTCACATGCTCCAGGAACACTCCACAGTGTGAGCCATGTAAGCATTGTAAGCAGGGACAAATCAAGAGACATACTTCAAAAGCATGCTCTTTGACCAAGCTATAATGCTTATTTAGACACATTCTAGTTCATTAATCTTAAAACAATTTTTCTGAATTATTTTGGCCCATTGCTATTTATTTGGTAGCATCAATAATCTTATGAACATTTTAAGATTTCTGCTTGGAAGTGTCATACATGTTAACTATCTATTGTCATTTTCGAAAACTGATAAAATGGCAAAGTTCATTTATCTTCTCAGAAGTATGTATTTTAGGTTAATTTAAAAGCACAAACGGGTAGGAAAATGCACACAAAAGTTATTAAGATCACTGTACAGAGCATACATCAGTGAAACACTGAGAACATTAAGAAACATTGAAAATTCAAAGTTTACTCCAGATGAAATAACCAGAGTTACTGTTCTCTTATTACTGTTCAATGACCAGTGAAAATTTTCAAGTCTCATCTGAAATACTGGCCATTAACATTCAGGTAATCAGCACAAGTGTTGAATGAGCACATCAAGAAATAAAGCTTTGCACTTATGGAGGTTATAAAATTTGAAATCCAAATAAGAGTTTTAAAAAAAAAAAACCACAAACAATTTTGTTCCACAAGAACACATAATAAACTAAAACAAAGGAAGGACAAATGCCATTGCACAAAACAATTCTGGTCTCAAACACCAGTGAGTCAGAGAAATTTTTCAACAATTTGACTTCGATAAGCACTGTGGGGAGAGAGAGGAGGGGCAAGCAAAATTACATTTCCCAGAGGATACCATTAGAGGGGGCACAAAGTCTTTCTGCAGTGTAAAAAAAGAAAAAAGAAATCCTTGAAAATACAATTCTGATAATCAAAGAGGAAATATCTTTACCACTCCATTAAAGAAATTTCCAGAAACTTTTTTTTTTTTAAGCTGGCTTAACAATACCAATAACTACAGGATGACTCCAGCCTGCCTGCATTTGCGTCAAACTTGACAAACGCTCAGTAAGCAGGAGAGCAATCCCATGCACTTAACAGCCCTTTAAATTCCCTCCTTAGAGCAAACGGACAAAAATGTTACCTCTGAAAAACTACAAGAAGGAGTAGTTTATTGATCGGGAGGGAGATACCGTCACCGTATACACTTTGAGGGGGAAAAAACCCGAGCCAACCAATTCTCTTTAATTACACTTTTTTCATTAAGACACTGGGAACAACAAATACTAAACACTTCTATCTATGCCAGTTGCCTTCTTCCTACAGAGGTCTTGAATTACAGCCTGTGTTTGATCTGAAGGAGCAGGAACCAATGGCTGTGGTCACAGTTATGAGAACTCTTTTCATGTTTTAGACAGTGGCTGCATAATATTTATACATTTCAGCTCTGTGGAAATGAAGTCTCCGCTCTGCACCTCAATTAATAAATGCCATGACCATTAGGTTAGCCAGGCTGTCTTTGCCTGATCCCATGGTGCTTAATTTCAACAGCAGTTGGGAATGCAACTACTCTAAGAGAGGGAGAGTGATCTCTTTGGTTATGGCATTCTTTATGTACAATCCCCTCAACCTGAGAAGCAGCACTGAAGGCAGGGACTCGGACTTAAAACTCCAACCTCAGTTATGTCCTCCACAACATCTGACAACGTTACTTAGGAGTACAACCAACCTTCCAGACTTTTCCCGAGACTTACATTGTATTTTAATGTTATAATAAATCTGGTACCTGTTAAGTCTTTTGCTAGGTCAGGATGGTTCATAAGGCAGTGACTTGCAAATTTCACACATTCAAGACGAATAGGTACATGGATATCATTAAACCTATTTAGAAACAAGACAATGCATTACAACAACAACAAAAGTATCACTTCTACCAAAGCAACTAGTTTATTTCTGCACAAACACCTCTGAAAATATTTCCATGCTTCCCATGCACAGTTACATGCATAAAACATCTCTCATTTCACAGTATTAAGGTAGACTGCCTTTAGCTTAAGAAAAAATTCTTGTACTCATTTATTAATTCATGTTCTGAACATGAAGAGAAATATTGTCTCCTGGTACACATGAAAGACTCCCAGGCAGACAACAACTATTTATTAGAAAGACATCTGACATATTTTAACTATCTTTTCTGTAATGCTCCACATAATTAACCATGAAACATGTATCAGCAACTAAAGGTTTTATAAGACTGCAATATTTGTCCCCTCTTCAAACTCTATGGCAGACAGCACACAAATGGGCATCTACCCTCATACAAATGTCTTCTGAGATGGATCACTTCAACTTCTGCAAGATTTCATTTTGAAAGACTGAATTAGGTTTGATGCTTGAGAACTAGTATTTTCTCATGTTTAACTTTGATATAAGTAATTTTTATAATAGAACTATTGATGTAATGAGAGTTACAAACAACTCTTGAAAAATTAAATGCATTTTCAAGCTACCCTCAAAATGCTTGGTTTTAAACAAACTAAAAATCAAATTTTAGAACATTATTGCTGTTGAAATGCTTATTTATCAAAGTGATTTTAAGGAATAACTGTTTTAGTAAAAAACAAGTATGTTTTCAAAATCAAGAGATTCTAAGAATGGTTCCTTTAATAACACAGCTATTATGCCTTAGTTAAAATCCTTGAAAAAAGTAAATATGTGTATGTGATTCATAACTAGTTGAAAACAGTAATTATGAACAACAGATTGCACATATTCACATCGCTTCACATTGTAACACAATGAAGCATTTTCCTTTGGGCCCAATTAGATCTGGTATTTTTTTGATGACATGCAATGTTTTAAACAGTTATATAGTTTCAAGCCAAAAGCTATCCCTCAATTAAATTTTCTGTACTTTTAGAAGTAGCATTTCTTTGAGGACTCTGGTTTTGATACGATTGAATGCTACATTATCAACTACTGCAGGTGTTTAAATTATAGAGTTTATCCTCATTTACTCAAATCAAAAACATTTTCATCATAGTAGCCATACTTAGGTTTCTCCTGACTACAAGCTCCAGCTATATTTTCTGTCTCAAACTGGCAGAGTATTTAAAAACAAAAGACTGTTTCAGCATTATAAATACTACATACCTCTTTTAAGGCACTCCTACCATTGAAAAAAATTGAAACCAGTATACAAATACTGTACATAAAAGCCTCAAAGCCAGTTCTAACATCGCCGGATAATGCAAATGTCATTTGATGCTGTTTTAGAATTAATCCATCATTGAATAGTTTCACTTGTGAAGAAATTAAACTATTCCTTTTCCTTGACAATGGCAATAGATACTTGCAAAAAAATGAACTAAAAAGGAATGATTTGTAATTGTTTACTCTGCAGAATCACAGATGCAGAAGATGTATATAAAATAATCTCTTTAGCATTATCTGTCAGATTTCAGCTAAAGCAGCATGAGAGAATTTGCACTTAGCAGTGTCACTTAAAAAAAAAAAAAAAACCAAACAAAAAAAAAGGCTGGATTATACTTCAATGTTTTCCCCCTCCTAGGAAGGGAACTAAAGCAGCATATACCTCCCCAGATAGCACTGCCAAAGTGGCTTGTTTTGAGATGCCAGCTCCGAATCCTTTGCCCCAAACATTTTTGCTAGAAGTTTTACAACCTGCAGGCGTTCTTCATTGTCATTACTCTGGAAAATGAACACATTTTTAAAAAAAAAATTAAAAGAAAAAAACCAAAAAACACCAAACCCATAAAAAACAAACCCCAAGAGTTCTGTTTTGTAACCAATACACTTACACACCTGTAGCAATATTATAATACAGATTAATAGACTTTTCTTGTATACAAATGTATATCTCAAGACAAAAACCCTTCACTATTATTGGGAGAAGAAAAAATAAAGGCAGTGAAAATGAAATACTATGTAGAGACAAAACCCAATGTGAACAAAGCCTGGTGAAAAATACACATAGATACATCTTTTCAACCCTCATTTACAGGTTACTGAACCTGTTAGGAAATCTGACACATGCCTGTAAAAGCTTACACAAATTCAAGCACAATACAAAACCCACAAAACTCATTCTACATTTGTCTGCACATAAAGGTTTACAGTTCTCTAGAATAGTGTTTATAAACATTCAGTTAAAAAGAAAAACTTTTCAGAAAACCAGTTTTTAGAGAACATCAGATTAAGTACCCAAGATCTGAGATGCACAGGATCTGGTCCTGTATTTAAGCATTTATATTTAAAAATGCTGAGTTACACAGATACTTTTCTTTCATATTTAAAATTAGTGCTAACAGAGATAAAACAAGGCTTTCTCCAGTATATTTTCATTATCATCGGTTTGCATTACACTTGTTTAATACAGCACACAGCATTTGAAGCTTAATACATACTTTGGAAACATGTGCTAACAATTGTGCAATTAGCATGTACTTACTGTTCACCACATTTTTTCTTTTGCTTATTAAACTGGCATTTAAAACTTATTAAACCAACTGGCTGCAGCACTTCTTTAAAAAGGGAATAGCTAAAATTAGTTGATATTAACTAGATACTACTCACCCCTTATTATTTCAGTCTTTTTTTTCTGGTAATGAAGACAAGGCTGTTTAAAATACTGTTCTTTTTTATAATTTTTGACATTCTTAGTAGTTCAACATCACTTTTTGAATGTGAACAAGAAATAAGAGTGCAATGTAGCTGTCAGTTCTCTAATACAACATCATAGTCTTAAAGACCAACTTTTTGTACTCAGTACCATAAATGGGCTGAAAAGTTTGACGGCATGTCCTTTTAATTCAGCTCCCTAAGAACAGTAAAAGCATTTGTAAAATCCTTAAACTAACAGAGCAAGACAAGTTAAGGATGAAGAAATATCTAACCCTGATATATTACTACATTACAAAAGACTATAATTCTTCCCAATACACTTTAGTATTAAGTATTAGCAGCATTAATAGTAAATTCATTAACACATTTGTCTGCATTTGACTAACTTTTCCAATTAAAATTCAGATTGGTATTACTGAAAGCCATCTACAATCTCCTTCTCTTAATCTGCAATAAACTATCTCTTTTCTTTATGAGTCTCAGCCTGTAAGTAGCAGTTACACCACAAATTCTTATTCTGTGCCCCCATGGTTAAGAATTTTATATTTTTTTTTGTAGCCTATATTAGTCCAATCTCCATTACTCACATCCCATGCACTCCTGCTTAAACCAACAAAATATTAAAAAAATATCAAGCATCTCTGTATTTCTCTAGGTAATCCCCACAGATCCAGAGCAAGAAACCCCAGAGGGTGGGGAGGGAGAGGAGTGGAGGGATCAGGAGTACACTAAACATTCAACTACTAAATTACCGAGCCAGAAATATAGAAAAGAGGCATTAAAAAAAAAAAAAAAAAAAACAAAAAACCCCAACAAACAAAGCAACTAAAATATCCTTAATGAATTAGCTGCAGAAGAAGCTTTCACTGTATTACCCATTAATCCAACTGTAAGACAACCCACTCATGTTTCTAGTCCTGTTTGTAGAAACAATGAATATGTGATTATGGACCAAGAGTATTTGGTAGTTTCTGAATTTGTGCCCAAATGTTGGTCTCCTTGAAAAGGTCTTATATAAGCTCCTAAAAGTAATAAAAAAAAACAACCTGTACTTCTTAGTAAATGAATGCATCATTGCTACAGTCTCTCTCCTTTGTTCTACTTTAATCTCTACTTCTTTTTTGGAGGTGAAAAAATGAGCATCATGAACTCTGAAAAAAAGATCTTAATCCTTCTCCATTCTATGAGACATTGTATACTTGAAGAGTCACATCCTTCACCTCTTTTAGGTATGATCCAGCACTCTTTATGCTTACTAGTGTTCCATAATGATTTGTCAGTAAAAATTGACATTGAACACTGGTATGTTTAAGTTCCCCATACGTGCTCCCACACAGGCTCTTCAGCCTAGATATTAGGGTCTGTCACTAACAGCTGTAGTTGGTCAGATTGTTATCAACACAAAGTCCAAAAGAATATGCAGCACTGAGGATCTGGGGGGATTTGGGAACAGAAGTGGACACATCACCTGAAACTTGCCAAAAATTTTAACTACCATATCCAGGAAGAAAGGCAGCTCTACAATAATAGAAGTCAACATCTTATTGATTTTATTCATTACATGACATTGGCTTAGTAAGATGGTAAAATAAAGATCTAAAACCCATTATGGTTATTTCCTAAATACTCTATTAATGAGCTTTTCATTCTTCTGACTATTAAAATGGTATTTATTTTCAGAAATACAAACTTATAAAATTCAAATACCAAATTTGAATGAAGGAATATCAGTTTCCTTTACAAGCTAACCTACACAACAATACGTTCTTAACTCTGTTCTCTCCTGCACCAATAATGCTTCTGTGTCAATGTGAGATCTCTAAACACACCACCTTAAAATGCCAAGATCAGGCACAAATCACTGACCCTCACAGAAGAGGTCAAGTTAAATGAATTTCAGCAGACATTCTCCTGCTAAACCCCCAGGCTCCTTTCCAAAATTAGGTAAAAAAATAATTACCAGTAAGAAGCAACCATGATTTGACACAGCTCTCAAAACTGTTGAGTTTAACAGTACTCCTTTTCTGCCACATGAGAACATAGGAGCTTTTTCTTTACAAAATCTGTAAAGGTGTAGTGGGTTGACACTGACCAAAAGGCAAACACCCACCGAGCCTCTCATTCACTCTCCTCTCCTATACAGAGAGGGGAAGGGGAGAAAACAGAAGGTTAATAGGCTCATGGATCAAATAATGACAGTTTAATGGGTAAAGAAAAAGCTGCGTGCACAAGTAAAGCAAAAAGAGGAATTCATTCACCACTTTCCATTGGCAGGCAGATATCTCGCCCGTTCCTGGAAAGTGGGATCTCAGCATGCATAGCACTTGTTGGGGAAGACAAACACTGCGAACACAAACATCCTCCCCCTTCCTCTTTTCTCTGAGCTTTTATTGCTGAGCATGTGTCCCCTCTCAACCTCCTGCCCTGCCTCAGCCTACTCATGGTGGGGGGAATAGCCTTTACCTGTGCAAGCACTGTTCAGCAACAGCCAAAACATTAGTGTGCTATCAACAGTTTTAGCCACAAATATAAAGTACAGTACCATACAGGCTGCTACAAAGAAAATTAACTCCATCCCAGGCAGATCCAAAAGGATAACTAGTTTGTCCACTTCTATTTGCACACACCTGACTGCATTTCAATTCTCTTCAAACATACTTAGAAGATTCTTGGGATAGATAGGACAGAAAAAGCAACTGAGTGAATAAAGCACACAAAAGCTGCACATTTCAGAGAATACCAGTTACTGCCAGCAATCTTTCATTCTTCATCCAAGTCAACATGTACAATTCTCACAGCAGTTAAAATTACCTGGCACTGTGACCAAACTGTGCCATCATTGGTTGTACCAAAAGGGCAAGGTGCTTGAACACTAGGTGGCCACATTGTTTAGATACAAAATAGTAAATACGCACAACAGAGTTACTGAGGTACCTAAGGTCTCTCACAAGTTCCGTACTAACAGTTTCTTAAGGCCTCTATACATGGTCAAAAATCTGTTTGGTCACTGACAGGAAAGCCCTTGGATTTTTCTCACACTCAAAGAGACAGTCTAGAACTTCCATAAGACCCTGATCCCATGAAGATAAATCAAGAGGCTTCCTGCCACGAAGAGTGCAAAAGAAGTTCAGGGAGATGGAGAGCAAGAGATTTGGATCCTGTCAGGTAATGTCACAGACACACAGACATTTGTTCACGTCCTCGAACTCCCATCAGCCACAGAGGCTGAGAACAAGGCAGCCCAATGAACTGGAAGGCAGTGGAGATACTCAGTGAAGCTCACCTGGTTGTTGTGGAGAAAAACACCACCACTTCATTGTCAAAACGTGCCATGAAATGTTTAGAAGCAAAGAAACAAGACACTACATGGAAATTCTGGTTCACATACAGAACATACAGCTAGTGGAAAAGTTGCTGATACGAGGAAGAATCAGGTTAGAGAAACAGGATCACTATCAGAGAAACTATCAGAGAAACGCCCAGCACCCGTACTGTGAGACTGAGTACCCTAAGGTCAGGGTGATACGTGTTCTTTCAGGGTTTGTTCACAAGTCAAAAATACTGAGAGCTTTCAGTGTCCTTCAAGAAAAGGAGAAAGTCCTCAAAATTGGAACAATCAAGATCAAGAGCACCTCCCCCCTGCCTTCACTCTAACTAGAATTTATGGAAGGGAGCATGGGAGCCCTTGCAATCATGAAACAGGGTTACATCCAAAAGACTTCATGGATTTCAGTCTGTCCTCAGACAGAACTCAGTACTTCTCTTAAGCCCAGGCAGAATACAGATTCACCATAAACCAAGCACATTCATGGGAGCAGCCCAGACATGACCTCCCACTAAGCACAGTTACAGCTCTTTGTAGATGATTAGTTGGAGCGGTCAGTAATTGGAGACATCGGGCATGTGAACTGCCAACAACAGCGTACTGTTGAAACTTCAACAGCTTCCAACAAAGCAGGACTGAGATCCAGTTTCTGCAACATTGTGTGAGTTTTAAATGATTGCCGAGTTGTCCATCACCACAGCCACATAATCCTCCAAAGAAGACAGCAAAGAGCCCTTAAGAAAGAAGGGGTATGTCCACCAGCATTGCTGAAGCACACATTCCAAGACTGAATGATAGTTTTTCCAATATGGATACTATAACACCATGCACTGTATTCTATCTACAAAGCATTAGAAACAATTTGTTCAGCAACTTGACCCAGTGAATTACCAGACCTTGTTTTCCAAGTATGAAGTGGAACTGAAATGTGTCGTTTACTCCATATCAGACGTACTTTTAAGCTCTCTCTTATGCAGAAATGATTAAGAGGACAGCACCAAAATGGCATACAGACAATCTCCTCTGGCACCCGATAATAGTGGTTATGCCTGTCACGCAAGACAACCAGAAACCATTAACTTCAATGAGCTAGACTCAAGCAAGGAGATTCCAGAAGACTTGATAGCACAGCATATCTACAAACAGCACTGCACTTCGCATTCTTCCAGAGAAATGTGCACCAATTCTGCAGCATGCCCTTAAAATCCCTGAAAAGTCATCTACGTGTTTAGACAATTCAGCACACTTTCCTCCCTTGGCCAAAAGGCAACAGGTTATCTAAAGATGATCTGTCACCAGAAGACTTACAGAACAACTCTATCCACTCCATCCAAAGATGTTACTGGCTGATAATGCCTAGTGGTGGTAACATCAGGCCACTAAGCTCGAGAAATGAATGATGTTAAGATAATAGCAAGGTGGCTGGTGTGACACTCAAGTCTCTGGCACCTACTGTCCTTGGGATAAAGTATAGTGAAAAAAACTCCCAGCAGCACCAACCACAAGAAAATGGAGGAATCATAGGAGGAATGCATACACAGAACCAAAGAGGCATGCAGCACAGAAATATTTCTCCATAAGCATCAGTATCTTTTTATATTCAGCTCAGTATTTCAAGTTACTTCAGAGGACATCATGGTGGCAGTGTACATCTCAGTCTCGCAGTGTTATTACAAATTAGTTGACATGAACAAGCATTTTGCTTTGGGTAGAGGAAGCATAGCTGGAAAGGCTACCCTCAGTGCAAATGGACTCATTCCATTCACCAAACAAGACTTGTCAGTAATCACATGGCTCCAGGACTAGAAGATCTGTCTCCTTGATGCATCTCAAGAAAAAAGGAAGGAAGGAAGGAAGGAAGGATGAACGAACTAAACTGCATTTCTCTTTAAAGCTCTCAGTAACAGGAAGCAAAATACACATACCATTAGAACATTCAGATGGAGTTTCTCCAGGACAATTCTTCAAAGTCTTTAACCACATTATCATTCTTCCAGGAATTCCTGTCTTCTCTTGTTTGGCTAATAATTTCCCACTTTGTTGCCAAATGACATCCCAAAAGAGTGAAGAAATTTTTTTCAGGTTGTCAGTAATCAAGTTCTGTAATATCTGCCTTTGAAAATCCTATGTCACATCATTCTTTTCTTACATGGAGGCCTAGTTGTTACTTCCCAATGTATTTTAAAGTCCTGTGCCCTATTGAGCTGACCTTCATTGTTCTTCAGCCTTTACATGATAGGGCCAATAAAAAAAAAAATTAAAATTGTTTAACATCTGTGTGAAAGTAACCATTTATCATTCTCTACTGGCAGAAAGACTTTTTAGATAATGTCAAAAGAATTTTAAAAGAACAACTTTTAGATAAATATGGCTCCAACTACAGCAAAACATAAGAAAATACTTTAAGAAATTGATTTATTTATTTTAAATTTCATTGAAATGATCAAAAATACTGCGTTCTGTTCAAATTCATGCAGAACTCGCCAAGTTTGCACCTGAAAATATTTTTTTTAAAGCATCAGCTTTAAAATGAGCCAGAACATTTGGTGTCTTGCTCAGATAGTCTACCATGAGTCTACTTCACCTGGCCCCAAATTATTTTTTTTACTCACTACTTTTGAAACCAATTATAAAGAAAATGCATGTTTTCAAAAACACAGAGAGCAATTACTCAATTTATCTTGGAACAGCACAATCATATGTCTACTTGCATGCACGATGACCTCATTCTGACACATCTTAACTCCTCAAAACTGACAACTCAACAGGTGGGACAGCCACAGCTTTCCTTCAACATCACCTGCTTTAAGAGTAATACAAACCTCTTAAGCAGCAAAGCAGTAGTATGAGATCTTGGAATAGAGTAACTATCCCACCAGTAGTCCCATAAGCATTACTTGAGTATTTGCCCCTAGTATTTGACTTTGATTATTACACCTGTATATTTAAGCCATATTAGACAATCTCCTAGAACAAAAACTGGACATCCCTGTGAAACTATGCATTTGACCTAAATATACTCCACAAACTTCTACTTAAATACCTAGGAGTCCACAGTGAGTGACCTCAGAAGACAAGGCTCTTAAACTATGGGCATGGATAAAGATGCAATACTACATACCAAATCCAGAAAAGCCAAAATCATCTATCCAGTCAAGCTATGAATGACATGCAGAGCTCACTGAAGTTCATGGTTATTTTACCATTAACTTTCATTGACCTTTATTCAAAAACACACCTCCCCTCTCCCATTTTTCAATATGGACTGCCAAGCATATTCTTCTCCTGTACCACCCACCTGATCCAAGGCTTCATCAAGCCAACAGGGATACTGTCCAGTTTCTTTTTATTCGAAGCAGCAAAACATTAGCTGCCTTCTACCATAAGCACTCTGAGTTTCACTGAAATCACACTTTCTTCTCAACACACTGACATGCTATTTACCTGGAACTGAATTAAAAATGCTTGACACTAGCTGCTGCTGTTTAGAATAAAGCCACAGCTACTGTTGAAGTAGAAAGTATTTAATCATCACTGGCAGGTCTGCATAAAGAACGAACTTGTGTTGATCTCAGAAAAAAACATAGGCTGACCATATTTCATTAGTATTTCAGAACATTCATCTTCAAAGTACCCTTTTAATCACAGAAAGATCTTACAGAACTCTCAACTCATTTAGAGCCCTAAACTGGTTTGAGTTGGACAGGACCTTTAAAGACCACCTAGTCCAACCCCCTGCCATGGGCAGGAACATCTTCAACTAGGTCAGGTTGCTCAAAGCCCCATCCAACCTGGCCTTGAACACTGCCAGGGCTGGGGCAGCCACAACTTCCCCAGGCAACCTGTTCCAGTGTCTCAGGATTTAAACCAGGATTATCCTATTGCAAATAGATTGTTAGGTTTTTTCTGTAAAAGATGGGTCAAAGCCACAGTTGACAGCCAATAGGACAAGACAGGCCTATATTATTTGTCCTTATAACTTAAGGCATCAAAACCACACACCTAAAGCAACAAGATGATTCAAACAGAAGCCACACCATGCCCTCAGAATAGCTACAAACTGTACTGAGTTCACAAAGACATCAAGGAATAAGAGCATTAGGAATGTAAATATCAGAATGTGCATGTCTATTGGAAGCATTGTTAAACTGGATCTTGGAACCTCCACATGAACCACCTTACCCTCAAGGGTTCATGCCACGAGGAGAAAACTACACTAAGGATCAAGGGGACAAAAAGCAACAAAATATACGTTCATCATCTAAAAGAGTATACTAAACAAAGAACAGAAATGCAACCATTTACAAATGTGTTGTAAATTAAAAAGTACAAAGAAAACATGGAAATGCTTAGAGCCAAAATCACCCAGTTGAAGGCAGAGAACAGAAGTTGTTCCAGGGGGAGAGGGAAAAGAAAAAGTTTGACAGTCTTGGGCTACTAAACTTGCTGATTCCAGTGGTAAAATAAGATTTTTTTTAAAAAACAGAAGTTCATACTGAAATAGCAGAATATAAGAGTCAATGAAGGAAGAGGAAGACAATTCAAGAACCTGAAGTTTTAAATGGACCTAAAATGGAAAGGTTACTGCAATTATGGCTATGAAAAAAAAGGATGTGGCAGCAGTTAAGATGAAATCTCTTGAATAACAGCTTCAGCTGCAGAAGTACTGTTTTTATTGGAATGAGAACGATAATTGTTTGCCATCTGTAAGAACAGGAATTAAAGGCTGAAAAAGGTCTACTTTTAAGACTCAGAGAGCAAGCAGTAAATTGAACCCTCCTTCTTTTGGAAATGTGAATGGAAAGATAAAACCATTAAAAAACAACTCATCCGAGTATAGCGTGCCTGCCTAGCAACATTAGTGAAAAAGTAATAGGCACGAACAAGCCACTAAAATAATAAATACTGCAATGAGAACAGGCCAAAGGTTCTACACAACTAAAATCTGTCCTTCATAATAAAAATACATACAAATTTAAAAGTGGTCCACTGCAGTTTAGCCCTCAAGTTTAGTGACAGATCACTTTCAAACCTAGTAATACAAAACTAATCAAATTTCCCACTTCCACAGAAACCCTGTGGAATGATAAATAGAATAGAAGTAGTGCAGAATAAAGGGAGCAGCAGCTGTTATACTGGATTTCTCCAAGTGATGGAGACAGTCTGAAATGGTAGGAAGTAAAAAAGAAAAATACCTATTAAAATAGATTGCTAGCACCAGCTACCCTTTCAGACCTAAGAAATAAGCCTGAAAAATCATAAAAGTCATTACAGCAATGAGTACAAAACATATTTATGGAGTCCAATGCTCTGTTTCTACCTGTCGCAGACCTTCTATTTGGATAAAATGGTCAGTACATCAGTTACCATTAACATGGAGTCCCAACTTTTCCCTGCCAAAATTCACTATTTCAAACAGATGTATTTTCTATGTACAGCTAGCAGTACAAGGTACTTTCAATATATTAAAGCCCTTCACAATAAATACTACAGTAAACCAAGGAACAAACCAGGTCAGATTCTCAAGTCAGCAAAAAATTGAGTTATTGCTTTAAAGATACAAGCCCCAAAAAACCACCAACCAAAACCCAAACATAGGTATACATGCGCTGTAGGTCAAAACATTTGAAGTTGAATTACTCTTTGAGTGCTTTTCCGAGTCTTCCTTTAAACAATGCAAAGATATGTTTTACATGTATTAGTTTTATATGCCAAATAATTTGATGAACCATAAAAAAAAAAATTATTAACAGTCAAAGCACACATGCTTCAAATACATAGAAAGGAGAAGAAGTGTTTACCTTAAGTTTGAATTCAAGCTGTGGTAGAACAGAAAGCAAGAGGTGACTGTCAATATTGTATAACTCCAGAATCAAGTCAAACACATGCTCTGACAGGTCACTAATTGATGTTTTACCAAGCATGAGGACCTGATTAAAGAACTGGAAAATAAAACAGAGTATACATCAGTAACAAGAGTATATATACATTCTTCCAAATCCTTTGCTTGTCTACCACTAAATGCACCTTTTAATCTTACAACATCTACTTCACCACTAATTAAAAAAAAAAAAGGGGGGGGGGGGGCACATATAGATCAGGATTCTGTAGTAGACATGTTAAAATACCATTGTTTTATATTCAGTATTACACAAAGGAAAACACAGTAAAAGTGATGTTTAGTTTTACTACAGCAGGCCTACAAATAATTTAAGAAACATAACTTTAGAGGAGTTCCAGTATATCAGATCTTTTTATAATGTGACTATATTTACAGTTATTTTACTACTGAGTACAATCATTTTAAAAGTATTCTAACATTTAGTCAAAACAAGGCTGAAACAACTAGCTCATTACTATACTACACAGGTGACAAGTTAAGGAGGTGTAAGTAAAAGCGTAGGAATTAATAACTGACTGTTCCAGAATTTTTATTTACAAGCAGCATAATGCAGCTGTAAAGCAATTATTCTTTCTTGGTAAACTTGACAGGTTTGAGGGAATCTTCAGACTTTGCATTAAAGAAAATATTTTCTAATATGAAATATTAATTCCACACTACTTTCCACTATATCCTCTCAGAATAGATGGGTAAGAAGCAACTAAAGAAGAACATATTACCCCCTACTTGGAAGGGGGAGGACATAATTGCAAAAATTTTTCTTCTCTTTGGGTTAAAACAATACACCAGTGTGGCTAAACAAATTACAGTGTTTCCACCTGCCACTAATGCAACAGAATACACTTAACTGATACTTCAGTTTCCTATTCCCAAACTTGGGACAGATGAACATCATGACCCTCTGTACCTGATGAGGTTAATCATGTCAGTAAAGAAACTAAAACCATGAAAGCTACCACTTTTTAAGGTTATAAAGTGAACCCCAACAAGTGATGCAATAGAAAAAGTCAACAGTTTCTAGTAATGACTAGAAAATAACAGATAAGTGTATTTTGTTAGAAGTTAAGGACTTGGTACTGTCTTGCAGAAAAGTTTTCCTTTTCTGGATACAGAGTTGTCTGGAATATATATATTCCTCCCTAGGAAACTAACTCCTACTGTGTCTTTAGTATATTTCAAGAAAGAAAGTAACTTTCAAAACAAAGAAACCAGACAGCCTAATATTTCCTACTTGTGGGAAACCAAGAACAGAAGACTACATATACATATTTTCCATACGAGGAAGATTCTTATTGTACAGACTTCCTTAAAACCCACAAAACATCACCCAGTTTGTAATCTAACTTTAGAGATAAACAACACTAAAAACCCATCCCCATGTAGCAATACATGCCCAACAGCAGGTTTGAAGTAAAACTTTTCACTGAAGATTTTTTAAAATCTTAGAAGGTACCCACTTTCCAAGTACCACAAGTGTTACAAGTCTGAAAACAGCAAAAAGTATTGAAGATTTTCTATTGTTTTCAAGGTCCTGAGGCTTTGGATAGCTGCCATGAGACCTGCTAAATTCTTAACCACTCAAAAAAAAAAAAGGGGGGGGGGGGGGGGGGATATGTGTAAATTTTTTTTTCCCTATTGTGCAACTTAATTTAGAGCATACTTCTGTCTGATCTTTACTTCCTCTTATCCCTTTTCTCTTACAATGTCTGTGATGCCTACACTCAACTTGACTACAATCCTCAATCCACTTGCTGGTTTTCTTCCTTACTAGCTATTCTTAGATTCTGTTTGTTCTTCTCTTCCTGTGACAATGGCATTACAATTCTGCTCTATCTTCACTTGTCTTAGCTTCTAAATAGTCTCATCTCCTCATTAGAAAAAGAATTTTACCACAGGAACAATGTGTTTATATATTTTTATCAGAACAATATATATAAGTACATTTGGTCCTTCAGTCACATTAAGGATTGAAGTGCAAGGTCTCCCAAGACAGCAAAAAGTAAACCATTCATTGTATTTCAGAAATCAAAATTGTTAAGGACTTAGTAGTTTCTATATGGTAAAGAATTAGACTCAAAGGGACAGGTTACACAGTGCTTCATTAATATAACAATTCTCTCAAAGAACAATTGAGAGTTTGTAAGAAGTTATTTTACAGTCCTATTGGACTACGTGCAATTCATTCTTTTTATAATACAGCTCAGTTAAAAAAATGTATTGACTTCCATATTTGTTTGCAGTCTTCACTTACATTAGTAATGTAGGGTTCAATTGCTTGCGCTGTCCTCTTTAGTAAAGCCTTTGCCAAATCATAAGCTTGCTTGTTTAAATTCTGGGGGGGGAAAAAAAACAACCAAACAAAACAAAAAAAAAAAAAAAAAAAACAACAGAGAAGTTTTAAGCACATGCATTAATCCTAAAAGTAAATACAAGAATTTAAAGATACTGTGTACTGGTACATACATTAAAGAAAGAGCCTGTTCTTTTTATACTTTCAGTAGTAAAGATAATACAGTAAAACAAACCTAGTCCAAACAGAGCTTTGTAGTCTCCACTGATATTACTGAGAAAACTCTTTCCTGGCAAATCAGGGCTTACTTCTCAGTTGCCCATTTAAGTCTGACACTCAGTGAAGTCAGTTGCTGCATTTTACTGCTCCTCCTTATCAGCTTCCCCCCAAAACAGGAAAGTGATATAAAGCAACATCAAGGCATTTACAGTCCCCACAGAAGCAAGACTCTGAACAGGATTGTGGTAAAAAGTACGATTCTGTTCTTGCATCAAGCAGCCACCTGTGAACCACCATCACAGCTTCTCCATAGTATCCTCCAAAGACACTCAGTCTGTTTGACTGTGATAGCAAAAAAAAAAAAACCCCAACCCCCCAAAAACTAGAGTTTTAGTTTGTGAGCAAAAAAGGGTGAAGAATACAAAACTCTAATATAAAAAATAAGCCCCACCCCCCCAACATTCCTATCCCTCCATTTGTCTAATCGGGTTATCTGCTCTATCATTGTCTGCTTCCTCTCCCAGCACACATTCTCCACCCTCTAGTTGCCATGTCCTTTCTCCAATTTCTATATCACAATTATTTTTTAAAAAAAAATCAGAATAAAATGCAACTCATCCCTTGTGACACCCCCTGCAGACTTGATTAACACATAGAAGAATGAAGGAAAAAATCTTCAATACAAAAAACCATATAGTCTTTTAATAGCTAAAAGTGTCTGTAAAAATATAGTTGCCCCTATTTTTATTAGTCTTGGCAATTTAAAAAACCCAGCATATTCTGTTTATAAGACAACAGTATAAAGGGGCAGTTTGTGGCTGTTTTATTAAATACATCTCATCCACAAAAGGAAGAAAATTTCCTTTTAGCATAATGAAAAACAAAATGCATTGCCACACCCAGGGTATTTCTTTGCCTGCATATGCTTGGTTCTTGGTAGCTATCTGGATGAAAAAGAGATGATTTGCAAAGAGATGGAGTGTATTGTTTGTAATTTCAAAAAGTGTATAGAAGTATGGGCTTCTAGACAGCAGTGGCAACAGATTAATATCTTCTGGTATTATAAAACAAAGTCTTTGACTTGCCTACTGATAGAATTAAGTTAGGTGACTCAAGTCAAAAGACTACAAAGATTCATGCCTGAAGTATCTGTTTTACTCAGAGCCACTACAGAAGGTGAATAAAAATCCCAATTCTGGAAAGTTACTCGAATGCTTACATAAGATGCTAACATCCTTGTAATTTCCTCTTCCCTTATCTAATCAAGATACAAGGGTCAACATTAGCAGTCTTTTTATAAAATTGTACAGCTGTTCCACATGCCTGAAAAGAAAAGGTTCTGCATGCTAGATTGCTCTTTATGGTTGACACACACACACACAAAAAAAAAAAAAAGCAGCACAATCATTTCCACCTGTAGCATTTGTTTTCTGTTATTTAGCTAGAGTTGTGACTGTTCAGGAAATAAAAGGCACAAATAACCGTAACAATGAATGTATGCCACTCGTGATTCTTGCTCTGATCCTTCTTGACTTCCACAGTGCACCTCCACCAAAACAAAGCAAGCTCCTTTCACCTGGGTAAGAATGAACTCTAGATCATGAGCAAGATCTGATTTACACATAAAACAAGTCCGAACAGCAGACCTAGCGTAGCAGACTTCCAACAGGCAGATGTGTTTTGATTCATATTAATTACAATTTCAGCTTGTATCTTTCACACAGCAGTTCATTTTAAAACCTTAATGTTTGCCCAGATAAATGCTAGAAGTAGATATTTGCAACCCTGAGTAACATATTAACATTACACTTCATTCTATCTAAAAAAGCTGCAAAGAGAAAAAATAGTTCAGATGACAACTAAGTTAGCTATTTTTTTTCATGCCTCATGTACTTGATTTAACTGTGCTGATAGCCAGGGCCCTCAAATGTCCAGAGGCTGAACTTTCTGAAAATAACAATGCCAAAGAAGTCTTAAAAGCACATAAAGTTTTCTTCTCCCATTTCCAGCTTCAGGATAAAAGCAGAAACAAGAAAAAGCAGCACTGCCTTAGTAGAAATGGAAACAGGAGCAACCCAGGCCATTACCAAATAGGTTCAAAGATCTTTTACAAAACATCAAACCTATATTTCGACTAATTTAATAGCCACAAAGATACTTTAAACTGCCTGAAGGAGAAATTTTATAAGGGTAAGACCTAATTTAACAGATTTCTTCTCTGTGTTTATCTAATCTCTTCTATCATTATCCTCTCTTCAATCTTTCTATACATTTAGAAAAAAATCACATGTATTTCAAGATCTTTTAATGATTTAAGAAAGCCTTCATGATGGGCACAATAATCTTAATCAGGATGCCTCTAAAAGCAGGTAAGCACCCAGTGGGGATAAGCTTTTCAGAGTCCTGAATTGGGTAGAAACTAAGCCATCAGATGGCAACACTGTTTAAAGTAATCATTAGTAATTACTACATTTTAGAGGAAAAAGCAGAAATAAGTATTGATCAATAAGGACAAACCCAAGAACCACACATGAAAAGGCAGAACACAGATCTACTGCAAGATAATTGAGAAGGTACATTTAACATCTAAAACAGACTTACAGGATGCTGCAGACAGACCTTTCCCCCCCGAAAACCTCCACTTTTCTTTCAGAAAAGAATGTTAATAAACAGGAGAACTTTTTTTTTTATGATTAGGAGGCCTCCAGCAATAATATTTGAAGACAGACCATCTTCGTCAACCATTAGTTCTCTCCTTTGTCTCAATTCCCACCATGATTTTTGCAATATATATTGCTAGCATTTCAAGCTTTTTGCACTTCTGGAAGACATTAAGAGATTTTCCAACTCATTTCTCAGACCTGTTCTTCCCTAGAATGTTTGACAAACTTCTACTGCAGACACAGGAAGCAGCGGCAACCTCTCTGACAGCATGGCACAGACATTTTTGTGGTAAACTATCCTGGAGAGCATTGTCTATATATACACAGAGCCAAAAATCAGTTGTATTGTTACAATGGGGTTGGCAGTGATGGAAATGCATACCCACTGATTTTTTTCAGTTACTTTTTCCAGTTGCCTCTCAATATCCAAATTTAACACAGCTCAAAGAACTAGCTAGCATCAGTCTAGTCCTTAATTTTATAACTTTAGGGGGTAAAATCAAATGTTAAGCCTGTATCTAAAGCAAAATATTCTTAAAACACATACAGTTTAGCACACCATTTTCTTGGAATTTGAAAAGGGTCTTCAATTTTATTCTTATTGTCAATGGCACAGCAGCAGAATTTGTATCCAAGAGCACTTGACAAAACAATTCTAGCAGATTCTCTACTTCTGCTGGGGGAGGAAAACAGGTTTTTAAGGATGGCTGACAGAGAAAAAGCTCAGCTAAGTGTTGCCAAGATAGATAACGCTAATTATTAAGCAAGTTCATAATGGAGACAGTCAGGAATTTAACTGTCAATATCACTTTTCGAAAAGTTAAGCATGTAAAGCATGTGGGATACGCAACATGGGATTCCCTGCAGTACTCCTGAGGCTGAAAATGGAACACACTGGCAAACACTCAAGGAAGTAAAATACAATTTGCCTTCTAATACATTGCACAAACACAAAATTGTTTACAGGTGCTGGCATAAAGGCTTTATAATCTAAAAAGACAATGAAAAGGGAAAGGAAAACTATTAATTTTTCTTGCCTTTCCATATTGGCTACCTCTCCCTTGCTTCTCATTTTTACTGGGTTTAGTTCAGTATTTATTTCATTCTCTCTTAATATAATCCAATCGAGAGAATTTCAGTAGAACTCACAAAAAACAAGAGAAACCACAAAAGAAAAGAAAAAAAAAATCACAGAAATTAAGAGTTGAGCCCATGGTCAGATAAGTTAAGTTTACTCTTTTATTGACTTATCCGACACCCGCTGTACTACTCAAGCAAGCTCGTGCGTACTCTAACATCTAACAGGATGCAAGTTCTTAAATTCAGAATCAATTTATTAAACACGAATCATAAAAACAGTAGTCACATCAAGTTGAACACAGGTAACAAAATAACAGATGCTTAACAACTGAGAAAATACAAACTGAAGTATTTTGCATAGTCTTGCTTTTGTTTCTCATATTCCAAGGCTTTACTTCATAAATCTGAATTTTAGCCACACAAA
The DNA here is from genome assembly GCF_929443795.1 of Astur gentilis. Taxonomy (NCBI): domain Eukaryota; kingdom Metazoa; phylum Chordata; class Aves; order Accipitriformes; family Accipitridae; genus Astur; species Astur gentilis. Next base: position 3,530,661 of record NC_064898.1, read on the forward strand.
TTTCAGTCTGGTCCTGGCACAAAAGTACTAGATTCCTTGAAGGACACAGCTAAAACATTTTTGGGGAAGGGGGGTGGGGTGAAGGAGTGATCTATACTAAGCATTTAGTCTTTCACTGTCAACAGAAAAATAATTTATGTGCTCTTTATTTACTGAAATTGATGGCTTACGGTAAGGCACACTATGTTGTGCTACTTGCTATGTTCTTCAGAGAGTGCCTTATGAAAAGTCTACTGAGTTTCTTCATGTACACCACTGTTTCAAAACACCATTCCAAAGGTGCAGAATCTCTCCAGTTAATTAATACCCATTTAACCATACTGCAGTTTCTAAGAAATATAAGTAAAGTTAGCCCTTTCCTGAACACACTAAAAAAAAAGAAAAAGAAAAAAAAAGCTGTCAGATAACAGCTGGAACTGTCCAAAATCCAGCCAAGTACACATTTCCTAGACAATTTCCCCAAAATTTTTTGTCATACACAACTTACAAGTCGTCTTCTACACTGTAGCCCAATTAATTCCAGTAGGACCTTGGTAGTTTTCTGAACAAAAGAAGTCAGACTTCCTTGCTTTTTAAACATTTAAGTGTCACAACACATACACAGCCAGAAGTTTTTCCCCAGTTCATCTGTAGGACACTTTTTGCTTTTGACAAAGCATTATTCATTGAGGAAAGACAGCCATCACTTGGGCTCTTCAGGCACCACCATTTCTGAACATAGTTAGTTCTATGGCTGCATCAGAAACACACCAGTGTGCTTTCAATAACACCAAGTCAACATTTCTGAAATAGAACAGAGCCACCTACAAATCAGCAGTCATAGCAACTTACCTCCCACTTAGGGCAGCACATTAGTTTGAACTATTGATATAGCATTACACTAATTAAAAACTTTCCAAAGGATATGTCTCTTTTATATTGAGTGCTACTGGTATTGAATGTATATAAAAAGCCTGTATATGAATTCGTATGACCACTGATACTTTGGTTTATGGCAAGTGAATCAAAGCAATGAAACTCTACTGAATGTTCTGGCTATTAAAAATTATTTGTTTGCTAATAAAGATCCAAGTAATAGGAACACATTTGCTACAGCTATTCTCAATGAATCCAAACATCTCAATACATACATCCAATAAAACAGGATTACAAAAAAAAAAAATTAAGCCACTATTAAGTCTTACCTTATGTGCTGGCACTAGATTAACTAACACTGTATCCAAAAGTTCCTGTGACACAGTATCTCCCTCACAAATGATAGAGCTCATTAGATCAACCATGTGCATGTGTACTTTTTGGTTATGACCGTTGCTGAAATTAAAAACAAGAATTCTTAGTGTACTATTCATGTAAAGCACAACTTCCATTCAGAGTACTCCCTGTGGTGATGCCAAACAAGGAATATAATAATCAAATCACAAGTTTTCTTAGAAGTCAAAATACTTAAGTTTCTTAGCTGCATATATCACTTTCCAAAATGTTACTGAATCTTATGCCCTCTTCACTTACCACTGTAGTAAAAGAGTAAGAGGACTGTATCTGTCCCTACCGTGAAAAGATAGTGTATTAGACCATCCCTCCCCTCTACTCAACACTAGCAAGACTTCGTCTGGACTGCTGTGTCCAGTTCTGGGCTTCCCAGTGCAAGAGAGACAGGGACACCTTAAAGTCAGTCCAGCAAAGGGCCACCGAGATGATTAAGGGACTGGAACAGCTCTCATAGGAGTGGCTGTGAGAGCTGACAGCTATTTTTAGCCTTGAGAAGACATAGCTTAGGGAGGAACTTATCATTATGTTTAAATACCTGATGGTGGGAATAAAGACGACAGGGCAAGACTCTTCTCAGTAGTGTCCAGTGACAGGACAAGAGGTGATGGGCACAAGGTGAAATACAGGACATGCCGTTCAAACATAAGAGAAACTTCTTAAATGTAAGGGTGATTGAGCACTAGAAAGTTGCCCAGAGAGGCCTCAGATTCTCCATCCTTGGAGATGCTCAAAACCCAACTGGCTACAGTCCTGGGCAATCTGCTCTAGCTGACCTGGTTTGAGCAAGGGAGGCAGACTAGACTATCTCTAGCAGTACCTTCCAGTGTCCACTATTTTCTGACTCACGTTTTTATAGCAATAACCCTCAAAATTCCTTTGAATTGCATGTTGTACCATTCAATTTCAAGAACAGAATAAAATAAATGCAGTAAAAAACATCAAAGTAAGTTTCTTCGGAAAAAAAGATGATTTGCAGTGTGTCTCGTTTAATTAAAAGAGGCAAAACTGACAGCTTGTTATTTATACTGCTACCTTCAGTTAAACTGAATTACAAAACTAAGCTTGTTAACGTTAAAAGTCACACAATAAGACTGAACACCTAGGTTAGAAACACCTGACCTCAACCGTACAATAATATATTATAATTGGGGGTGACAATACTTACTTTATTACTGAAAACAGCGTTCTGTACAACTGTGTAAAAATCTCATTGCTATCTTCTAGTTCAAAGCATATGTTATAAGACTTGACCCAAGCAATGTTCTGTGTTGAACAGGAGAAAATAAAAGGAGTAGTTAATATAAGATTAAGTTGAAAAATTACATTTAACAGTTATTATGAAATAAGTTATGAAGCTTACCTCAAGCAAATAAAAATATCGATTAAACTGGGGGCTTTTTGTATCTTCTAAACCTTTAAGTTGCCTTGTTATGAACATAAATATATCCTGAAAAGAAAGAAGTGATAGTTAATCAACTGCAATGAAACTTCCAAAATTAAAATATTTACCTTTTAAATTACTAGTACTATTCATCACTACAAAATATGCAGCAACAACAGGCACATTATTTCACTGTCCAAAGGAAGATGATCTAGAAAAACATCATGGAAAATTTCAAGGAGTAATTTTCAAATGCTTCATGTTTCTTTGAAGGGTTGAGAAAGTAACCTTTTTTGAAGGAAGCAAAAGTTTTTCTTTTCCAAAGAAAAACACTCAACTTGACAAACAGCTGCAACTGGCTGACATGCTGCAGAAGTCAAAATATTATTCAGGACAATGAATTTTACATTTTTTACTTTATACTGTAGTAGGTTTCAACAGAAGGGGGAAAACAAGCAGTAGGCAATTGCAGCTTTCCTAAGAGTATTATTATATATTTACACTGTATTTTTTGTGCATTTCTCAGTCATCATGCTACTGATACAGAACACTTCTCTTGCAAAGACCAATAAACCAAGTTTTTCCTACTTCCTTTATCAACTTTCAGCACCCGAAGAGTTCTTCAGAAAGTCTCACACAGAATAAATTCAAGCAGGTTATAAGGAATGAAAGCACACAGGAAGGTGTCTTTTTAAAATGCTTTTTACATTCAGATAATTAATAGCTGGAAATTCGTAACTACTATATTAAATCAAAATATTCAAAAGTACACATCAACAAAAACAGCATTCACAACCTCAACTGTATCTACAATAATTCAACTAACAATCTAGATAAAAATCAAATAAATTCCAAAAGGTACAAAGTTGCCATAAAAAAAATACAAGAAAGCCTTACAGTTAACGCTGGAAAAACTATCCTAGAAATAGTCTAAAAAGTTTTCTAGAACATTTTCAAAGGACCATTCCCCCCTCAACCCCCAGAATAATGAGATGGACAAAAGATGAGAATGGGGTTCTTTTTTTCTAACGCTACAGCCACAAAATCCAGCCTTAATCATTAAGCTGAGCACTTAATGGGGTTCTAGGTAAAATCGAATTAGATTACACGTGACATCATCATCTCTTGCAATAAAGCGCAGCAAGCACATTGTTCAGAGATACAGCTACATTAATGTTTGCATTTGGATCAAGAACGTGCCTTTGGAGTGTTAAGTAAGGATGACCATAAAAATCACTGGTTTTTTCACTCTTCAGATCAGTTACAGAACACACGAACTAGACTCTAGTTGAAATTAAACCAAAAGACACAGTTCAAAGGACACACCTAATAGACTCCAACCACTAAAGAACATTCAGTCCACAGGCAAAAGCCAGTCTGAAGAATCCCCCGCTTAAAAACTAGTGCCTGAACCACTAGCAGGCCATAAGCCCACCCAAAATGACTTCCATCATCTGAAAAACTGGTACACCAGAAGGTGCTGTGAGGTTTAGAAGACATACAAACTGATTCTCCGTGAAGGATAAGATGCAATTAAAGAAGAAAGCAAGCATTACCAAGGCAAGAATGACCAATGCCAAATATAAAAACTACTTCATCTTAGACCTCATGCCCTGGGTGTAATTATCGTTAGATGAATCTCAATCAGTTCATTTAACAAAATATCTTTACTTTTTATCCTGCAGCTCAGTACATAACACTTATTTACTGAACGTGATTCAAAGACCCCAATGAGACCAAAACTAATTATCCTAACCTTTATAAAGTACTCATCACTGTACTGTATATGAATACATACGTTAATGAATAGCATACACGTACAATATGTCTAGCATCTGAATGCTTCACAAATAATAATGGCATCATTTGGAAAAGTCATAATTTACTCCTAATTTTTTTTTTTCCTATTCCTGTTTTAATGGAAGCAAAACAGGCTAAACTCAAAAGTACTTACTAATTTTTAATTAGTGTAATACAACCCAAAGTTCTTCCCTTTTTTGAGCATAGAGAATATACTTTTTGAACATGCATTTACAAACACGAAACACAGGATAAAATAAACTTTGGCTACAGCTAAGAAACTGCAACACTTTCACAAATTGGACAATATGGTATCACATCACATCAGACTCCATAAAGCAAGTCTACATTAGAACGCAGACTCTAAAACCAAAAGTGCTTATACTTCAGCTTTAGGAACTACATTGATATTTTTTGTGGACTGTTGTCTTGATACCAGTTAACCACATAATGGCTTCAGTAAGCATCAGAGCCATGGCTTTCACTACAGAACTCGTTCAGATAGTTGAAGTTCTGCTACCACATGCACCCTCAAACATCTCCATTTCAGCTGAGTCAGGCACAGTCCATTTGTCCAAGTGGTTTTCTTTGACACATACCAGTGATTAGAACATTTCCCCCCCCAGAAAATTAGATTTGAACCCCCAGAAAATTAGAATTCCCCCAGACTGAGGAAGACTTAAAGTCAGAAGTTTCCAGATCTCAGAAGAGCAATCCTGCTCCAGTTCTGCTTTTAGACTACTCATGGCATTTTCCACCCCTGTTGTCAAAGCTCTTTCAACACTTAGCGAGGAAGGTAAGATTTATCCTGAGGATACACATAAAAGAGGGAAACCTGAAATTCTGTTCCCTTCTCTCAGTATCCCACTTGCACGATGTGTAAGTTACAGAGATCCAAGAGTCTGAAGCAAGGGCAAAAACTTAAGATTTAGGTTTTCCCCCTCAAAAAATTATCCTTTTCAGCACTTCGCTTTGCCATCTTTAACTTTGGTGCTAAACATACTAGAAGAAACTCAAAGCTGCAGTATGAATATGATATTAAATACTGGGTAAAAATAGTGCCAAGGTATAACCCAAGAGGAAGCATTCTTCCTCTTACCTCTTTGTCATAAAGTGGAGGGAACTCTTCAACATTTGTATCAGAGCTTGTCCTGCAACCGCAAAAGCTGTGTTCAGTGGAAATGGGTTTGCAAACCTATCTCAATAGACCTACGCAAAGATCTCTGTTGTTTATCCTTTCTTTACTTCTCAAAATATGTTTAGAAATCTGCATCAAGAAACTGAATTCTGAAGTCTGCATGGATTACAGAACTGAATGCTGACAGTGCAAGTTCCTAGTCTGTTCAGAGCTCTATCCAAGTAGCAGTAATACGCTTACACTGCAAGTATGAGATAGTAATGTAAACCTTAGAATATTATATACTATAAAATTTGAAACTTAGTAGCATTTGATAGATCAAATTCTGTAAGAAGGAATATTATAATTTGTTAGCCCAACTCAGAAAGAGAGAAAAAAACCTCTAGGCCTAACAAGCAAAGGAAAACATATACTCAAAACTGAAATAGAAACCAGGATGCCTCAAAATTAGACTTAAATATAGCACAGTAGAGAAGACTAATATTTCTTTCCAGTTGAAGACAGCGTAATCAGTAAGTAAGGTAACTAGATAGTGTGTAATCAGAGGTGCAACAATTCAGAATTAAGAAAACAACAGCTAACAGAAATCCCTCAGTATCTCTCCAGCACATCTGGTAACAAAGGAAGTACTACAGTTGAAACTGTACTGTTTGCCCTACGTATGAAGCCACTTCTGGTGCAACCAGCAGATCAGAAATTGACTGATTTCTTCTCAAGTGATAATAGATATACTTTCCACCACAACCACCTTTTTTATCCTACTCTGGAAAAAGAAAAAAAACACAACACAAAACCAACAACAACAAAATCAAAAAAGCACACACCCCACACCCCCCCTTATATCTGGAAGACAAAAAAAGTACACATTTTTCAGTGTTATTTTCCCCTGCAAGATTTTTGATAAGACTCAGTTCACTAGATTCAGACTGTGTATGGGAAGTAGTTTGATTTTGAGAGCTGGAAAGAAAGTTAGATTTCTATTTAAAAAAACAAAAAGTGAAAAACACAAAACAATCTAAAATTTATGTTTTCCAAAACAAATAGGGCAGAACTGTACTGCCTTTTCAAACCTGGCATTTCTCTATCAACCATCTCCATCTAGTGGGATCAGTGATGTTTGTAATTGCAGAATTTTCCAATTCACATCAGAAATTATCCTCTGTAAAAAAATGCTTTTGTTTCAATAGAGCTTTTAACTATAGAAATACGGTAATCATCTCTTGGTAGTTTACCTGACACAGCAGGGGTATTTTCCCAATTGAATGAATTGGCTATCTTGCAAGAGATTATGATAAAAGCTATAGACATATCAAGATTTCTAAAGTAACAGATCACTATCTGCAAACCCCAATGACAGTTCAATAAAATATTTATTTTCAATATAAATCCAAAACTCTACAAGTTATTGAAAGATGTACTATATATCACTTTCTGATGAACATTTGACCTGATCAAACAACCCTATCCCAGAATCAAGTGAGAACCTTGGATTGCTTAGGCTGAACCAGAAATAAAGGGGGAGGGGGAGGAAAAAAGAATTATAATCAATTATATCTATCATTCAGTTTAAAAACCTGGTGTGGAAAAAAAGATTAATTCAATTTACCTTTAGTTTATCCGGTGAAGTGTATGGAGCTTCAGGGGCATAAATTCTGAAAATATCAGCAAGACAACATGCTACCAACAAACGTACATCCTTATCAGGATGTTTGAGGAAAAAATCTGAAGCAAGGTGTAAAGCAAGATTTAGGTAGAGCTCCTTTTCTTCTTCAGAGTCCTGGTCCATATCCATGAAAGTTTTCACAACCATCTAAAAAAAAAAAAAAAAAAAAAAAAAAAAAAATGACAGACATCAGTACATAAAATGAAGTATTCTGTGTAACAGGGTCCTTACTGAAAGTTCCTCTTCTGGTTTTGTGCAACTTCTATCAGAAGCCTTATTAGCAATGCAGTAGTACTTATTTGAGTAACCAGGGTCTTATTTTTCAGGGTACAGGAAGGACCTAGTCAAGTCCTCTATCAATTGTCCCAACACACAGTGTCAGCAGGGTTACGGAAAGTCTAGCTGTAGCACTTATCTTTTTAAGAAACCATATAATCAAGTTGGCCAATTCAAAAAATACAACAGCATTCACTGTTACAGCCATTCACTGAAAAATTAGAAAACGGCAAGACTTTATTCAAAATATTTATTTCTCCCTAAAGTATTTAGGGTTAAAAATTATTTTCCCTCTATTCTCTTTCAATTTCAGGTTTTTCTCTACTACTGCTCTGAGGACAAGTTTATGCCCTGTGCTGCCCAGAAGCAGAGCACACATTTTCAGCAGAAGCTTATATAAATCCAGTGCAGCCTAGCAGCATACATGTTATCCAAAAGGACTAAAATGCCCATTATTACTGTTAGGAACCAGTATACTAAAGTTAAGGAAGAAAAAGAAAAGAAGTCTGGGACACCAAGTATTTAACACCCTAAATAGAACAAAAGCGAGAAAAGCCATGATTAGTAACTGCTAGTTGGTGAGAAAAAAATGTTTGGAGGAGAAAAACCTATTGACAAAACAAAGCAATTATGCTTTTCTCCAACTTCTTACTTCAATCACAGAGGAAGAATCATTGTAAGGAGTTCAGCTCTTGTTAAAATTAACAAAATGGTAATAAAGACTTAATTACGCAATCCTGGGAATTGAAGGCAAAACTCCCATTTATTTCACCAGTACAAGAAGAGATATTTTTCAAGAATAATGATGTCAGTGAAGTTCCTCAAAAACAACCACCAAAACTCTAAAGCACTACAAAATTATTTTACTTTGCTATAGTTTGCTTTATTTATTTATTTCCCCCTCCAAAAAGTGTACTGTAATTGGTCAGGTAGCAACAAATCCTACCTTTCAAAAAAAAAAAAAAAAAAAGAGGACTTTTGCATAATTAGGATCCCAGCAGCTGTAAAGTTTTCAAGGGTATTAGAATCCTTTACTAAAAGGCAAAGATAGTAGCTTATGCACACATACAATTTCTGTTGAGAGAAAAATAAAGTCCTCCCCAGTCAGACATAAGATGAACCATCTGAAGTGCACTGGTGCCCTTACACACTATTAAAGTAATTTTAAACACAGAACTGTTTTCACTTCTATAGAAAGTATTTAGATTTATATAATTAACAAGCTAGTGAATAAATACTCAGGTGTCACAAGAGTTACTGCGCCAAGTATGGTTTTTGTCATGGAAGAGAAACCGAAGGTTCGTTTCCAGAGTAGACAACATGAACTTCCGTACTGCTCAGGACAACAAAAATCAGTTATCTTGTCTCCAGAGCAATCTGTCATAGTGTTTAAGGAAAAACAAAGAAAAACAAGATAGTTCTCCTAGCATACCTTTCTAGCTTCCTGCAAAGCAACAGGTTAGAGGATTCCTGACCCTGAAATCGCACCCAGACCACCATGATTAATACTCCTGGAGCTTCATCTTCCAAATATGGCCTGTATTTTTCAACCCATTCCATTTTTCCTACATTCTTCTACAGTAATAAGCTTTGGAACTGAGTTATGTAACTTATGGAAAAATATATTATTAGACTGCTGGTCTAAAATTAATGTATTTCATTAGATGTTGCCTCTGTCCTTGTGTATTAAGAGAAACTGTGGAGAAAATGCTGTTCTCGCACTATTCATCATTTCCAAATGTTCATCACCTTCTTCAAATGTTTATCAGCTTCTTTCTGTCTTTAGTGCTAGTTCATAACTCTAACCATTTAGTTCCTATCTCCTTTCCAAATCTGCTATAACTTAGAAATGGTGTGGATCAGGAAAACATAAAATTTGTGAGGTATAGTATGCTAATATATAAATTCACTCTGCATATTTTTCATTTTATTCTCAGTTTTCCCAATAACTTGTATTTGTGTAAATATATTGTCATTAACAAACAGCAGACTATCTGCTTGTGTAAATTAAATAAATTCCACCAAAAAGTGCTTCTTTCCTAATACTTACATGAATTCGGCAGTCAGGGAAATGAAGAATCTAATAGTTCACTTTTACTTATCAACTACTGTTCTTTAGCACCTGAAACTGTGTTTGTGCTGTAGGTCTATACACTTGTGCTGTAGGTCTATACACTTGTGCTGTAGGTCTATACACTTGTGCTGTAGCCTAGATCATCCAGTCCTTCCTAAAAGAAACACTGTGTGGTTTTCCCGCTGCCTGTGTACCAATGAATGCATAGCCAGAATAAAGAGCTGACAGGAAATACAGGACATCCTGCAAAGTACACTTGTCCTGCAAGACAGATCAAGATGACAGAATAGAAGGGACTGGACACTCAAGGCCAAAAATGAAGCTATAGGAGAAAAAAGTATCAGTAAGGACTGTGTGCATTTTCACAAGCTGAAAAAAATATGCAAGTGCTAACAAATAATATCTTCTCTTAGGAGTCACTCATACCTAAAGTTATAAATGTCTTCTATTCAACATACTGGAATGCAGTGTACTGACTAAAGTCTATCAGCCCAATTCCCAAAGCACAGACAGGTTACTGGGTGGAGGGGAGAAGGAATCCTTGTGTTTTGGGGCTTTATTGGTTTTTGTTCATTCAGCAGTAGTTCCAACTGACTTAAAACTACTTCTTCAGAAAACAAACTCCAAATTGAGCTCTTCCAGCTGTTAGAATACTCAAGGTTCCTCTCCCACATCTGTTCCCTCCCGTTTCACAGGGCAAGCCCAAGTTGCAGGCATTCCTTCTGCAAAATACTAACAAGCCTGCCTTTTTGTGAGAGTACATGGGTAGACAAAGAACTGTAGTAGCATAGTTATCCCTCAAATGTCTCCAACCTTTCTGTAGAGTTAGGCCAGATAGTGTGGTCAAGAAATTCAGGAGACAGAAATACGTAGTATAATCAAAGACTACCTTCATTACAATAGAGGATAAAATAATGAGAATAAAGGGTTTTACAATCAACCCAAAGAGCACAAATGCATAAAAGGAATGTATTCTGAGGCACCCATATGATTTCCAAAATTATGACTCTCTTCATGTTTTCCAGTATTTTCTTCTCTAAAAGTACTGACTTAAATTGTATTTCAGCTCCAACAGTAAGTAGCATTTAAAATTAATATAGTTTATTTCCATTTGTGACTTTTTAACTCATTTAAATGTTTTTGGACCAGTCACTTCAAGAAAGTGGTAGAACAGAAGACACAATAGCCAACAAGTTCCTCCTTCTGAGCATAGAAAAGGCAAAGCCCCCCCCCCAAATCGTTTCAGATAGAAAATATAATAATAGGATCATTGAACGCTGTATGCAAGAAACCGCAATCTCCAAACAATTACTTGTTTACTAACCTTTAGCCTTCTCACCATCTCTTCTTTAGATATTTTATCAGAGATTTCTTTGACTCCTGGAGGATATGTGATTTTTCCATCATTGGCTCTCGTCTTTGAATGAGCCATGATTTCACAACTTTAAAACTGTGGAAAGAAATTAAGAGGTCAGTGTTGTTTAGCTAGTTTATATTTACCTTATCTGTCTCACTTTTACAAACAAAATCCAACTAGAAACATACTGACAAAACCCACACAAACAAAGAAAAAGCTGGACAAAGTTTGATTGTTTTCAGTAATCTATATTCCGGCAGACAGCAATGGGTTTGATATTCAGGTAGATTGTCCTATACTAGAATAAAACTTTCAAGAAGTACATAACAGAAGAAAGCTAAAACTCCTCATTCCTGAATGTATTTGATCTTCACACTTAGAGATGCAACCAAGAATCTTCTTGTCTTGTTTGCTGAACTGCTTCCACCACTTGGTAATAATAAATCCTAGCCAGCTTGGATTTTTAGACTCTCCGAGAACAGACACCTTAAATGGACTTTGTGTTTTCCAAACAATTAAACAGAACACAATTTCCCCAAAAGTCTAAACAGCAGCGCTGTTCAAGTGTTACTCATGACTAAATTTAATTTGTCAATACTACAGCAGCAGATAGAGAATGAAGTAGGGACAGAAACAGAGCACACCAAATGGAAGCCTTTCTTCTATGCCATAAAGCCAAGCTGTTAAGCCAAAGACCACAGATAAGCAATGGTATCCTCTTCCTAAATTCCAACCCCAGGGCTCAGTTTGGGGACCCGTTCTCTTTAATATCTTTATCAATGATCTGGATGAGGGGATCAAGTGTACCCTCAGTAAGTTTGCAGGCGTCACCACGTTGGGAGGGAGGGTTGATCTGCTGGAGGGTAGGAAGGCTCTACAGAGGGATCTGGACAGGCTGGATGGATGGGCCGAGGCCAATTGTATGAGGTTCAACAAGGCCAAGTGCCGGGTCCTGCACTTGGGTCACAACCACCCCATGCAGCGCTACAGGCTTGGGGAAGAGCGGCTGGAAAGCTGCCCGGCGGAAAAGGACCTGGGAGTGCTGGTTGACAGCCAGCTGGATATGAGACAGCAGTGTGCCCAGGTGGCCAAGAAGGCCAACGGCATCCTGGCCTGCATCAGAAATAGTGTGGCCATCAGGAGCAGGGCAGTGATCGTCCCCCGGTACTCGGCACTGGTGAGGCCGCACCTCGAGTCCTGTGTTCAGTTTTGGGCCCCTCACTGCAGGAAAGACATGGAGGTGCTGGAGCATGTCCAGAGAAGGGCAACGAAGCTGGTGAGGGGCCTGGAGCACAAGTCTGATGAGGAGCGGCTGAGGGAGCTGGGGTTGTTGAATATGGAGAAAAGGAGGCTGAGGGGAGACCTTATCACTCCCTACAACCACCTGAAAGGAGGGTGTAGTGAGGTGGGTGCTGGTCTCTTCTATCAAGTCACTAGTGACAGGATGAGAGGAAATGGCCTCAAGTTGCACTAGGGGAGGTTTAGATTGGATATTAGAAAAAAATTACTTTACTGAAAGGGTTGTCAGGCACTGGAATAGGCTGCCCAGGGAAATGGTGGAGTCACCATCCCTGGAGGCGTTCAAAAAACATGTAGGCATGGCACTTCAGGACATGGTTTAGTGGGCAGGGTAGTGCTGGGTTGATGGTTGGACTCAATCTTAAAAGGTCTTTTCCAACCTCAACAATTCAGTCCCTTCAAACTGATGCAAGCACAGACTGCCACCTAATCCATCCTAAGTTATGCAAAGTTCCACTAATGCAGAGAAGAAAGCTGAATTAAAAGCTTTACTTAAAAGCAAATTAATACAAAAGACAGTGAAAAAAGCTAGACAGCATGTGTTAGGATAATTAGAAATTATTAGAATTTTAGGAAAAGGCTGTACCAGGACAGTTACAAGTCAAGAATGTAACAAACAAAATAAAACTTCCTTGCCATTGCCTTGATATTTTTATTTATTTATTTAAAACTTTGAAACACTTCCTCATAGCCATGACTTTCCTGAACTGTGAATTTTAAGTCAGGCACTTTCTTCCTACTGACATCCTGTACACACAGGATCTATGTACATTTCAAACTTATAAGAACTATAACATCAGAAATTAAAAAAAAAAAAAAAAAAACAAACACACAACCAGAATGCACAAGAGATGGGCTAGAAGCATGTTTCATAACAGGATGGTATAACCTGCCGTAACTGAGTCCTCCTGGCCTAAGCCAAGGTCATTCTACACTGAAGGAGAACTGGAACATGAAATACAGTCACGCACCGTCCCCCAGAAAATATCCCGACATGTTTTGTACTCTTTGGTCCCCATCTCACAGTAACAACAGATTTTGCTCATCTTTACTAATCTTTTACAAAACAAAAAGTTAACTTTGACATTTCAGTCATTTTTGTCAAGAACACATTCAGCATAATGCATCTTTATTTTAGGAAATGGGAAAATATGAGAAGAATGAACATAATTAGATGTCATTCAACAGGCATGATATGCAATGCACTTCAATAGCCACACAAAAGCCAACTCAGTTTCTGTCATCTTCTCTGTGCCTACATATACACAACAGTTGAACTGAGTGCTATGTACTTGCAATTAGTAGTAAAAACAGATAATGAGAAAGCTGGGACAGAACAAAACTCATTGAAGTAACTTTTCCTAATACTCCAAGGAAAATATGATACCACCTGTATTAATATTTCTTAATGCACTGTCATGACAGTAAGTCTAGGACTCCTCAAAAAACACACAGAAGACATAACCAAGTTCACTCTGCTTGCTGTTTGACATAGGTATTCCATTCTAACTTTCAGATGGGATGATGTTATATATCATAGCTAAATTACTTTTAACAGTTCATCACACCAGAAGGGAGTCTTGCTCCCCTGAATCCGAGAATGTGTAAAAGCATCAGATGCTTTGCTGGACCAACTAAACTCACCAACTCAGAGAAACAAGCCTAATTGTTTCTGAAAAGCACATGACAAGCATCAAAGCTAACTCAAGGGAAGGAACAGGAACTAAGGGAACTGCGGAACAAAACTCCTTTCCAGTTGTGGATAGCTGTCAGATCAGATCAACTGCAGTGGAAACTTGATTAGAACATGGTGATATAGTCCCATTTGGAGCACATTTTGAAATAATTCAAAGACTGAAACTCATATATTATGGTCAAGTTGAACTGTCCAGCTGATTATGTCCAACTGACATGCAACCAAGCTTTTAAGCTTGAGGGGCATCCAAGGTCTGGGTTTGAAATTCAACATCTGTATTGTGTTTACATGGCAAGGTTTTGGTAGCAGGAGAGGCTGCAGGGATGGTCTCTGTGGGAAGAAAACATGGGCTGCCCCTGTGGCAGACAGAGCCAGTTCCAGCCAGCTCCAACCAGACTCACCCCTGGCCAAAGTTGAGCCCATCAGTGACACTGGTGACACCTCTGTGATAACATATTTAAGAGATAGTAAAAAATGCTGCACAGCAGCTATGATAGAGAAGTGAGAAAAATGTGAGCAAAACAACCCTGCAGACACCAAGGTCAGTGAAGAAGGACAGAAAGCAGGTACTCCAGGCACTGTTGTAGACTCCCCTGCAGCCCATAGAGAAAACCACAGTGATGCAGGTTGTCCTCCTGCAGCCCATGGAGGACCACATCAGAGCAGATATCCACACTGCAGGCTGTGGAGAGGAGCCCATGCTGGAGCAGGTTTGTTGGCACAACCTGTGACCCCACAGGGGACCCACACTGAAGCAGTCTGTGCCTGAAGGACTGCACCTCATGAGAAGGGCCCAGGCTGGAGCAGTTCTTGAAGAACTGCAGCTCATGGGAAGGAGTCACATTGGAGACATTTGTGAAAGACTGCGGCCCTTGGTTAGGATCCACGTTGCAGCAGGGGAAAAAAGAGTGAGGAAGGAGTGGGAGAGATGAAGGGTTATGAACTGCCTACAACCCCTCTTCCTTACCTCCCCTGCACTGCTCGACAGGGAAGGGGGAAGGCAGAAGAGTTGGGAATGGAGGAGTGAAGTTGAGCCTGGGAAGAAGGGGGATTGGGAAGAAGGTATCTTTAGTTTTGTCTTTGTTTCTCACCATCTCACCATCACAGTGATCTCCCTGTATCATCCTGACCCATGAGCTTTTTTTCATCTGATTTTCTCCTCCGTTCTGTTGAGCAGGGGGAGTGAGAGCGCAGCTGGGTGGATGCCTAGCGGCCAGCCAAGGTTACATAATAACTTGTCCCTCTCAGAAGTGTAGAAAATGCTAAATAGGAATTAATTTTCTATAGAATTAATACGTCTAATCTTATAGGACCAAAAATTAATTTTTAAAAAGTTCAGAGAAATACCCTATTACTCAGGCCATAAGGGACAAAGAATAACAAACTTTTTAAACTTCCTGTGTAATACAAATTTGCAGATCACTCCTGAAAGTTGTTTAGGATCAACAGTAAGCTTTACTGGGGAGGAGGGGGGGATCATTTAAAAGAAGTAGTAAAAAACAAAACATATCATTCAACAAGAAAAAACTCAATGCTAAACTACCCCCTTGTAAAACAGTTATCACTTCAACCATTACCTAAGTAAAAAGGAATTAGCTTGTTATATCCCACTGCTAGAAGTTTCTGCTCTTCTGGACTGCCAGTATAGCTGGGCATACCTAGCTCTGTCAAAAAACTCGTGTTGAACCCTTAGTAGGATCTAGGATTTTTTGGTTTGGGGTTTTTTGTTTGTTTGTTTTTAACCTGATTCTAGCCAAATTAAAAGTCTCCATGATTTCACTTAACAGTTACACCAGCTCTTTCAGTTAACTTCCGTCAGGGAAAAGGAAGACAGTGACAGCTAAGAACAGCAGCCTTGAGGCCAGCTGTACCTAGAAAGTGTTCAAGCATGAAAAACCATAAGCCAATGAAGTGATATCCAATGACTGAATCTCAAACAGCTTTTAAAATTTGTTTTTAAAGATGCACTGTCTTGTGGAACACGCTGGAAGATGACAAGCATTTTGAAAAGGGGCAATTCTTTGAAAGTTTCTTTGAGATTCAACAAGAGACTCAGCTGACGGGGGGGGGTTGTTTTGTTTGGGGGTTTTTGGGAGGTTCGGGGGGTTATTGTTTGTTTGGTTGGGTGGGTTTTTTTAAATTTTTAACAACTGAAACTTTAGAAGTTCTCCACAATGTTTCCAGAAATCCTGTATTATTCCATATACTCAGTCAGAAAGTAAAGAAAAAGGAAAAAGCTCACATGGATACATTTTTTTAAGCCAAGAAAACACTTCAAGACACTAAGATGCTTTGCACCAGCCAGAATGTAAGCTTATTAACTAATTGGCAATATCTGCACTGTTTCTGCTGTTATACAAGAACAAAAAAAAATGAGATAAGTGTAACAAGAAACTTCAACAAATATATAACAAACAAATGCTAATACTAATACATAGGAATAAAAATCATGATTCAATCAAGCTTTAGTTATGTTAAGCAGTACTATAAGCTAAGTCAAGTGTTTGAAAACTACAAAGAAAGTAAAGCATCTTAAGCCAATATAGCATTTAAAACATGAATTCCACTCCTTGTACAGAAGATGATAGATAAAGTAAGACTTAAGGTGTCTAGGCACTGCTTCTTTCAACACAGAAGCAGCAGAAGCAACTATAACTTGGAAGACTTGAAATCGGGAACCAAGACCAAGGCTGTAGAAGTACATTGAAAAATGATATGTATAAAAAAGCTTGTCAAATTAAAAACTAAATTATACTGGGGGATGGGGGGGTGGAAGAAACTAATACAAGAGAAGAAACAGAGACAAGAAAGAAGACAAAATACAGACTCTTTGTCCAATGATAACAGGAAAATTAAAGCATGGACAAAGCAACAAAAGCAGAAGTTGCATTTATTGGACATTAAAATAAGATGGATTAAAGTAATCCACCTCCTGTGACAAAAGTTAAATCAAAAGACTGTATTTAACATAAAATTATGACTATCAGCTAGACCATAGATGGAGAACAATTCGTTACTCTAAAGAGTTAATTAGTAATGAGTACCATTGCAAAAGTTTGGTCAAACTCAAATAAATAAAATATAAATTAGTAGTTCTGTACATAATAGGCAGGACCGGATAGCTACTCAGTTCCAGCTAAGTTTACTGGCAATGATGTTAAATATTAAAAGATTCAATATTCAGATGGTTTCTATATAGTACGTAATTTTTTATGAATAGTTTAACTATGCATACTCTACTTGCTCAATAGTG
This sequence comes from Astur gentilis, assembly GCF_929443795.1. Lineage (NCBI taxonomy): Eukaryota > Metazoa > Chordata > Aves > Accipitriformes > Accipitridae > Astur > Astur gentilis. The sequence goes on from NC_064898.1 coordinate 3,547,867, forward strand.
TAAAATACAGATTACACAGAGGCACATAAAACATGGATTAATATCTTGCATATTAAGTACCTATGCAATATATTTAATAGGTCAATAAATATCGTCACAGATGTTAAGTCAATGATCTAAAAGGAGGACTTAAACCACACTCCCATTTAATTGTATTTTGTTTGGATGACAGTTCATGTCGCCTACGGTGATTTAATTAACTGTGCTAATCATTAAACAAACTATGCCTTAACATACATGAAGTCATATGTCAACGGTACTTTTTCAGAGATCCATACATGTGTTTAAATCTTAATCCTTCAAATATTTTTGTAGAAATATTTTCCAAGAGATGAAGCAAGCTTTAGCAAATCAATTCCTATATTCCTTGCAAGTCTGTCTCGTGCCTTACTATGGCCTCCTCTTTAAAATCCAGCATCCAAACATGAGGACATAGATCACTACAAAAAGTGATCAAATTTACAAACTTCATCATTCTTATTTTTCAGAACTTTCACTGGACTATACATAATTACTTATGTAGTTACCTCTTGAGACCAGTATTTTTAAATTATGTATACAAAATTTAAGAAAGCTTACAGAAATTTGACTTATACAAACTTATACTTTAAAATCCAAGTTTGCAAGACATTTTACAATGAGCTGCTGGGAATAACACTGTCTTCACATTCACAGAGCTATTAGAAGCCTAAGCGAATTTAATAAATTTCTGGCACAGAAGAGAGTTCTAACTTGTAAAGATTTAACTGTATGTGTTTACACAGTTCATGTCACTCCAACAACAAGAAAGTGTAGCCAAGAAAAAGGATTTGCAAATACTCATCAACCGGTTCTCCACTATCAAGCAATATGACCAGTGGCCTCTCACTGTCATAGGCCATTCCATCAAGAATACCAAGACAGTTTAGAAGACCCACGAACATTTTCCCTAAGTTGTCTCAGGGAATATTGTAAGGAAGTTAAATCTTTTTCACATCATAAACCACAATACAGAGTTCACTCCAAAGCTCTGTTCCTCTGTCAACACACTGTTTGTCACTTCTTTTTATTATTTATATCCTTTTTTTTTTTTTTTTTAATTTTTGCACCCTCACTAGGTAACATCCTTGTATGAATAAATATAAACGATTACAAATACTCTGAGAGGACTAACTTTGCTTCAACAATATAGCATGTATGAAGACATTGGTCAAACTGTAATTTCCACAAAAGATGCAACAAGGTATTCTGAAGAGATTACTCAGCAACTTACAGAAGTGGAAGAGGCAGGCATCTTTCCACTTCAGCAGGATTATTAATAAAACAGAAATAATTTCAAGATTTAAGCCAGTTAGAGAAAATCTTTACATCCTGGTAAATTCCTGCTGCGTACAGCTGATTGACAACAATTTATCAAGGTAAGCAGTGACTTAGGTGTTAAAGACTTTCATTATGTAAGTACCACTAAATTAAATCTATTTCCATAATAAATCTACTGCTATAACTTGGCTATAAAAAGCCACTCCAAGCTGAAACTTGGCAGTTAATTTTCTGCTGTTGAGTAAAATAGAAAACTTTAGAGTGTTGGATGAAGTGCACTCATGTAAATCCAAGTAATTTTTCATACCGATTCAGATATAATGTCTAGATGAATACATTCCATTCTCTTTTAGAAATGTTATATTGCTATACTGTTTACTTAACTATCATTACATCAAGTTACTAGTATTATTCATAGTATCAAGAGCACGTTAGCTTCCTATTTCTGTAAGGCAGCACTATACATAGTAAGGACTGATACAGGAAGAATTTACAGAAACCACTAATTAAAGGTCTTCTGGAATGAAGAACCAAATAAGGCAGAAGTAACACTCTCAGCACAGCAAGTGACATGAAAAATACTGGGTTTCACTACAGAAGTCTCATTAATGGCAATCCTTTGACAGTCAATACATAAGTAATATCACCTGTTTAAGTTAGGAAACACTATTTTGCAACCTTTCATTAGAAATTATGGCAAAGCACATTAAGTCTCTTTATTAACATATTAAGTAAACACTTTGTGGAAAATTAAAAGATGTGCAGGTAGTAACTGCAAGAAAAGATATTTTCACAATATACAGAGGATTTGGAGGATTCAGGAAACGAACTAACACATAAGAATAAAGAACAGAACATTAAGACAAGCCATGGTACCAAAGTCAGCATATGCCTGCTTAAAAAAAATCTTAAGCAACTTACATAGAATATAGTACTCGCCCTTGCAATCAGTAAGGAAATGATCCCAGGCAAGTCCCCATTTCTGCTGCTAGGATTTTTTCAAACTTCATTAGAGAAAGTCTCCCAAAAATTAAGCAAGTAGACAGTATTCAGTATCAACTTATCTCAGCATACAGCTCTCTCCAGTGGTGTTGCAGCCACTTGCAGCTTCCACAAGGTACGTGACCCAACTTGTAAATTTCAGCATTTTTTCAGATGTGATTAAAAGCAATAATGAAATTGCCTCTTCTTTTTTTGCCATTTATGAAATAGCATTTTTACTGAAATAAACCCAGTTTAAAAAAAAAAAAATAGGATGAGAAAGTATATAACAGAATTCACCACTAAACCAATCAACAACCTAAGGAAAAACAAAATTGCCCTGTTACTGTGGGATCTCGGCTTTCATACTTCTACCCAAGACTAAGTAACATGGACTGGAGGCATTACAATTATAATTTCTTGTTTCTGTGCATGGCTGCAGGAAAAGAAACGAGAAGGACTTAAAAGTTGGAAGACTACAGCAAAAGATTCTGATGGAGAAAGAAAATAGTAAAAACATAAATGAACAAGGAAATACTGGTTAAGATTTTTAAAAAGTGTAATTATTTGTTTCACAAAGTGGAAAAGAGCATAGGCTGACAAAACATCATGTTAGTAAAATAGACATCTGCAATATATTTGTCAGCCACATCCTAGGGAAAACATTCCACCTCATTGTTTGTTAGGTGGTCATATTACGCAAGCGTACTACATAAAAGCTTAAAAAACAGCAAGTGCCTAACAAGCAGGCTATGACCAGTCCTCAGTGTTTAGCATTGAATGCAAATATGCGAAATTACAAAAATGGCAATATTGCATGCAAAAAAAGTACAATAAGTCATTCAAATTGGCTTGAACTTAAATTTGGTTGGACAAGAACATGGCAGTTTTCACCTAATACCCTTACTAAACATTTCCAGTCCTGTAGTAAATAATTTATTTTGCTCTACAAAAATAAAATTTCTTAAGGAAATGGAAAAAGAATGCATAGAAGGAGCTGCAAATAGGTAGGATGTCATTATACTCACAAAATCAGAAATGTAGTATTGGATGTACAGCTTGGATGTAGCGGATTTTGTGAAAAGATAACACTTTTATAGTGGGGAGGAGAAGCAGGGAGAAAAACAGGTGCAGAGAATAGAGGTTAAGTTTCATCAAGTCTGAGAAAAAGCCATTAAGTTTTTTGACAATGACCTTTTCACCTTAACCTTCAAAGGATGAAACCTTCTCATGTACTAACGGTCACCATGAAACGCTATGAAGTTTAGCTACATTAGAGAAGCTGCTAACACTTCTTGTTACGTTTTCTTAACAGTCTCCATTTAAAAAAAGAAAATTCACTCACTCCAGCTTTGACAAACTTGAAATACTTATATATCTTATGTAAAGGATCTTCAGTTGAGTGTTAATGACTCAATCATGTCCAAGAATAAATCCAAGACGAAGAAAACTAAACTCAATGTATCACAAATCTGACAGTGCTGTCTAAAAAGATGGTAGTTTCCCTCTTCTCTAGAATACAAATATGAATTTAGGAAACAGTACTCTTTAGCATAAGAGTATTATAATATATTCTTTGCCCCCAGGAAAACTTGCCCAAAGCTTCTGAAAAGCCATGATATGCACATTCTCTACAGACTCTAGATTTTAATAAAGCCTACAAAAATTGTCTTTATTGATTATGTCCATGCCTTGACAGCCTATACTTCAGAAAGATTTGAATAGAGTTTACTAAAGAATGCAGTCAAAAAAATACCTAGAGTCTACATTAAAGGCATGGTCTAAGCAAGATTAAAATTTAAGTGCATGTATTGACCTATGTCAAGAAATCAGACTTCTCCCATCCTTCTTGCTGATGTTATGAACTGCAACAAAGATAAAAAAATTAAAAAGTGAACTCAGTTGCTCATACAGAATACTCACACTAATCAGTACTAACCTGAAATGCCAATGTTTTGTGAGAAGGCACACTACTTTGAAATAATAGTGATGAGATTTGAAAATAAAGCATGGTAATTTAACTACTACAAACAACACTCAAGGAGAATTATGCAAGATTGCAAAGCGCACGAAGCCCATGAAGTTCACCATTGGTGAAGGAAGACTCATTTCATACATTACCTCACCTTGACATATTCATCTGGCTTCTTTAGAGGATGCCTTTGAGATACTCTGCCTTTCTGGTTCTGGCAAGAAATCTGACATACTAGTGTTTAAAATACGTTTGTCAATGGACACACTTGCAATCCTGTTTATACCTCCAGAAAAATGGAGAGTGCAACTCAGTGAGCTCTGAGTATCAGTTGAGACCATAAGAATAAATGTTCTGCACATCTTTCAGCATTTCACAGGTAGTGAACCAATAGCACATGGATCAGTCACAGGATAATTCTGCTTCCATTCCACCACATGAAACTATCACACACACCAACATTACCCATACAGGTGATTTTCAGAAAGGTAAGAAATGTTCACAGCATTCTGTCTGTATATTTGAGCTATACAATACTGAGGAGAAGCAGTGAAATTTGTCCATATGAGCCTTCTCGTTAACTATTACTGCATCTGAGAATACTGCTGTCAGTGGGAAACTTGGAATGCAAAAACTGTTCTGTCAAGAAAGCCACACGCACATACTTGGATGACCAGAACCACCCTCTGTCACATTTAGTCAAGATACAGGCTATTCTCCAACCTACATACACATGACAAAAACTTAAGCTTCACAAACAGTAGCACGTAAGTATGTAATCCCACAGCCTATGATTTTGCCAACATTCAGAGACAATGAAAGTTTATATTAAATTGACACAAGCAGTCTCTCTTTTGAAAGGCACAAATTGAAAGCAAAAGTGATTTGGAGATGTATACAATTCCAACATGGTGGTCATGGGCAATGTTCATGCCAAAGGAACAACAGTGAGTTTTAAACTGTTTGTCCCCTTGATTGGGGTGCAAGGAAAGTTTCCATACTACTAAGTGAATTCAAACAACCACTTAGTAAAAGTTGTAAGTAGTAATCAGAGCCTTCAAGACAAGAGATTTGTACCACAAGGACTGGGAAATACAGGAATAAAGACAGAATTAGAGCCAAACTGAGATGGCTATTGTAAACAAACTCAAAAAAAAAAAAAAAAAAAAGACTTCAATAGCTAAAACCAAGGAAAAAAAGTACTACTGCACAGTAATGATTGGGTATCGAGAAGATTGAATACCAATTTTCAAAGAAATAGCAGGTAAAACTTCATTCCTGTGGCAAATGGTAACAGGTACATTCAACTAGAAGTTACTGTGTCTACACTTAAGAACTTCACATTTTTAAATCAAAGCAACTGCACAGACACGATGTGAGAATTCATGAACCCGTGTGGTAAGCAAAGCTTTTTAAAGGTATTTAAAATCAAGGTGTAGTACACTTCAATTTTAAAAATTTAAAATCACTTTAAAAATTAAGGTGTAGTACAAGAAAGTAAAGGCAGCACTGTCACTAACAACACAGAGCAAAAAAGTAATACTGCCACTACAGCTGCACTACTTTGATATCAATACTATTTCAAGAGCTTAGAAAAAATCCACATGCTAAAATAAAAATTTTAAATACAGGGATAAATGTAACTTATAAGGTTATCGTATTACCCTGGGACAATTTATGTTTGATCAGTCTGTGATAAAACAATATGCACTTCCCTTGCACTGAAAATCATTTATTATGTAAGCACTAAAGGGGAAATCGTAGATGGATAGATGAAGCAATGGATCAGATTGGCAAGCAGTAAAACACTAAAATAAAAGATTAGAGAAACAGAAATGTTTAAGTATAAAGACTGCATTTGAACCTCCAAACAAGAATACATGCTGCAAGTCTGAAAGTCAACTGTAAGAGGAAAAAAGAGGTGGTTGAAGGGGGGTCCTATGCCTAGGTCAGGCATAGAAAATCACCACAAGACTATACACTAGTGCTATACAAAATTAGTTCTAGACAAGGTCCTTCAAAAAACAAACAAACAAGAAATCCACAAATCCAAAACCTCAACATCTAACACAGATTTTAAAGTACTGGCAAGAACTTGCTTGGAATACTATGTACAACTACCAGCACCTATCATCAAGGTAATTTAAATTGGAAAAAGTGTACAAAGTCTACTACATCAGGAGAGCATATCTACAGAGACGACAAAAGACAGGATAAGTGGAAGAGGGGCAGAAATCACTACAAATAGCAGAAATACTGGAAGATCCCACCCAAAGAAAAAAAACCACCATAAGACAAAAAGCTCAAAAATAAATAGTTCAGGCAATGAAGAAAAACAGATAATTAGCGTATGACTTCTAGTTTTTAAATTAAAGTTTTGGAACAACTTTCTGGTCAATAGCTGAAGCAAAATATCCAAATAGAATATGGCAGACCTCCATCAGTATATGAAGGAGATTAGTATCTTGCTGTTGTAGGCTGCATGAATAATTATTTGAAAACGCAGGCCTTTCACTCTGCAAAATACTTCTTTTAGCAGAATCACCAGAAACACTCACAGAAAGTTCTTAGACTGTTACTCCAAAACAAGAGAACTGACAACCAGCCTAAGTATAAAAGTGTCACAATATCACTAGTCTATGGCTGTAATTTTGACATAGTCCTCTTTTAGCAGGGAAGATACTTTAAGATTTAGTAGGGCAAGAATGATTTGTCTCCTTTCTCCAACAGCTGTAAAGGAATGGGGGTAAGAAAGTAGGAATTCGTTTTCCTTTACATGAACTCCATTTTCAAAACAGCATAACAAATATAAAAAAGTCATGAAAACCTCAGATATCTTGCATTGCATTGTTTTAGAAGGCTAATGTCTGTAGTATTTATATGCAAGGGGAGAAAAGAAAACACACAAGAGTGGCATGGCAGCCATGGGGAAAAGAAGGGGAACATGACAGCAGAATACAACTGTAACAGACAGACATCAGGTACAAATCAAGTTTAATCACTGTATTGCCCCTTGGGAGGAAACAGCACTTGGTATTATTTTAGTATACCATTTGGCAAAAAAAAGCCTTATTGAGCCTTACCATGAAAGTTTTCACTCTTACAAAAAAAACCCCACAACAATAACAAGAAGAAAAAAAACCACCAACACCACCCCCCCCCCCCCAACCCAAACATTAAGAATACTATGCATGCTAGAAGCAAACCAACATTTTGTAAAATTTCACAGATGGACAACCAATACAAAATTGCTTTAGTAAAGAGTCAGCATTTATATACATAAATGAGACTCTCTTCATTCCTAACTTTGTATATAGTATTAAAAAATACAAAATTAAATGTCTCACACCCTGTTGTGAATCATTCAATACAGAATTACTAAAGATCAAACAAAAAATGCCAGTGAGATGGACTGAATTGTAAGACCTAAAAGAAAGCATGAGTATTGTACTGCAAAGTCAGATGTTGGTGCTAAATAACACTGCATCCACTCCTAATCAATACGAATTACAAACAAACACTTATATTAGGGCTCCATACAGAAATCTTAGTACCAAAATCACATTCAGCTGGGTGTTTTGCAAATAGAAGTTGTCTACCCAAATGGCTTATATGAGTTTAGCTTTTTTTCCCCCCAGTTAACTAGAACATTTTTATTTGCTTTTTGCAAAACTTTGTCACAGAAAACCATAGACTGAAAAAATAACTGTCCTTGAAGACAGAGAACGAACCCATAATTGTGATTACAAAGCACAAATTAGATGAAGACTTACTACAACCAGGTGAACTATGTGCATTAGTGGTAGGTTTTTAAAACCATAGGACTAGAAGAAACTTCAAGTGACAGTCTATTCATCCACTATCATACAGGAACCTACCAGTAAGATCACTTTAAAAAGTTGAAGCTGAAGACTCTTTTGATGTTTCAATCTGCAAAGTCTAACTTACCTTTAACATTTATCCCTACAGTCAACTAACATGTAAGCTCTCTTTGCCAATAACCTATTCACTCCTGTAACTTCTTTTAATAATTATTCATCCCTTAGAATTATTTAGCCCTGTGGGGTTGTGTTTTCACAGAACGGTTAAGGTTGGAAGGGACCACTGGAGGTGACCTGGTCCAATGCCCTTGCTCAAGAAGGGTTGCCTAAAGCCAGTTGCTGAGGAGTGCATCCAGATAGCTTTTAAGCATCTCCAAGGATGGACACTCCACAACCTCCCAGGGCAACCTGTGCCAGAGCTCGGTCACTCTCACAGTGAAAATGAGTTTCCTGATGTCCAGAGGGAACCTCCTGTGTTTCAGTTTGTGCCCATTGCTTCTGGTCCTATCACTGGGCACCACTGAAGATGGCCTGGCTCTATCTTCTTTGCACCCTCCTTTCAGAAATTTATATAGACACCTATACATTTTAATCCTGGCTTAGGTACAACCAGGAGCGTATGTACTATTACAGCTACACTAACCTTCTTGATTGAAAATTTTCAAACTCCATGGTTTGTTTTTCCTTTTGAAATTCATGCTTAATATTTAGTTATCCTTCAGTTGCAGCTCATCACTCACATTACGACATGAGGAAACGGAATGAAGCTGTGTCAGGGGAAGTTCAGTTTGGACATTAGGAAAAGGTTCTTCACCGAGAAGGGTGGTCAGTCAGTAGAACAGGCTCTCCATGGAAGTGGTCACAGCACCAAGCCTGTCAGAGTTCAGGAGCATCAGGATGACACTTAGTCATACAGTTTAGCTTTAGGTAGTCCTGCAAGGAGCAGGGAGTTGGACTTGATGATCCTTATGGGCCCCTTCCAACTTGAGATGTTCTGTGATTCTGTGCCATATTCGCTGCATAGTGATAGCCAAACTCTTTGTGTGCATTAGTATGCAGGTTATGCCTTCACTTGGCATAACTCACAGATCACTCAGATTTGTGCTGATACATAGTAAGGCCACACACCTCATTTTAATAGACTGGACCACTTGCTTACAATACCCCCATACCACATCACCCCCCAAGAAGGACAAAAATCTACCCAGGAGAGAAATCTAAAGCACATCAGCATTAATAAAAAACCAAATCAAAACAACAATGAAAAACCCTACACACACACCTACTGGTCTATGTTCCACACATAGAAAGTTAGGAACACAAGTAAAGCCTATAAGAGATAGCAGTAAAAAAACCTCAATAGAAACTAATCTTCACTCATTGTTAAAAGGATGGGGTTTGCAACTGAGAGGAGCAAGCTTTAAAGTATTAATAGAGCTGCTTGCACTATGACTGTAAGCATACAATCAAGATACCACAGTTCAGACAGTTCCCACCTATTACTTAAGGTACAAGAACCGTTCATGTGCACATTACAGGTTGCTGTCTCCCAATTCCCCTGAAGTTAGAAGGTTAACATAGCCAAACCTCAAGATTAACAAACATCTCTGGTAAATCCTGTTGACAACTGAATCCATCACTAATCCACCTGTCCGCTCGCAGCCAGATGTTGCTGTTTCTTTAGCAGAAAAAAATGGAATTGTCCACACCTCAGCCAGATTCTCAGCTAAAGAGCAGTCTGTCTTCATTAAGACTTCAAGACAAAAAGCTCAGCTTAGCATGGAAACAGCTGAGGTATGGACACACTTATTTCCACCAACTCCACTGCAGGGACCAACAAGCTGTATCAGGCAAATGGTGTAGAAAGTTTAGGGGCCATGGAAAAGGCATGCAACCAAGAACCAAAGTTAATGGGAGCTGGGGAACAAACCCCAAAAAACACCTCCCCAAAACCCCACACATACTCCATACACCACAGTTTAGGAACCTCAAGCCTGGAAGTCTAAACACTGTTGAACAAGGTGAGAGAGGAAGTAGGATTTACTTAGACAATGAAGGATTGGACTCAGAAGCCTGAAGAGGTATGAGGACAAACTAGACAGAGAAGTCAGAGAGAGACCAGAGCAGAAAGATCAGCTGTGGGAAGGGAACATACATACAACCGAACTCAGTCCTTTCTACAACCTGCTGTACAACGTGCAATCATCATATGCTTTTCTACCAATAATGAGCATTTGTAAGAATCCACCAAAAAGCTCTTGTACCTCACCCCACTTAATGCTGGTTAAAAGAGAAAAAGTTATTGCTACTAATACCATTCCATTAATTTAATTAGTAGTAGCTACATGTAGCTAAAGGTTACAACCTAAATGACTCACAGGAGCACCTCCATACAGTGAATTTGTTTACTAAGTTTGCTTAAAAAGGAACAGCAAAAGTATTAAACCAGTTGCAAAATCAGTTATTAAGAGTTAGGAAACATCAGAATTAAGGTTTCTTATACAGTATTCAAGACAATACACACAAAGGAGGTGATTTACCTGATCCTTCACCACCTTCTTCCATACCACAGGACTTCTCATTCAAAGCAAAGCAGCCATTCGACTTTTCTCCTTGTAATTTAATGTGTGTCCCTTATGACACCCTATTTAAACCTTGCTCTGAAGAGACTTAATTTCCTACTGGGCTCCTGTACAGGACTCACCACTGCAGTATGTTAGTGTGCCGTAAGAATTAACTTGTTTTCACAACACTTTCACAAAATTATTCATAAAAAAATGGGTATTCTTCCCATTTTATAGATGAGTAACCTGAGTTACAAAATGAAATTTAAGAGCAACCCCCCAGTTTTTGCCTGCAGAGTTAGAGAAATTTAGGGCACAACTTTTACAGTACACTGTATTATCCAGCACAATGTCTGAAACTAAAGCTTCTGTTGTGCCATGCAGAAGTAGTCAGGGTCTACAGCCTGTCTCCCAGGAAATCAACGTACTACTAATAAGCTCTTGTGGAAAGTCTGGTTTAAACAGACTTATCTGGGATCACAAGAAACTGACAGAAAGAAAGAATTCCAGTATTCCAAAGCGACATTCAATCACCCAAATCACCAGATATGCTTTCCCTTTCCACAGTCCCCTGTCAATTCATTTCACATTTTCCAGCTTTTGGAAAATAAGTCAGCCAACTTTGATACGCAGCTCTAATACCTAAATACAGCAAGTTGAAAAAAACTATATATAAATCATAACTAAAGACTAAATAATTAAACATGTATTTATGAGGACAGAAATTAATTAAAACAGTTTCCTATTTTTAAAAAGAAATTGGAATTTGGATATTGTTTTAAGGCATTTTTGTATGTAATATAGAAGAATAAGGGGGCAATGATCCATTAAGAAATAAAGTTACTCTAAACGTGCTCATATGTAACACTGTACAAACACCTTGATGGAGAGTTTACTACAGGCAACATTTGTAACTTGGAGAAGACTTTCTAAATGTTTTGAGTTTGCAAAGTGCAGATATACCAGCCATTAGAAATAAGCACAGAATATTTCTTTCTAAAAATTGTGCATGCATGAAAATCTCTGTTCTTAATTCCCTCAGTTACAGAAATGCTTCCAAGAACTATGGACTGCATAATCTAAGCTGGGCAAGTGGAAGGGAAATGCATCTCCTACTTGCCATCTCTCTGAAAAACTCCCTCACAAATCTTCTGACGAGTTTACCATTGGGCTCATTCTTTCTTTCATTTCCAAAAACCAGAAAAGCAAAATATTATAGCCTTATTCTGACTAGTTCATACTTTCAGAGGAAGAAAACCCAATGTAAACTTTATTATATACCATGAATTAGGTGTCCACGATTTGTCTTCCTTAGACCTTTGAAAAGCTCTGGATGGCGCACAGAGTATCCATAGACATTGCGCTGCACAAAGCTTTCACAAACTTAAGGCATAAAAAGCTTTGTTTCTATGTACAGGAATGAACTACATACAATGCTTCATATCGAACTGTCAAACATCAAAATAATTACCAGAGATAGTATCACACCTAATTGTAAACCACCTAGCACCTCTGTACATTTTCCCCATGAAAACTCTTTCGAATTAAGTGGGTAGATGCAGGGGGGGAAAAACAACCCTGAAGATAGTAAAAAGTTTCCATAAAGTATCTTTTGCTCACTTTTCATAACTGACAACTCATCTCAATTCTTTTTTGTTGAGAACAGAAACCTAACAAATGCAGAGCCAAACAAAGACTTCCCAGAAATCTGATTGTCTTCATTGAAACTCTGTATCCAAGTACCAATAGAACTTGCACAGTCAAACTCAAGCTGGCTCAAAGATGACATACAGAAAGTTGTGATGCAGATATTTTTTTTAAAGACTTCCTCGTGAGCAGTATGTTCGCCCTCCGTGTGGATAACTGTTTGTTTTGGGGTTTTTTTCCCCACCTTCTCTTAAAAAAAAAAATTAGTTGTTGATTTTTGGGGTTTTTTTCCCCCTCCTTTCTAACACTTTCAGAATACGGACTCTTGATGTTGAATTGAGCTACGATGCAGATACACTGGGGATGTCTCGGAGAGAACCAGAGGCTGCTTTGAAAGAAGTGGACAACCAATTGGCATACTGACACAAAAGGTGGAAAACCTCACTCAACAGTTACTTTCTAAGTGGTTAACAATTATGCTTTAGCTGAATCTAGTCCTCCTTAAAAGACCTACAAAATGTAGTTTAGGTGACTATACAATGGAAGCAATTAAGACAATAACGCTTTTGACTGCTAACTTTGTGTCTTTTTTGTCCATTAGAAAGTGTGCAAGCGAAGCATCTCATTTCAGCAGCAGAAGCATCCACAAGGATTTCTAATTAAGTCAGAGAAAAAGTACACACAGTTAGTATTGTCTGGAATCGATCTTAAAAGAACAGGGTCTAAATTAGAAAACCCCAGATGGGGTCCTGATCCCTGGTTACGGTACTACCATATAAATGGTGACAGACACAAGATGATTAGTACAAACACGCCCATCTGTTCCCAATGAGGTATGGCGCTTTTCTTATTTCTTTAAGCATATTAATACCAAAGTTGTCATGTGCTAAAATAACAGGGCTGAAGATCAGGCAGTATAAAACAAGCAGAATTATGCAGAATGTTTTTCCAATGCTTGGGACGGGATGTGAAAGAGTAAGTTCCACAGATGGGGCCAAAGTAATGGAGGTCTTAATCCTCAGAACCTACTTCAAGGACTTCCTCACACTTCAGAAAAGGTTGAAAAGCAGTATGTGCAGAGACACACAGTAATAACCTTTAAAAGGAGCAGGGGTGTTAACATTCTGAGTCTTAAAAACTAAGTTGAAATATTAGTTGTATTTCACAGAACTGTTTCAAGTTAGATGTGTTAGAGTAATTACATTTATAGCACTTTTATTGTAGAATCCAAAATGTTCCAAAAAGCTTTTGAAATAACCACTAACACTAACTTGCTAAAATAACACAGTTTCTTTTCATTCATACACTGTATTTTTGATATATTTTACTGAAGTGTCAGAATTAAGCAGGAAAAAAAATAAAATAAAAAAAATCAAGCTTTCTGCAAGACTACATTCAACTGAAGATGTCACCAGTGGAAGACCAATAGGTATGTCATTTACATACATGCACAGTCTTAACTTTTAGGTGTTGAACCTCTGAGGACAAAGAGAGTTGTTTATTGGTTGGGGTTTTTTTGTGGCTTTTTTAAGCATATATTTTGCAATTCTTTAAAAGCCTGCACATGATTCTTTCCAGGATCTGTCAATGCTGTTCAAGTAGTCCAGAGGATCTACAAATCCAGTAAATCAACACAACACTTCACCACCAAGGATTGTCACACTAACACATCCTTTTAAAAAATAGTTTCCTCAGTTTTCCTTTACCGGTTAGTTTCAAAACTGACTGAAAGCCTCCAATATTCTCTGTCTTTCCAAAGATTATTTCAGTTTGCAGTATTGACATTTTGTGCTAACAGTAAAAACACCATTACTTTAGAAACTTGTTAAAAGGAGTATGATACACTACCTTACCACTTGTCAGTACCACACACCAGAACTACTTTTTGGTTCCAATAAAGGAACTTGTCTGAAGGGGGGCGGGGCAGACTATGTCAAGAGAGAAAGGTATGTATTTGGGATAAGTAATATTAAGGGAAAGGCATATTAGCATGAAACTGGTAGGGAAAAATAATGAGTTGTAGTATCATATTTTCCTCCATTTCCTACTTTGCATGCTTTTACTATTCACATTTTCTTATTCATTGCTCCCATGAAAATTCTCCTTGTGCAACAAGTAGCCTTTATCACCTCTTCCACACTCAGGCTTAAAGAAAAACCATTTACTCTAAAAAACCTTTAAATGAAAATCCTTTACTAAAAGCCTCCTCCAGATACAGAAGAGTAAGAGGTTTTATGGGTATGAATATAAACTGTGTGACTGAAGAAAGAAAAAGACAGAGAGGAAAAAAGCATAACCTGAGAGCTTGGTAGAAAGCAACGTATCCCAAAAGAAAATGCATCTCTTTTGATCTACAGGAGGCAACAGAGCCTCCTGCTCTAGAGCCAAAAAATGGATAATGCCTGAGGTCATGCCTATATTACTATGCTTTTCCAAATGCTAGTAATGACTGTTGGTTTTTATATTTTTAATTACAGCTTAATAATGACTTAGCTGACTTGCTCAATTTAAGTCCATAAATAAGCTTGCTAGATACAGCCTAAATCCAATATTTATATGGCACACAGGAAAAAAAAAGCGTACAAGCTTTAGAAACATATGATTTTCCATTAATTTGATCTATTTAGCTATTTCATCAAAAACTGAACTACAGTTTATCCAGCTTGTATAGTAACTAGTAAAGGGAACGCAAGAGACACATAGGCAAATACTACCGTATAAGAACTATATCATAAAAAAACCAAACAAAACACCACACACCTTCCACACCTCACAGTAATAAAGTACAACCTTGCTTCAAACACAGACACAAGATGTCATGCGAGTACTAAAGTACTAAACTACTTTCTCCAGTAGTGCACGCTTTCAAATGCCGGTGATGAACACGATACATACACCTCCGTTAAACTATCTTTCTTACCTGATTGTCTGTCACTCACCGTTTTCTTTTAGGGTAGTCTGAGCATAGCATACATTCAGCTGTTTCACACCTTTTTAAGATACTACTTCACACAAGCAGATGTAATATTTAGAGCATATCTATAATGCATACAAGACATACCAAGCAAAATTTCCATCAACTGAAAGCAGAACAATTCCACTAGTTCGGAAGGGGAAAACCTGAAGGAATGCACGTCACCTTATCTCCTTCCCAAAATGCGATCTGACACTCATTTTCAACTACAAAGCCACTCAAATTTTCAACAGTCCTTCTATTGCATCCCCAGCACAGAAAAATCAATTACAGCCAAAGCACCTACCCAGCAAACACAAAACAAAGACCAACACGAGAATACTTCAGCAGTTGTGTTAAAAGGGAAAAGAGGACGTCTAACAAAATAATCACAGCTCTCAGCAAGCAACCGTGCAGGAAGCAAACATAAAAGTCAGAATAAGGCTTGCACGACAACATCCAGCTCTGTAGGAGCTGGTCTGCTGCAGTTTAATTTTCCAGGATTGTTCACCGTCATTAATTGTTGATTTGTTTTGAAGAACAGATAGTGATTTATTTGCAGCGGGATGAAGTTACATACCTAGATTCCTGACCAGAGGCTCTCAACGTAAACAATACATAACCTATAAATTAACCATTCTCCATCTGGCAATTCAGATGTAAAATTCATAGTTTTCCACCTACCAGGCGGCGGCAACTACCCCCCCCCCCTCCTTCCCGAGCGCTTTCTAACAGAGCCTGATGCAAAGTGGGAGGGAAAAAGAAAGGGGGGGGGGGGGGGGGGGAGACAAGGAGGCGGGTATTAAAAAAAAAAAAAAAAAAAAGCCAGCATGAAAGAAACGGGCTCGCACAAGTAGGGACCCACCAAACCGAGGTCCTCGGCGGCCGCCAGCTCCTCACGGCTGAGGATCCCTGCGAAGTGCGGAGCGGAGGGACCGAACCGGGCGGAGGCCGAGGGAGGGGGGGGGGGGTGTCCCCTCGCCAAGCCCGGGCAGCGGCGCGAAGCGGCGGGAGCCCCGGTACAGCCCGAGCGGGGACTAGGCCGGCTGCAAGGGGCAGGGAGGGGACACCCGAGGGAACCGCGATCGTTCACCACAACGGCCGAGCAGCCTCCCTCCGCCTTACCCCCCCCCCCCCCCCCACCTCCCTCGGCCGCCGCCGCCTCCCGCCACCGGCGCTGAGCGCGCGACACCGCCCGCCGGGCCACCTGGGGGGGGGTTACCCCCTCCTCCCCCTCAGGCCCCCGCCCCGAGCGAGGGGGCAGCGCACAGCCCAGCCAAGGTCACCCCCCTCACGGGGCCCCGGGGCGTTTTGAGGGGGGGGCGGCAAATTTAATTTGTGACGCCGGCCACGGGAAAGGGGGGAGGGGAGCAGCCCCGCGAAGGGGCGAGGGGGATGGGAAGGGGGGGAGTGGGGGCTTCGCCACGGGCCAAGGGGAGGTCTTCTTCTTCCCCCCCCCCCAACCGCTACCCCTCCTCCTTCTCCAGCGCTGGCCGCGGAGGTCGGTCCGAGCGGGCGCCCCCTCGCCCCCGCCAACAGGAAAAAAAAGGGGGAAAATGGAGCGGGGACGGGGTGGGGGTAACCGCGGCCGAGGGTGCCGGGCTCCTTACCCCGCCGCAGTCCGCCCTCTCCTCGCTAGTCCCAGGCGGGTCCGCTCCGCGCTGCCGCTGCTCCGGGCTGGGAGAGGAGCTGCCGCCGTCGCCGCAGCCAATCGCCTCTAACCCCCTCCCCTTCCGCAGCTCGCCCCGGTCCCCCTGTCGGCTTCAAAATGGCGCCAACTTGTCTCCGGCTGCTCCAATGGAACCGCCGAGGGAAGCGAAGGGGACCAGAGCGGGGCAGCAGCGCCCCCTGCCGGCCCGCGCAGCTGCCGCTTTCCGCCGCCACAGCGCGGGCACCGGCCGGAGCCGCCGGTCACAGGGCCCGCGGGCCAGCGATCCCCGGCCGGGGCGGCCCGCCGCCCAGTCAGCCCTGTCCTCCGCGCCGCCGCCGGCGGGAGGCGCGGAGCACCGCTGACAGGCGATGAAGGCCGGGTGTGTGTGTGTGAGGGGGGGTGTGCTAAGAGCCAGGACCCCCTCCCCACGCGTGCTCGCACCCCGGGGCCCAGTCCGGCCCTTGGCTTTCCAGCCGGGGAAACCCGCGACTAAGGCTGCCTCCCTCCCCCGGAAGACCCTCGGTAGCCGCACAAGCACGGTACGAATCCTTTGCCGAAAGCCAGTAACTGGGTTTAAGAAAGGCGACCGGCGGGATTGCCGGGCTGCGGCAGAGCACCGCGCTTCAGCGGTCCTTGGCCGCGGAAACTGCCGCGCTCGGGGAGAATCGGAGCCGGGGGTTAACGCGAAAGGGCCCGGGGTCGAGAGGAGCGGGCGGGCGGTTGACAGGCGAACCGCGGTCCGTTTTCTGCTGGTGCGCACCCCGTGGACTAGCGAACCAAGTTACTCCCCCGAACGACACAAATTACTGAAGGATTGCTGTAAAACAATAAGGAATAAAGTTGCTTAGCTGCGGAGAAAGAGCAGGAAAAGTAGCAGGAATCGCTCACCAAACCCTTCGGTTTTGCTTCAGTGAGTGCAAGAGTTTCAGGGGCGCCCTGACAGGAAAACGCAAACAGAAAAGTGATGTAATTTCTTCTCACCGCGACGGATAAAATGCTGCGTTTATGAGCAACACATCGGGCGAACATGGGAGTGTTTAGAGCATTATGATTTAAAAAAACATAAGTCGTACTCAGCAGATCGGCAGAAATGTGCTCTGGGCTTCCTCCAGTGTGAGAAACATACTTCAACACCATGTTAGCCAAGACATTGTAACTAGTATTTTAAACCTTTAAATGAGTTCCCTCGCACTTTCTGAACTTGCTAACACATGTAACCAGCTTGCCTCATTTTCATTCAAGTTTTAAACTAAGTTAAAAGGCCTCATCTTGTAATACAGGCTACATCAGTCCTACCAGGATAAGTTGCCAGAACTATTACGTGAAAATCACTTTTCAGGCCCCCAAACTGCCCTTATGTTTTGGGGTTTGTCCCGCTCCTCCTGAAAACAAAAGTACTACTGCACGGGCAGAAAAGAGAGGAATACTTTGTCCGACAATTTTATATTTATTATCAGGAAGGATCCTGCACTTGCAGTCACGGGTATAATTTTTTGGCACAGGCTGACCAATTTCCCCTCAATCCCCCCGCTGCCATCTATCTGGCCTTACCGAGATACAACATCTTGGGGTTGGGGAACCCATCTTTTTCCTGTGCAGCGCTTGCACGTGTGTGCAACCAGCAAAGTTACACATTCATATAGCGATTGAAATTGCAAAACTACGCGCGTCACTCCGAGAGCAGCTAGCGGGCCGACGTACTTCGTCCGCAAACGTTTCGCTCCGTTTTCACCGACGGGGCAGGTTGCAGCAGCCCCTTCAGCTCCTGTCAGGGCGCCTGGAGAGGCCGAAGGCTTCGAGCAGAAGAACGAGGTGCCGTGTAACGGAGGCCCCCCGCAGTTACGCTCTGCCCTTTTCTTCCGTGCCCGCACTGAGACTCTTTAAAATTTAAGAAATCGACATTTTGGAGGTAATTCTTCGCATCCTCCCCCCCCCCCCCCCCCCCTTCCCGCTTTTTCCACCCCCTCTCGGTTTCGCCCCCTCGGCGCGGTGCTGGCTACAAGGCGCCGCGTTAAGTGACGGGCGCTCGGTGGCCGGCGCCCCCGCCGCAGTAGCGTGCGCGGCCCTCAGGAGGGAGCCCGCCCGACACCGCTCCTCCCGCCGGTCCGGGGCGGGGGGCAGCTCGCTCCCCTTCACCCCTCCGGCCCCCGGTTCGCCCCGAAGGGAGGCAGGTGGGAAGCGGCCCGCAGGCCGTTGGTGAGGGCGGCTGGGCGGCCGCGCCGTGAGGAGGCGCCGCCGGGCTGAGGGAGGCCGAGGCCGAGGCCGAGGCCGTCCCGCCGCCGCGGGCGGCAGGAGGCAGCATGGAGCTGCCGTTCCTCAGCGCCGGCGAGATCTATCAGCTAACCCGCAAGCCGCCTAAGACCGCCTTACGCACTCGTTTGGTGGCTCCGCTAGGCGTGTTGTGCAGGAGTTTCCTCAGAAAATAATAGGAAAGTGTTAAGGACCCATATTCTGCCTACAGGAGGGAGGAACAAGTGCCCAGTGCCTTTTCGATGCAGTCCTGAAAGAGAACAGCTCTGCTGTGCAATCTGTGCAAGCCCTGGCTATGTTCCCGTGGGCAGACTCGGTCTCTCCCACAAGAAATGTCATAGAATCATTGAGTCACTAGGTTGGAAAAGACCTTTAAGATCACTGAATCCAACCATTAATGGAGCACTGCCAACTCCACCACTAAACCATGTCCCTAAGCACCACATCTACATGTCTTTTAAACACCTCCAGGGGTGGTGACTCAACCACTTCCCTGGGCAGCCTGTTCCAGTGCTTGACAGCCCTTTCGGTGAAGAAATTTTTCCTAATAGCCAACCTAAACCCGTGCAGCTTGAGGCCATTTCCTCTCATCCTATCCCTTGTTATTTGGGAGAAGAGACTGATATTCAATTCGGTACAACCTTCTTTCAGGTGGTTGTAGAGAGCGATTAGGTCTCCCCTCAGCCTCCTCTTCTCCAGACTAAACAACCCCAGCTCCCTCAGCCGCTCTTCATCAGACTTGTGCTCCAGGCCCCTCACCAACTCGGTTGCCCTTCTCTGGGCATGCTCCAGCACCTCCACTTCTTTCCTGCAGTGAGGGGCGCAAAACTGAACACGGGACTCGAGGTGCAAATCACATCTCAGTGGGCACCGATGACTGTAAGCAGACTTTTTACTAGATTTGCCACCTCCTGAAAGTGCAGGCAAAAATAAGGATAAATGTATGTTGCTTACAGAAACTGTATACTTAAGAAAGATTCAAAATATTTGCACAAAATAAATATTTTTCTTACAGTATGACAGAGAAAGCCAGTGCCACAGAACTCCAAAGACCAGATCTTTTACACAGAATGTGTGCGTTGAAGACACTGCTCCTATCTCAGTGTTCAAGTGACAATGATGAACATCCCAGTCAAAGAACATCCTACACAGCAGTATTCTCACAGCTTTCTGTCTGTAAAAACATTGTGTGGAAATAGCAGACTACAGTGACAAGGGCAGCTTTGTACCTTAGAAATACACAGAATCTTCTCAACAATGAAAATGCCCTTCTGAGTCAGACCAACGGTCCATCTAGCCCCGTATTTGGTAACCAGCAGTGGCACCACCATCAGCAACACAGTTTTTTCCAGAGTGGGACCCATATTCTACATATCCAGTTTGCTGGTCCCTGCAATTTCCCCAAATGCAGGGAACTTAAATGTAAAATTTGCAGTAGTAATACTCTGCTGTATAAAACAAGTATAATAGCGAAGGAGAATCTAGTTAGGGAGACCTGCTTACCTTCTGCTGTTCGTTGTGCTCTTCCAGCATCTACAGTTGCTGTAATAGAGATACTACATGTCTGGTTTGTACACACCTGCCTATTCCCTTTAGAATCCATTTACACACCTGTTGTCCACTAATGCATCTAATCCCTTTTTGAACCTGCTGACACTGTGTATTTCCTAGCCTACTTAGGCAGCAGATTCCAGAAGCCCACTACCCACTGTGTCAGGAACCATATTTCTGCATTCACCTTAAACAGGGCCTTCCTGATTTGTAAAATTTGATCATATGCTGCTCAGCCTTGTCTTCTCACAATCAGAACCCAAACCCTTTTAGTTCCTACTTTGTCAGACTGCCAATCTCTCCCCTTGAATCATTTTAGTTATCTTTCTTTAAATTTGTTGTGTCCTTGCAGACCAGAACTGTACTCAAGACAGGAGTACACTGAGATTTCCCACAGAGCAGCAAACTGCCTTCTCTCTTGCTCTCAGTACTCTTCCTGATGATGCCTTACATCTCTGTTGTTTGGTGTGGTTTTTTTGGTTCCTGCTGCAGTTTGAGCCAAAGATTTCAGAGAGCTGACAACAGCAACTTCAAGACTTCATGAATTTAATCTTCCGGGATTGACAAGTAATTCTGTTCTTTACCTTACACTGACCTACTTCAAAGCCTATCTGCCATCTTTTTACATCTTTCTACCTTTTCACTTTTGTGAGGCCTTCTGGAGTTCTTTCCACCAGCACAGCATTTGATTACCCAAAAGAGTTTAACACCATCCAAGTATCATTCAGTGTGCATCCCCTTTTCCGGGTCATTGATGAAGATCAAAGATTGTTGCATAAAACAACATTGGTAAACCCAAACATTTCTGGAAGAGAGCATTGCTGACTTTTCTCCACCCTGGGAAGTAACCATTAAACTGTACTCTCTGCTTCCATCTTTCAACCAGATTTCCAAGTCAGAATAGGACATATACTCCAATTCCATGGTAACTTTATTTAATAGCTTTGAGTGAGGAACCTACACAAATGCTTTTTGAAAATACAAGTATGTTCCTTGGTGTGTCTTTGTCCACGTAATTCCTGACTCACAAACCTGCTGGAAATTTGTGACAGTGTCAGTATCTCCCTTCACAGAAACTATACTGGTGCTTTCCTAAGATAGCGTGTTTATCCATGGGCCCAGTGACCTTACTCTTTTATAGTATTGGCCTTCCAGTGTGAAGAGGAAACTGTCAAGGTAACATCACCACCAGAAGATTCACTAGACATTTTTACTGAGTCTCCTTCCTCATTACAGTAACCCTGATGCATTTGCTTGTATGAGTCTCTCTTTTTTGCCTTTAAGTCCCTCCATTTCTTCTGTACAGATACTTAAAAAACAGAATAGACAGACATCCTAACTTTACCAGTCATACCTTTATTTAAGTAAGAGCTCTAAGATAGACCTCACAGGACTGAAAAGACAGGGAGCTCAGGAAGAAAGCTGACAGGTGAGAAGTGACATAGACCTTCAAACCACCCCAGCATCCCACTGTAGGATCATTTTCATCTATTCATTCCCAATGAGGCAGAATGTCTGATAGGAGCCATTGACTTGCTCCTGATGCCAATAAAGATGATTTTAGTGTGTGTTCTAATTTGTTTAGGTCGTAGTTAGCAGCAGTTAATTTGTTCAATATGACTTCAGCGTCTATGATGTTCAATACTCCCAGTCCTGTTCCTAAGACACCAGTCACATCTCTTTTTGGTTTTTTTGGAGATGTGAGAGTTCATCCATATAACCATGCCAGCCAGCCAGTGTAAGCTACTCCCAAAAAGGCAGAACAATCTGATCTAATTGCTGACACATTCATGTGTATTGCAAGTTCCACGCTTTTTAGGCACCACCTAGGGTTAAAGAAAACTTGCTGCTGTCCTAGATTTTTAATTAAAAAAGGACTGGTGTTATAAATGTAAGGAGATGACTTAATAGGAGGCAGAGTTGGTGAAGACGGTTGCTTGATAGCAGTTTTGAATTGGAGGCTTAAGTTGGAATGAAATTTGGAGTCTGCCCAAAGGCACATTTTAAGTATTGAGCAGGACATAGTAAGATTATACCAACATTCATGCCCAAAAGGACAGGTATGTGTGTTATCAGGACTGTGTCCTTGTTTTCCTTCAGCATAGCCCACAATAATGCTTAAAACTGTCATACACTCAGTGTGATTTTGAATTTGGCATCCTACTGAAATGATGTCTCCTATTGTTCCCTTTAAAGATGGAATGTCTCGATCCTCATCTTCATTTTTTATAATCCACTCTCGTCTATGAAAGGCGATGTTGTTAGGTAATACTACTGCACATAAATCTAGAGATTTAGTGGGATAAGTGTCAGATGCAAATTCATGAGAGCCTACATAAGCATTAACCCATGGGACCCCGTTGTACACATATTCTGTATTTTGCACATGTTAATCTTAAATTTAATCATCAGTCCTACTCTACGGTGGGCCCATCCACACGTCACAAAACCAGGTTGTACTAAGGTGAAATTATACCAACAATCTAGGTTGTCATAATTGCAAATTTTCGTGTCTTTTCTAGTCCAAATGGAATCAGCATTCTAAACAGTCATTTCTGTTGGTTTCCAATGAGTAGATTTGCCGATTACCTGGCATCCTACTTTAGTTTCTTCTCCTGGTGTACCTTGGAGTAGGGGAACAAAATTTTTCCTGTCCCACCTCCATCCACTTCTTAAGTATATCTCATTTTCATGCATAACTAAAGTAGAAAGGATTAAGCCTGTCCTTTCCCGCAATGTTCCCATACTTCCACTATACCTTACCAATGCGTGGTCCCATGGGCTTGGTGTCTGAGCAGTGGCAATTATATCTACTCTGATTAACAGGAAAAGAGAAGTTGAGGTAGGGGCACCTAGCTGTTGTTGTCTTTGCCATCGATATTGATCTCAGTAAGTTAATGCGAAGAGGGGGCAAAGGAGTATACATGCTGAGGTGAAGATGCTGATGTCTAGTATAATAGTTGTTCACATGGTGTCATTAGTGGGATTGTTTCCTGTAAAAGAAAGAAAGGAAGACTCTCAGTGGGGAAGACCAAACAGGTTACCCCTTTTATGATACAGGATAAATCCACCTAGCACTGATTCTATGTTCTGCTCCACTACTGTCAATGGCTTCCCACACCACTGTTCCTTGTGGTGTAGTTAGAGTCATTGGTACTGCATGGCTTATCCTGAGACCTCAGAGTGGCCCAGGGAGGTGCACCACCACACACAGGTATAACCACCTTTCCCTTCTGTTTGTTTCTCTTATGACTCTTGAACAATTGCATCAAAAAAATTTTACTAGGAAAACAATTCAAATGAAATACATGTCATTTATATACTGAGCCCTTCACACTGAAAGGGTTTTTGCCATCTAGGAGGGAGAGTTAGTACCTATATACACCTTCGACTTGCAGGTGTAGTGATTTGTCTCAGAGAAAGAAAAAAATAGTTCATTTATGTGTTGGCTCTTCAACTAAATGGCTGACATTCTTATGAACATGAGTAAATTTACAACTAATTTTAGTATCTCATGTGTCTCCAATAATTTGCAAGGAAGCCACATGGAAACAGTGACTTAAGATGACCGGAATTTTTAGACTCTTACTACCTCTGTGAGTGCTGTTTCCAACACTGCCTCCTTGTAAACAAAAACCAAACAGCTGAATAAGACAGTGATGACCAGAAGCTACTAGCTTTAATACATGTGCAATTGAATTCTAAAGTTTAATAAGTAGTGCTTTAATCTTAGGGCTAAGTCTGACTCCACCAAAAATACCTATCTGCGTCTGTCTTGTGGTTGCTTCCTAATAAAAAGACAAGAGTCATTAAGTACTACAGAATTTTTCGCAAAAAAAAAATTACTACAAATTATGTTACTTTTCAGGGAGATGACTGCGGGAAGCCTTTCACTCCACCCATTCATCTGCTCTCTTCATGAAATAGTTCACAGCTACAGTGGGACACTACTAAGATTAAATGACCTACTTAAGTAAGTCTTTCTTTAAAAACAAACACTATTACCCCCTCCCAAAATGTGCCACTTCAACTCAGCTGTAAATGTATCTTTCTCTCTGACCTCTCTTCAGATAGGATCCTAAAGAGGTCAGTGGCTTTGGAGACATGTATGGGAAGTGACCAATAAAATGTTTCATGTTATAGTAGCCACAGGAGTGAAAAACATCATTTAGATTGTTAATGTTCTGAACTAGAATCTGCCTCTTTACCACAGTCAGGAAGTGATGGTGCTTTATTTCATGACCAACCAGTGCATCTTTTATGCTTTAGCTAAACAAATCTAAACATCTTGCTGCCTGATAGGAGTAAGTTAGAGAGCATTAATACACAAACCTTTAAGGCTTCTAATACCCATTTGTTGTTGGTTGGTTGGGCTTTTTCATTCTAGTGTAGCTTAACAGCTGTTTTGTTGCTCAATGTCACGGAATCTTCTTGCTGACTACTCCAGCTACTTGCACAGTGTATGCCTACAACTCAACACTACTATAACCTATAGCAGCCAGCATCTAAAAAGCCACAGTAATCAGGAAAAAAAAAATAATAATTTGTTCTTCCCTTAATGCCTTCCTGACGGGTATGACAGTAGAGAATTAGTATTTTGGGAGTCTGTACCAGCAGTCTTTCTTTCCCTGGTGATCAGCTCAGTTTGTTGGTGAATTAATTTAGTTTCTCCTCTGAGTTATCTTTAATTGATTTAAATGCTTTCCATCCTTAATTGAGATGTAGGATAGGAGGTGGGAGAGGGAGAGTACATAACCTAAATATTCTTAAGCAATGCTGTTGCTTGTAACAAAATGGGAAAAATAAGAAATTTTTACTGTAAGTTGTATCTGAAAGGTGAGCATCTCAGTTATTAAACTTCAAGTATCTAAATAAAAGTAATTTCAGGTAACAACTTCATAGTTAAAAGGAACAAGTAATCTACAAAACAGTGGGGATGTTAACATTGCCATAACTAAGCATGTTGCACTAAACTTCTGCATTTCATCACCTCTTTTCCTCTCACTTAAACAGTGATTAGTGTGTGAAGCATTAAATACTGAAACATATTCTGCTGTGTAAAATGCTGGGTATTTTTCAGCTGCTCTATCTGATGCTTTTTTCCTTCTACTCACACTTTTTCCTTTTACTAGTCCACTGTCTGCCCTCTACTTAAAGCTACTTATTTTAATGTCTCACTGAATTTAAGCCTACCAAAGGCATTATACTCAGTCTCCTCCATTTTTATATAAATCTGAGCTGCTCTTTAGACATTCTTGCAGACTAAGCAGTGCCTGGACCTTCACCTTGAGTGTTGCTTCCCAGAAATTCCCTGTGCTCTACTTTGAAACACATAAATTGTTCAGAATCGTGTTTTCTTGGTCTGCTTTCCCCTAATATTTCACAACCTATCAGCTCAGCTTTGCTGTAGGCCGGCAGTTGCTATATTTTCTGAAGCACTCTGCCTTAAAACAAAGGTTAAATATTACAGTTCTTTTAGTTCTGTTTTGCTATAGTGCTTGAGACCTAACTTACAGAACTAGTGCTTTACTATCAAAAAAAAGCAAAAAACAACTCATCTATGTATCATGCAGATTTCAGACAAAAAACATTAAATCAAAGATTTCAAGAACCTCCAAAATAAACTAATAAGGTGTTCCTTTTATTTTCTCCCCACTATTTTTATCTTCAAAAGGGTTCATCCTATACTGGAAGAAAATCAAATAGCAATATTTAAATGAAAAACTACTTACATCACAGTCAGAAGAAATACTAATCTCTCCATGGCTTAAATATTGCTTACTAGAATCTGTTACCTGTATCAAAAAATACTCCTATCTCCTATAACCAGCAGGCCAGTAGGGATATTTTTTGGTAAAAAGATCGGACTTTATCAAAACTATAATACAGAATTCCTAAGTTACTTCTCAAGTTTAAATTTGAAAATAAAAAAACCAACTTTATTTGTGGAAATTAGTAAGTAAAAAATGGTTACCAAATTTTTATGACCGAAACTTTGATCTGACATTTACATATCAGTATACCTCTTTGCCATATAAATATTTCAGAAAACCATTTGACAAACAATATTCCTATTTGGTTGAGTAAACCAGTTCTCTTAATGTTCACAAGAGTTTTTCTCTAGATGTAGTTTGATTTAAATTCAAAGAATTATGTAAGAGTATTTCCTGTATTTCCTAAATCATCTTGAAGCCTCACTTTTTCTAATAAGATTTAGTGAAGTACAGAGTAGCAAGACAAACTAAGACCCAAGGTGATTATCCTTTAGAAAGAGGCATGAGTAAATATAGGTATGTAACTTGTCCTCTTGAACTCAAATGCATGTCTTATTAAAGTGTTACTAGAACAGTGTTATGAGAAGAAGAAAGAGTACTCTGCTATGTCAAGTCTGGTAACAAGATCAATGCAGAAGATCTAAATGATTGAGCTATCATTCCATATTAACCCTTAATTGCAAAAGTCAATCTCAAGTGGTGCCCGCTGGGTATTTATCCTGATTTTTTTTTTTTTCTTGTTATTACACATGGAGTCCCATCATTCCCTCTATCTTAAATTTGCCTATCTTTTGTGTTAAAAGGCAGTTTTCCCTCAGCAAATGGATGCCACTTGTGAGGCTGTGTTCCAGACTTGCAGAAGATAAAGGCAGCACATTAGTCTTTTGCAGGAAAGAAGAAAATGATAAAAACCAGGAGGAAGAAAACAACCTGAATCAAATGGAAAGGGAGGGAAGGGGAAAAATCCCCAGCATTTGCAGTAGGAAGTGATACAGGACTATGGAATATAAAGGAATAATGGGAACCAGGCAAGAAGCAAGATCATATTGGAAAGAAACAGTAGAGGCGAGGAAAAGACTGGCAGTCACAGTGGATAGAAACAAACACCGGAGTGTAACAAGGGCAAGGAGGCGCTTGGGTAGAGCAACATGGCAGGTAGGGTCATGTTAGTTGGTAACCACCAGGCTGAGGGTGAGGTGACAGTTAAACTGATCCAAGGGCTGAATGCTGCTGAAAGGAGGGGCACTGGCCCCTGCACCCTCCTCAGCTACTTGTTCCCACTGCTTCCCTGGCACCGACCGGCCTGGGCCCACCAGCGATGCAGGAGCGCTAGCTCTCTCCAGGGTCAAACAAGAACAAAAGCTACTAGGAGAGAGGTGGCAGGACAGCACCTAGGCATCCCCGTGTATGGGAAGAGAGCAGCAGAAGCACCTTTTCTGACAGTAGTTTAGTGTGGTTTAGTTGTAATTTGAAATTACACCTTAAGGCATTTTTTATTACAGCACCTGAAATTGGGCCCATGAAGAAGAGAGCGGTCTGTTAGTGCAACTACTTTAGTACAAGTACCAGTGATCTCTGCCATGGACCTAAAGCATCAGCTACACCAGTAAACCATGTAGGAATCAGAATGATCCTCCAACGTGGACAGTTGCCATCTTCCCTTTTTAATTAAGGAAATCAAATGCAAAAACTACTCTGAGAAAATGCTTCATTTGCAAGTTCAAACATTCCAGTTACATAACGTCAAAACTAATTTTTTCATACAACTTTATTCACGTCCCTTATACATCACAAATTGTGATGCCATCTGTAATGTTCACATAAACTTGAACTTAGAAGACACTTGGAAAACCTAATCAAAATCTGATTATAGAAAATGGAAAATTTTCCTTTCACTTTTCTCTTACATCAGTCAAAACCAACATTTCGTCAACTTATATGAAGGTGATGGCATAAATGTCAAGGAACACAAGAATAGGTAATTTTTCGTAATTTGCTACCCATGCAAAACACTAGACTCATATTTTCACTTTTATGAGAAGCTTCCAGCAAAATCATAGATGAGTTTTGTATGTTTCAGCAAGTGTGACATATAGTGGAGGTACATGTTAGAGTTCTAAGCAAAGTTATAAACATTTGAAAAAACAAAGTTATAAAATCGAGATTCCTCTGCAAACAAAGAAAAACCACAATCTGTTAATGCTTATTCATAAATATTTTCACCATTACAGTGTTAGGCCCTTGGACACTACTTTTACCTACCCTATCAGCTTCTTCTGATGACGTTTCTGATGGAACTTATTTTACAATCTACCGCAGCCTGAGGATTCTGTTGTTTGTAGCTTTGTCTCAAATAAGTACGGTATCTTCCCATATGGGATCTGTAGCAGCTGTAGTAATATCATCAGGGAAAGTATATTTTATTACCCTCAATGAGGCCAAAAAAATGACATTAGGGTATTCTCAGTTGTAACATGTGGCTTATTTAATTAGATACACAAGTACTGGGAGAATTCCCAAAATAAAATACATCTGAGACAATTACTAGATACACAACATGAAGCACTTGAGAGCTTTGATCTCCAGACACTACCTTCAAATGTCCATGTGCAGCACACTCTTATTCTCACTAAATGTTTAACTTGGGCTTTTCATGATTTAGCTTGTGTAGGGAAGCAAATTATTATTTCTGATGGAAAATATTTTTTTCCTTAGGATTAAATAATCAATAGTATTACTATTAGAAAGGAATTCTCCAAGAAGTCAAGAATCTTGGTTGCAAAATATTTTTAATATTAAGGACTAGCCTTATTATCTTTAGATAATCTCATGAAAAAGGGTAGAATGAAAAAGTGTAGCCCTTTGTATTTCTGAAAATACTTGTGTTAGAAATATTCCACCAACCTACAGTAATATTCTCCTTTGTGTATCTTGTGTCTTGGTAGCTGAGGTCAGTTCTTTATGACATTTCCTATTTTCCTACCTGAAAGCACTCCTTACAGCAGAAATGACCAGTTCCTTCTGAATTTTTCTTTACTTCAACATAGCTTTAGAATTTGTCTCTTTGTGGATTCCAAAATATGGTACAAAATGCAGGCCCCAAAGCCTCAGCAAGGCCATGCCTGAACATAAGCCTGTTCCTGTCTTCCAGGAGAATTCACACATTGTTTTTCCAGTCTGGAATGGAGTGACAAGATTATGCCACGCGTATTCCTTGGAAAAAGCTGCACATAGATTTCCCAGATCTGGCTGTGATACAGGCGATGTCTACATAACTAGTGCTGTGCTGTTAAGTGCAAATCAATACACAGAAGTATTTGATGCTAAGATTGCAGCATTCATACAACACACATTTCAGCAGCTTTTAAATTAGAAGAGCACTAATCTTAACAAAGCACGGTAAAATGGAAGAATCAAGAGATTCACTTCAAAAGCTCACTTGTGATCTAAATTAAAATGCTACCAAAGACACATCCATACTTGCTAACAAAACGAGGCTGCCATCTGGCACATGAAAGGAGACTATGTTTTGGTCGAAGGTGTAACTGGAACAAATGCCTGGTGTGGATTTTAACAATCACTGTTTTCTTTTTACCATTTACAACGAATAAACCAATTTCAGAGATTTTATGAATTATATAAACTTAAAATATTCATAGCTTAATTGGGCTATCTGAAAGCATAAATGTTGCAGGTATTTAGAATGGGCACATCACTTACATGAGCTGTTGTGTGCACTTATGAAAATTGGGGAATTACTGTTACAAGACTGTTTCTTAGAAAAAATGTGGAATGCTTTGCGTAATACTACGAGATTTTAAAAAAAAGAACATAGTCACATCACGGAAAAAATATAACCCATTTCTGCTGCAGGGAAAAGTTGCAAGTTCACGTAAGTACAATACATATCTAGGAAACTTGGGCAGCTTTTACACTGGGAACAGCCCTCATCAGAAGTTCGTAATCTTGCCAGAATCTTTCTTTGTTGTTCTTATGCAAAAAATCTAGAATACCACTTAAAGCAAAATAAACGTTCTGACCCTCATTAACTCTACAGATTTTATCCTTAACATAGTGGTCAGAGTAAACTAATCTAGTACATGGATACGCGTAATAAATGTTCTCTCCTGGGATTACAGGCCAAAAAATACACTCTATTCAAATTAACATGGACAGGCCTAATGTCTGGGCAGAATATGCCTGCAAAGTTTATTTCGTTATTTCGAACGAAACAAAACAGCCACCAGTTTTAGGAAGGCAGACCATATGACCAAAACCCGAGCCAAAACGTGGTGTGGGTCCAGGAGAAGCAAAAAAGCATAAGAAACAGCAACAAGGCCGCTGGCGGGAGCTTCTGCCCTGTGTGTTCAGTAGCTGATTTTTTTTTTTTTTTTCCACCAAGAATAAAACACCAGGTGTTTTAATACCGATTTAGAAAAATAAGCTTGCCGGTTGTACTGCAGCACAGCCAGCAGCCCCCGAAGCTGGGAAACCACGGAGACGGCCTCAGCCCTCACCGGACAGGCTGCGCACAAACGCAAAACCTGCCCGCACGCTGAGAGAACAACCCCCTAAAAGAGTCTAAAAGAGTCTAAAAGAGTCTAAAATAGGGTAAAACCCGCTCCCCGTGCTTAGATCATTCTCCTCCGAGCAAGGGGAGGGGGGAACGGGGTGTGCAGAAGAACACCCCCCTCATCCCTTCCCGCCGGGGCTGGCGGCCACCTCCCCTCAGGGACCGGCGCGCGCGGCCGCCTCCTCAGCGCCCACCCTTGACGTCTCCTTCCCGCGCCCAACGGCCCCGCGCTAAGAGACGGCTCCGCCCCGCCGGAGGGGGATGCCGGGAGTTGTAGGCCGACGCCCGTCCGGAACTACAAGTCCCATAACAGCCGGGGGCGAAGGGGGCAGAGCGAGGCGGCGCCATTTTGAGAGTCAGAGGTTGCTAGCGCTTCCCCCCCCACACACACACACCCGGTCTGTCCCCCTCAGCCCCCCCACGCCCCCCCTTCCCCCCCCCGCCTGCCGGGAGTGCGCTGCTGGCCGAGGCGGCGGAAGACGGGCGGGCGCCTCTGCCTTGAGGTTGGTCTCCTCAGCCACATAGTGGCTGTGGCTTCTGTTCAGCCGGGCCGGGAAGGCGCTTCTCCCCGCCGCCGCCGCTACTATTTCTGCCGCCGGCGAAGTGTGGCCGTGGCCGAGCCCTCGGGCCGCCGCCGGGCGGGGAAGGGGGCTAGTGCGGGAGCGGCGGTGTTGGCGCACAGGAGCCGGCTTGCTGAGGTTGTGGGACACGGGCGCCGGGCTGAGGGAAGTGTGTGGGGGGCGGGGAGGGGGGTTGCCTTGCCTTGGGGCATGGGGAGAGAGGGAGGGAGCGGCTGAGGCGGCTACCGAGAGCCGGGGCTGGCGGCACCCGGCAGCCGCGCCTTCGCCTCGGGCACCCGGCCCGGTGCGGGCTCTGAGGTGCGGCCTGGCTCGGTGTGAGGGACGCTGGTCTGCGTGCTTTGTCACCTCTGCACCCAGAAAGAGGTGGTCATGCAAGCAGTCAGTTTCCCCCATCTGTAAGTTCTGCCACATACGCCACCTTTGTCCATTTGGAAATTTGTTGTACAGGTGGAGCTTAAGGCCTTGAGTTACTTGGTTGATCCTCTGGATGTTTGGCAGGTTAGTTGGAGCGGTGATGAGTGTTGCAAGTGCCAGCCTGGTGAATCACATATGCCAGCTCAGGTTCAATGCTTACAAACATTTTTTTACAGAAATATGACAGGCCTATGCTTATCCCATTCAAGAAGCAAGGCTGTCGCATAGATTGCACTTTCTCAGTACCTACTTGCTCAGTGCTCCCCAAGAATGCAGGTGGAGATGCTTTCGCATGCAACTTCACTATCCCAAAGGGTAGTCAGAGAAGGTCTGTTAAGCAAGGAAGGATGTTCCTGTGTGGGACAGTCACAGAGTAGCATCCTCCATCATTAGAGATATTGTTGTGCAGCAAGCATTCAGATGCTCTCTATTTTCACTCCACATCAGAATATGGGCTCTGCTTAAACACCATCCCAGAAGACAGATGAGGACATAGAAGCTAATAAGGCAACTTTTTTTTCCCCCAGTCCTGTTTTTGAGTGGAGGTAGAGTAACATTTTTTTGATAGATGGGGGATAGAGTCCACAATTCATATAATGTCATACTTGCTTTCTCCGTTATAAAAAGGAGGAACTGGGAAGCTGGAGCTATGCGTAAAACGTGTATATCTTGAGAAGAGATCGTAGTACCCACAACATTGTTCCACCAATTCTGAGGAAGAGGGATAGTTTCATGGCCATGTTTTTCCACCTTCTGGCACTAGTGCTGTCTTCCAAGTAGTAAAGTCAAATGCAAACAGTAAAATCTCCTTGGTTTAGACATTTTGAGACTCAGGATGGCAGGATTTTCTTCCTTGGGATGGTAGGTGAGAAAGTGCCCAGAGTAACACATTTTCTTGTCAGTTTTGCAAGTGAACATGAGTTGATAAATGTTAACTTACAAATCTTCCCTTAATGCTACCTACAGATCCTTTTCAGATGAAGGACTTCATTTCTTGTCCAGACTGAAGAGCATGTGACATTTTATTAATATTTACTCCTAGAAGGTTGAAACGTTTACAGAAAGCAGTAGAATATACCCTCTAGTAGGAAAAATTCTTTCTTGTTTGGTACTGCATTTGCTTGGGTGGGGAGTTGCTGAATAAACTATTTGGCACTTGATTTATAATAAAATAGCTTTTGTTTTTTATTGTGTTCTGTTGAGACCTCTGTAATACAAAGGAAAATCCAAGTAATTCTAACTAATAGATGGATAAAGGCATGACAGCATGTCACGGTGGTCAGTGCCATTTTGATTTGCTTTTAATTGCTCTCATCTCTCTGAATCTTTCTGAAGCTTATTGGCTCATTCTTAGAATGCAGTCTGTTTGGGGCAGGGATTGCTTTTTTGTGTTTATTTTTAGAAAATGTGCAACCAAATGCTCTTGGTCCCTAACAAAGGTCTTCAGTTGTTCCAATACCAGAAATATAATAACAGATGCAGATTTAATTTTAAGTCTTATTTGACTAGTACCAAATTATAAATGTCATCCAGCATCTGTTTGATTGCTGTTAAATGAATTAGTTGAGTTCAGTTCCTGTCACAGAAAATAATCCTTGTGATTGAAGTACTTGCATTTTTGTTGGTCATAGTAGTGATGTCAGGCATCAGTTTGTGCATTGTAAATTGGCACATGCTTATCTTGTAAAAGAGATTTATAACACTTGGCAGATTAACGTAAGTCAATAGAGAATGGCTTATTGATGTAACTCATTTTTCAAATATTCACATTTAAAAAGTATGATTTGTAAATTATTTAAGGTGTATCGTAAAATGTGAATGCTAGACTGGTACAGCACTAATGTAGTTCTTTGCTAAAGATGTGCAATAATGTGGCAATTTTGTTTAAACAATACTTCCAGTAGGTGATGTCTGCTTTTCTTCTGGTTGAGTACATGTTAGTTGTGACCATGGAGGGTCTGAGGATGCATATCATGGGCCTGAATAACTTCTTTTTTTTTAAAATACTTTACTTTAAAAATGTGCATGCTGATAATGTATTCATTTTTTTCTAAGATGCTTCATGCTGAAAGTAAAGTAAGGCTCTTGGAGTGTCAGGATGAAATCGCCATTGAACCACGTTCTAAAAAAATGAAGTCAACAGAAGGGCCTTACGAGAAACCCTCTGATGATGATAACCAAGGTATTCAGGAGGAAGTGGATGCTGAGAGAACATCAAATGATTTGATACCAGCATATACCTCAGATAACCAAGGGCAACATGAAATGCAGAAGCAAGAGAAAATACCTACTGGTGTCTTGGGAACACTACATGAAGTGCTCCCTGAAAATAATCTAGTGCTTAGTCAGCCAGTTGATTCAGAAACTGTGCAGAATGTAAATCCTCCATTTGCATCAATAAATGACACTAAAGTTGAAGAAAAGAAAGGCCCTTTTATTACAAATACTGCTGATGAAGATAATATTAAAAATAGCAGTACATCATTCGCAGTAAATAGAAATTTTACATTTTCAGATGAAGAGTTTTTTACAAGCAAAGAATTTATTGGACCTATTTACCAGCCTGCTGAAAGTAACAAACAGGAGAAATCTAGCAGTTGCAATGAATATAGAAGCAGTGAGGGAGATCAGAATGAATTGCAAGAAAACAGAGCTAAAAGAGAGCAGGCAAAGAAGATGCAGACTGTTTCCTCTCCTGTAGCAGAAATAGATGATGAACTGAACCAGTTCTATAAGGAAATTCACCAGCTGGAAAATGAAAATTTAGATACTAATTTTCAAGAAAAAGAAACTGAAACTTCTCAGGAACAATACTCTCCATATAACTCTAGTCAAACCTCACAAGAGGATTATCAACGTGTATTGTTGGGCAGCCCACAACCATTTTATGAGAATGAACGGTGTTTCTCTGGGGAACAGAACAGTCAGAAAACAAGCAGCGAGCAGCAGTTTGTCGTGGAAGCAAGTGGCTGGAAAAATGAAAATACCTTTAATGGACAAGTAGATTCTAAATATTGGAACTACTCAGTGCCTGAATTCAGACCTGCTTGGCAGTCAACAGAGTCTTTCATAGTACCTCAGGGACCTCTTCCTCCTAGATTCAACCATCAATCGCATTTTCAGATACTTAATTCCCCACCACAAGAAACAAATGTTCTTCCTTCTCAGAATGGTGAACTTTCTTACAAAAATTATCATGGTTACCATGGAAATACTGATATCAATGGTCATGTTCTACTGCTTGATCAAAGTACCAACTATGCTGGTCATACTGAAATGCATACTACTCAGGTCTTCAGAAATGGAAATAATGACCACAACGGACTCCAAAATGATGACCAGAATGGACTCAAAAATAATGGTTTCTGTGAAACCAGGGAAGAGTGTTGGAAGGATCCAAAAGCTGACAGTACAGAAGGAATGCACAGCTTTTCTTCCTTGCAGTTACCTGAAGAAAGATTTGGTTGTTCACAGAAATTGCTCCTAATCTTAAGAGGCCTGCCTGGTTCAGGGAAATCAACACTTTCTCGGTAAGTAGAGACTTAAAGCTGAGAAGCTTATTAAAATCAAAATTTTTAAGAATTAAAAAATAAAAATCTGTAAGCACTTGGCAAACTTTGGTGTTTGTAAATTAGGCTATTAAAATGCAGTAATTTTTACTTAATGAGGACAAATAACAGTAAATACTAAAAAGATTTGCTTGGGGTTTTTGTCTCCCTTAGAGTTATGATGAACAGGAGCTGTTTTGTGTTAAATTTAAAATGTTCTGTATCCATTAAATTGCATAATTTTTTATTCTGAAACTTTCAGGTGTACTAGAATGTGATGGTTTGCCGCCTCTTTTTTTTTTTAATTCTTATGTTCCTTCATTTAAAAAAATCTTCTGTCCAATCTAACAGCATTAACTTGGCTGAACCAGAAGTACTTTTCTTATGCCCATGCAAAAAATCTTCAAAGACCATTAGAAGAATTTTGCTACTCTGAAAATACTTAATTTGTTTTCATTGTGTTGATGAAACTGAGCATAATCTCATCTCCTTTTTTTTCATACTATGGTCTGTCAACTTCTCTGTTTATTTGTGAACACACAAGAAAAGTATTATTTTCCCTTAAAAATATACATGTAGATGTCTGACAGGCTTAAAAGCAGGTACCACCTCCAATTTGGATTTTTACTTTGGGGGCGGGGCAGGGGTGCTAGTTTAAAAAGCACAGAAGTTGACATAGAGCACAGGCACTATCTGTATTAAGTGAAAATAGGTTTCTCTTGCATACAAAAAAAAAATAATTTACTGTATCAGTAATTACTCATTGAGCTTCATCCAAAAACTGTACATCACAAATGGGATGTCGTCTTTGGTTATCTTCTGTTGTACGTTAAGAGTTTGTGAAATAGATACAGTGATCGTCATCTTCCTTGTTTTTTGTATAATGGAGTAACCTTGCTGTTTGTGGGGTTTTTTCCTGATATTTAGGAGACTGTGATCTCCATATCATAGAAAAATACCTATTAGAAATTTCTATCTTGCATGTTTGTATTAATGTTGACTATAATATTTTCTAGTTACTGATTGCTCTCTTTTGCAAACCTGCATTTTTGAAGCTGCATGTGCCTGTGTGAGTATTATTGCAAGAATTCCTTTAATATATGAAAGCAATGTAGAAAATTTAAAAAAATAACCTTGTGGAAAAAAGGGTGCCTCATTCAATGCAGGAATTGGGTAATATGTAATGTGAAGGTACCAAATATTTTGTTTTCCGTGTTGGTGTACTGAATTGTCTTTGAATCTTTCTCCAAATATATTACTTGTATGAACTGAAAGATTCTAAGTATTTTCATGTTTTTATGAACACATATTCATGCTTTTTTCATGTCTCGCTAGTGAGATCATTTAGTAATTTTATTTAACAGATGGGAAAGTGGGCACTGAGATCACCAAATTTGGGTGCAGAATTTGAACTGTGTGGGACTTGTTTTTCAGCTTATTCAATTATATGCAGTTTTGTATGTTCAACACTTGGTTGCAATTGTTAATTCCCATAAAATCATGTCTTGGGTACTTGAGGGGGAAGAAAGTCCCAGAATTAATGTCTGCCTATGGGGAAGATATATGTATTATTAATTGAGTCTTATTCTTAATAAAGTTGAATATGTTTTTCTGTGTAACGTTATAGAATTCTGCAGTGTAGATGACAGCAAATACAGTCCTCTGATGTCATATTAGTACCCACAGGTATCTTTGCAGGCTTTGCATCTTTAGCACCTGCAGATAAATCTCCACCACTTGTGCTAGAAAAATGACTGTGAAGGAAAAGCAGAAATTTATCATCATCTGTGTGGATTGGTACTAGAAGGGAATGAGCTGCATCTTGCAAGTGGGTTTCCCAAGTATGAAATGTCAGCAGAGCAGCAGTGAGACCCAGGAATTCTGAATTCCTATCTGAGTTTTGTGCAAAATAAGGGTTTGTAAGTACAGGCACTTTTCCTCTTGCTCCCAAGCTTGACTCGTGTCTGTCCTGAATCTTCCACTGAAGTCTGTGTTTTGTTTTGAGTCTTCAATCCCAGCTGCTTGGAATCACAGGCATGTTTTTTTGGAAGAGGCTTGTGGTGGTCAACTAGTCGATTGTTCTGCCTGGAGTGGCTCTTTCACCATCACTGGATCAGATCAGGTGTGTCTTTGTCTAGGCTGATCTTGAAAAACCTATAAGACTCCACAGTCTCTCCAAACTTTTCTGGTGCAGTACAACCCTCCTAGTAAGGAAGTTCTTCCTAATCTCCAAACTGAAGTTCCCTAGCCATAATTTCTGTGTGTTCTCCTGTGTTATAACATGTACTGTTACCTGGTAGAATCTGGCTCTCATCTTTGCAGCTTCCCTTCAGGTAAGGGGATGGGCTTATTCACTGTCATAGGCTGATGTCAGGTGGCCTTTTAGTGTCTTCATTGCCAGACTAAACAAGTCCAGCTGCTGTTAACCTGTCCTCGTAGGTTGTATGCCCTTAACCACCTTGGTAGTCATCTGTTCAGCCCTTTCATGGTTTTCAGCATATTTGTTGAACTGGGAAGACCCAAACTGGACACAGCATTTCAGAATTTATCACACGAGTCAGGTAGAATGTGGACGATACCTTCCATTAATCTACTGGCCACATTTTCTCTAATAAAGCCCAGCATGTGGTTTGCTCTTCTTTTGATGAGAGCACACCATTTTCTCATCTCCAGTTTGTTGTCCACTGTAATCCTCACATCCTTTTCGGCAGGGCTGCTCAACAAGTCGCTTTCTCTCCTGTACTGATGCTTAGGTTTCTTTTTCACCAGTTGCAGAACTTTGCTCTTTTCCTTGTTAGGCTTCTTGTTTTGCTTCGCCTGGTGCTCAAGTTTCTCAATGGCCTTCTGGATAGAAGCCCTGCTGTTCAGTATGTTGGGCATCGCTACTGATTTGGTGTCATCTGCAAGTTCTCTGCCTCATCATCCGGGTTAATGATGAAGATACTGAAAAAATTGGTCCCACTATCGTCCCTTGCTGTACTCTGCTTGTTACTGGCTGGGAGATGATGTCAGAAGCCTTGATAATTTCAAAAGTATGCTACATTCCTCATTCTGTCCTCATCCACAAAGGCAGTTGTTTCATCAGAGAGTGCATTCTGGTCAGTAAACAATGATTTGTGTGTTGCAAACCCCCCACTGACTCCTCCTGATTACCTTCATTTCTGTCACATGTTTGGAAATAGATTCCAAGGGGATGCACTTGGTTGTTTTTCCAGAACTGAGGTTAGGTGAGGTTGAGCAGCCTTTAGTTCCTTGGGTCCTTGTCTTTACTTGCCTTAAATGTAAGCACAACATTAGCAGTTTCATGGTCACTGGAGAGCTCCCCTCATCTCCTCGATTTATTTCCTGCATTCACCTGACCTAGACAGTCCTAGCCTCCTGAGACTCATTTGAGTTCCTATCTCTTTAGCCATCTATTTCCAGTTTTGTTTTCCTATTCCTATCCAACCATGGCTTTTGGTCTGTGCTTACTAGCTCCACACCTACTCCTAAATTCTAAGCTGATTTCTTAGTTCCTTCTCCACTCCCTTTCTTCCCAGATGCATCTTGTCCCTGTTTCAACTGGTGGTATTACCTCCTTCCCAGCATCATTGTACCAATTTCTTCCTTGCGCTTCATTCACTCTTTGCCGTGTCCCTATTTCCTAGCTCTGCTGCCAGTAGCAAGTTGCTTGTTCAGTGTTTATACCATTACGCTTCCCATGTCCTTCCTATTTTAGGCCAATTTTGTTCCTTCTCTTGCCATTCTTAAGGTTGTGTTGGGAGAAATGTGTTCTTACAATGCAGTATTGGTACTGAATCAGCTTCCCGCCACTGCCAGAATGCTGTGTTCAGGAATGGGTTTACTGCAGTAAGAATCTTTGCATTTTCTGCTCTACTTTGTACAAAAATGAGTACTTTTCACTGTTGTTTTCTGTGAACGTGACATTTTGAAGTCCTACAGCTTGGACAGATTACAAAACATTTTTGCAGGAAAAATAAACACATGTACTTTGCCAGAGTTCACTTCCTGAATCCAAAGCTTCTCAGAGACAAGCTTGGAATAATGAAACATGATAAAAATGCTGTATTTCTTCCTTGGGTTTGGAAGTGATTGACGATTTAGTTAGACATTTTTCTAAAACAATTTGGCCAGACAGTTACCCAGCAATGGTATCTTTAGCCCAAGTAACAAAAGTCTGCTACAATTAGAAATAGATGATAATATGATCTTATAATGCTGGGAAAAGTTACAATAAAACAGACTTGCATTTTTAGGATATTTTGCTACTGAACTTGGCAGCAGTTGTAATCTTCCATCCTGCCATAAATACCTGAACATGAATTTGAGTAAAAAGGAGCTTAATCAGGTTGAAAGAACAAATATTGGTGTCATTTAAGAAGTACATTTTGAATGAATTCAATTGTCAGAAATATATAAAGATAGTCATGTTTATCTGGGGCCATTCTTCCTGAGAGCTTGATCTTCGGAACAGAAGAGTTAGAGGTAGTATTTACAGCTGAATGTAGAAACAATTGTGTGTTGCTGTTTCTAATTGAGTATTTCTGTAAACAGTGTTACAAGCAATGCTTTTAAAATAGCATTTACATAGCTTAGTAATATTACAGATTCTAAAATTATATTTAGCTGTAGTCTATTTTTTTCTTCATCTGTGATATGTTAGCTATTTTAAATAGGTCAATTATTAGATTCTAAGAGATCTTTATAATAAAATCATCTCTCCAAGTAGGTTAATCAGGGTGCAGATTGGGGGACCATTTTAGTTTTGAAGAAAAATTAATGCATGATTTGTGTTTGTGTGTATGCATGCACTGGAAAAAATGTGTATTGGTTTGCTGACTAGTTAAAATGAGC
This sequence comes from Astur gentilis, assembly GCF_929443795.1. Taxonomy (NCBI): domain Eukaryota; kingdom Metazoa; phylum Chordata; class Aves; order Accipitriformes; family Accipitridae; genus Astur; species Astur gentilis. Next base: position 3,588,300 of record NC_064898.1, read on the forward strand.
ATTTTGGTTTCAAGATGAGTTTTGTATGTCAAGCTAATATCTTCTATTAGATCAGATAGCATGTCTGGAGAAAATAAGTGAGCTACTTTAATTTTATATCTGCTTTAACTTCACTCTCCATGTTCGAAGGTGGGTGGTTTTTATATATTATGTATAAAGATGTATTTATCTTTTTTCTTTCTCCATCTCTCAAAAGTGGAATATCATCTCTTTGTGGGTTTAGATAATAATGATGCTTTCATTGCATGGGTGTGCTTTTTGTTGTTTCTGTTTCCTAGTTCATGAGTCTGGGATAAATTTTATTTCCAAATACGTGTTAGAAGTATGTGAATTATTCCACATGACACCAACAAGTATGTTAGTGTTTTAAATTTTACAGGTTTAAATACTATGAATTCTGAAAGAGGCAATTGTCAGGCTTTTAAAATGTTATGTTTTATGATGTAATTTCACAGTTTAGAAACGGGCTACAATCAGTGTCGTAAAAATTGAAGTTTTGGTTCATAAAATCATTACTTTGTGATGGCTTGTGTGTTGTGTATAGGGTAAGTGTTCTGTTACTCTGGCCTCTTTAGTAGTCACTTTGCCTTCCCAAATTCTGTAGTTTTAGCATTATTATTGCAAACATGGTTTACAATATATCAGTTATATAGGTTCATACATAAATTGTGGTGTATTCTGAACTTCAGTGAATAATAACAAAATATTTCAAAAATAAACTTTGTTGATGGGTTTGTAAGATTCCCAAACCCTTGTAATTGTGTTTCTTTATTGCTACTAATGATGTTTGGAAGATATAGTAGAAGAATTTGAGTAAGTGATTTATTCTCCAGAACACTGAGCAAACAGAGTCTGTTCCTAGACATAAAAATTAAAATGAATGCCCCATTAGTGTTGATTCACCAGTTCATATATATTCCTACAGATACATGATGGTCAGGCTCCTAGGAGCTGTAGGGGTGTGTCTATTTACATAGCTAATAGAAGAATCCCAGTTATTATTTGCTATCCCTTTTATTAAGGCAGATGGTCCTTACTCTTTAAGATGTGTGTGTATATACATTCAGCACACAAAAAGTGAGGGTGGAAGATGGATCCATTTTTTTCTAGCATTATTAATTGGCAAATGTAGCATAGTGTAAATAAGAAAATTGGACCATGTGTGAAATCATGGCCAAGTAAGTTAATGAATATAAATTCCTGTTAAATGATACAAGAGAGGAATAGATAGAAGAAAATGCTTTTGTGTGTGGTATAAAATTTACTGGTACCATTTTATCTACTTAGAACAAAAATAGGCTTTGAATCCTTCTGTGCTCTCCTAAACCAGTAATACGCATCCTGTTAAAAGACACAGGCTCCAACAAAAATAATTATTGAACAATGTCCAAAAAAAGTGGCAGTACTTTTGGTGTATCACGCTCTGCTTTCTGAAATAGCATTGCTATTTGTCCTGAGGTAACCTTAATACTCTGCAAAAGGGAGAAAGAGCAAGAAGGAAAAAACCAGCTTTTATGCAGCTTTCATCATGTTACTTGGCAGTTGCATCATTAGTAGTTTCTTCTGGTCCTCAGTAACCTGAATTTTGTTGTTACAGATCTCTGTATTTTAAAAGCAAAAATAACCAACAACATAGTGGTGGGACAATAAATGTGTAGGAATGTAAGTTAATATGTAATACAGTGTCCCAGTCATTAACCTATGATCCATAACAGGTCTGTTGTTGTTGGCAGGTAGCAAAACATAGCAAGTTCCTTGTGTAGGAATGAAACTTACATAGTTGTTCCTGCAGATATATGTATGAAAGTTTGGTGACTTAGAACTAACATCCATTTGTTTCCTAAATTATTTGAGATTTTGTTCTGTTCCTGCCACCTCAGCAGTCGTGCAAACCCACTATGGGTTTTGTAGCCTTTAGGTACATTGACTGTTTCTGAGCCAGAATAGTTGCCTAAACTTCCATAGGACAGTGATATCTTGAGTGTTGCAATGGCTGTAAATGTTCTGGGGCACTAACTGGCTGTTTTCTATTTTCAAATTTAAATATACTATAGAAAACAAAAATAGTCAAGGAGGGTTTTGTAATCACACTTACTCTGTAGATCGGACTTTAAACAGAATTGTACTGTTGTCTCAGTTTTACAAGGTTTTCCTTTAACCCCCAATTTCCAAGGACTTTCTGAAAATAAAGTTTACATTTGGCAGAATGGGGATTGCTGATTGGGATGGATTAATGTGGATTTGATTTGACAGAGATTCTGATGTTCTTGATCAACCAGCAGTTAATTATTCCCTGTAACTTTGCTATAATCAGTTTCTCTGAGTCACAGGTATTTGTTGGCATGCCTGGGCAACATTCAGGATGAATTTTAGTTAAATGCAAAAGTCAGCTCTATCATGCTTCTAGAAGGTTTGACTGCAGCATTTCATGACAGTGCAAATACAGAGTTCTAGAAAAGCTTAATGGATTTTTGTAGTATTCCTACATTACCTATTACAATAACTTCTGTAATTAATAAACATATTATCAGTAATATAAAATACTACAATATAGACAAAAATAAACATGTTAACAGTGAACATTGCAATTGTGTCCCTCTGAGTTTCTCTGTTTACCCTCATTGGCTTCCCCACAGTGTCTTTTATTGTTTACTAAAGTATACTTAAATTTCTCCCGTAGTCTTTAATGTTAGCTGTGCAAGAAGCAGAATGTAATGAAACTTATTCTGACATACAGAAGTAGTAAACTTCTAGCCAGTAAAAAACCTGTGTTGCTTGAAATGGCAGACCTATAAGACTGAGTAAATGTGAAATTTGTGTTGCAATTTTATCTTTATGGGTTCTGATTTGAATCTCTGCATTTTATCCATTTGTGTACAAGATTGTTGTGCTTTGGTTTGTCTGTTGGTTTTCCCCCCATAAAAATTCATAGTATTCTTGAGAGAATATTCTGTTGGCTTTTGTTGAAATAGCCTACATATCCAGAATTCACCATGGAATGGCATTGCCTTAGGAAACCAAGCTAAAACACTCTCAAGTGGTTTAAGTGTTTTCAGAAATGATTGTTTTTCTCCTGAGTTGAAGTAATACATGCAGGGATAGTAAAGTGCATGGCTTCCCTATCACCCTGTTAGCACTAAAGTATGAACAATAGGGAAACAATATAATTCCCTGATGGAAACTGAGATATGAAAAAATCCTATCTTAAATTTCTTGTCATCTGTTAGACTGAAACCACAGTTCTACAAGACGTGGTCACCCATGTAGCAGCTTACTGCTGCTCAACCAGGGGAGGTCTCCATTGATAGTTAGCCACTTTTAATGTATCACCTTTTGGGGCCTTTTCTTGAATAGGCTCAACTGCTAAAGCTGCAGAAAAGTAACCCAGAAAAAAAAAGAGAAAAGGAACACTTTCTTGTGGGTAGTAAATTCCAGTGCCTTATAGATCCAGTGAGTGCCAGAGTTGATGACAATATAGAGGCAAGTAAGACTGTGTCACCAGGGTTGCGGGAGAAGACATAGAACTGAGATAGAGGGGTATAGGATCTTCTGTGATCCTGACTTTCATTAGTAGGACAACCTTGAAAGCTTATTGTGATCTTTTGCATTTTCCTGAAAATAGGGAAATTGCCGTAAACATCAGTAGTTTTCTTTTGCTGTTCCTGTTCAACCCACATTGTATGTGCAAGCAGCATGGGCAAAGGTCAGAAGAGGGCATGTTGAGAGTTTAAGGTGCTGAAAAAGGATTTAAACATGCAGTTCGTTTCTCAGCTGCATCCAGATTCCTCATGATCAGATTGGTTTCTAGAGATAATTCCAAATGAGAATTGTTATGAAAAATGTTATTAAAAACATTAAATTATTATGAGGTACTTAGAACTTACTGCAATACAAACATCTCTTGGAGATGGAGGGGAAGAAACAACAAACACAGAAATAGCGGGGGGGGGGGGAATGTATTGCTTTAATTTGTATTAGAATTATTGGTAATATACATAGGAGTGTACTTTTATAAACCTGTTTGAAGTTTGCAAGAAGTTCCAAAATAGGGCACAGTTAAATTTATTTTAGCTATATTCTTTTTTCTGTCTTTTTTTTCTATCTGAAAAATAAAAGTTAAAATATTTTTGCATTTTCCTTTGTTTAACAGTATTCTGCTTCGTCAAAGTTGTGATGGCATTGTATTCAGTACCGATGATTATTTTCGTCAACAAGATGGATATACATATAATGCTGCTCAGCTTGGTGATGCCCATGACTGGAACCAGAAGAGAGGTTTGAATGCATAAGAGGAATCCTATTAAATTATGCTTATATTTAGAAAACAGAAGTATTGCATAAAGTGCATGTATGTTAATAGCCTATATGAAAAGGAGTATATATATTTTAGTATAGGGTATATAGAAGTATATATTTAAAGTATTCTTTATGTTTTAATGAATGTATATATACACCTTAAATTTTGAACTTATAGCAGGTTCAGAGTTAAAAATAGAAAATCTCTTTTCTTTGTGCTATGACCTGCTGATTTGTTACATTTGATACCAGTATCTTGATGGCAGAATTGAACCTTTTTAGTGCTGGCAACAGCAGAATATCATGTTTTTCCAGTATCTTTCCTGATCTGAGGTTCATCCAGAATTTATGGAAGAGTTTTTCTGAGGAAGATTTTAGTTCATGTGTGTAGATTAACAGCTTTAGTAAGTCATCTTTCTTAATACCTGGCAGTGTCCAAAGGTTGGTTTTAATTGGTAAGGAAGTAGGTACCTGGGGTAAGAAAGGTAGCAGACTGATTCTTGCTCTTTCTGTAGCAGCTTTCTGAGAATCTCATTGTTTGGTGTGCTCCAAGGAGTGGACAAACCAAACTGAACTCCACTGCCTGTGCGTGTAGATTACTGTCTGTGCTGCAGTGTCTCAAGCAGAAGCTTCCTTCCTGTCTAGAAGACTACTTCCTTGCATCAAAAGATACAGAGGGCCAAGGGGAAAAAAAATAATCTCCTCTTTTTTCCCCTCCTCAACCTAATGCAAAATTTGTGATACATCAGGGAACATTTCTGTATGAACAGTGAAGGAATTTTTTAAAGCAATCATTAGAATATCAGTTATAAAGAACAATTCTGAGGTTGGAGTGCAGCAATAATAAGTACTTTGAATGAAGTTCCTAGTAGGAACCTGAGGAGCAGAAGTGTTGATAAGGTAGTAGTTTATGGATGAGAGGGCTCAACACTTCACAATTATAAGACCACCAAACAATTCTCACTTGATAATGGCTTCTGGCTGTTTCTGACTAGACCTTAAGATCTCCCTAGTTCTGTATCACGTAAATTACACAGTGGTTTTGATAACAAGAACAGTATATAATTTAGTTATTCAGTGTTTTTGATAGTAAGAACAACAACAGCTGTGCCGTGTTGTTTAGAACACCCCCACTGCAAAACATTTACCAGAATAGCTTTGAGTTGAAGTTATACGCAGTTCTTATCTCCTGCTTTAACTAGATAGAGCTCTCTGACTTGAAGTGCTTCAGAAGCTCTTGGTTTCATTTGCGTGTGGATCCTTCAAACACATAAAATGATAACTTCAGGACAATGGTAATCCTGATAGTTGGGATTCTTTTCTGATGAGCAGGTCTAGGTTCAAGTTTCATACAGACTATATCAGCTGCATAAGTTATTTATATATTTCCTAATATTCATATGGCAACATATTTTAGCTAGAGCTTTATAATCCTTATGTCAGAATTATGGAGAAGGCAAAAATGTACTTTCTTCACAAATGAAAAAATTATTCTGTTAAAATTGTCCTCCCCCCATTTTTGGGGAGGGAGTGAATCTATAAGACAGTAAGTATGAGAAAAACTTAGTTACAAGTGAGACCCATTAGGGGGGGAAAATAATTTATTTTAGATGAACAGAATTTCAACCTGTCAAATGTTTATAGGACACTGAATTACATACCCTTTATAATAAAACACATACACATTTACTGTGAAGGTTATAAGGTCAAGTGCACAAATATTAGGAACACTAGAATTAATTTGCCACTGCAACTTTAATTGTGAAATCAGTGTCATTCTTACAGGGTTTTAGGCCCTTTAAGTTCAGTTTTGTGGCTTTGCTAAGTGTCTCCTATTTTAGTTCATCCTGCCACTTCTACTGGAAATTTTGGCTTGCCTTTGATGTGTTTTTAACATTGTTGACTTGACAGGTTGAGTTGGGGTTTATCCGCTTTTTTTTGTTGTTTGGTTTGGTTTTGACAGTGACTAATAAAGTTAATTAGTAACTTTTTTACTTTTATTTAAAACTTTAAGGTATTACATCAGCACACTTAGCACTTAGATCCATATTTAAAACAGAATGGTAGAATATGTAAGTGGGTTGTAGCTATAATATAATCTTTCTTCACAAGCTTTTGTAAATCAATGATGGTCCCATTATCTTCATTAAAAAATTGGCTATTCTCTTGCTACCTTCATGAATCTTTTCTGAAATGCATATTTCAGGGATTTTTCCCTTGTTTCTGTCAGCCTGCCAGTTTTCTTTTCTAGATTCGGGTTTCAGAAAGATCATTTATGACAGGTTAATGAAGCCAGGGCAGTATATTTTTCTTTTTTTTTTAGTAGCTTTTTCCATAGATTCTTGGTGCTCCATGCTTTTTTCCTCCATTCCATCTACAAAGTTATTTCCCAGTCTGTTCATTTAATTTCTTCCTATTGTGTGGATTGTTTCCTATCAAGATAAATCCCTAGTTCTCTGCAATAACTTGGGGGTTTTCTTGCTTCAGATCCCTGCTTCGTTCAGTGTACAGATTAAGCAGTGTTCACTAAATGGGCAGGTATTCAACAGATGTATTTTTTCAATCTTCACACTCATTGTGCATCTTGCTTTTCATTTAATGCAGACTATTTTAACTTTGTTTAATGGAACATAATTAGTTCTCCTGGAAACCTTTTTTTATGAGTGTTATTTTAGTATTTTGAGCTTCAGATATTTCAGTTCTTTCATCTAGTTCATCATCTTAACTTTCCTGTGAGTGCTAGTAGTATTATATTCTGACTTTTTCATTGGCAAGCTAAAGCACAGTTGCTAAAAACATCTTCCCATTTTGGATGCCAAACTTAGCAACTTAGATGTTTTCTTCAGGGTATGTAGTAGTAATTAAACTTCATATATTCAGAATAAATTTTCACTGTCTTCATATTGAGATGAGTTCATTCTGCTTCTGTAAATGATACCTGTAACATGTAAAATTGGGCAGCCAGAAAATGAAGATCATGCAAAGTAGTGGCCACTTGGGAAGAGGTGGGATGATGTTCAAGAACATTCACCAAAAGATGATCCTTCATCCTTCCCCCTTTGCAGTTGTCCTGACTTACTCATGTATCTCAGGAGTACTTAAAAAAAAAAATTAAAAAAAAAAAAAAAAAAAAAGCTTGGCTCATGCTGATGATCTGATACAGCCCCCCGATTCAACTACTGAACAAGTCCATCACGTGCTGAAAGAGGTAGGAGTAGATATGAGGAAGTAGTGCTCAAATGTGTATTTAAGGACAGTATGGTAATACATATGCCCTATAATTACTACACACCCAGCCTTAATTCAGGTATTTCCTAAGGTTCAGAGTTTTGCTTTGCAACCATAATGCTTTCTGGGGGTTTGTTTGTGTTGTTTTTGTTTGTTTGTTTGGGGTTTTTTTTTGCTTTTGCACCTTTTCTGTGTCTTTTAAAGGAAGGACTGAATCCTTGCTCTTTTTCTGCAGTAATTTTGAAATGTGAAATTTTTGATGTGTTTGTGGCTCACATTGCTAGTACTGCTTAGAACTAACTTTAATTATTTTTTTTCTTGGCTTCAGTGTGTAGCATCAGAGGAATTGATTTTTTAATTATTTTTTTTAATGGAATTCATCTTCACAATGCTTCTATAAAATAGATTAGGAATTATTGTTATGTTTTTACTGATTAACTGAGGCACAAAGAAGCTGAGGAATAGATTTTATAAAAGCCTTACTTTCAATTGTAGGATGCTTTGGAGTAGTTGTTGGAGGATGAATCTGATACTCATGAATCTGATAATCATAAGTTGCAAGTCTGCTTCTCGATCTGGCTTAGTTTCAGGCTGCAAAAAGAACCTTACTTACTGATTCATGCACAGTGCTTTTCTAAAGATGTGGAAGTTGTGTCCCTTTCTGCAAAGAATGGAAGAGGTCTTGCTTTCAAAATAAAAAGGTGAAGAAAGTTAAAACAATGAAAATTAAGGTAGCCCGTTTGTCCCCAAAGTGGGATACTCAAGTACCCTCTGTAGGTACTCTCCTCTGCAGGGGTTCCTTCTGAACTTCTGGTAAGAATAGTTGAACTTCTGGTAAGAATAGCTTAACTGCTGTCCAGGTTTGTATGCAATGGAGGTGGATATCAAGCTGATAAGGGTGCAGAACTTGAGTTTTCACTTCCTTGGGTAAGTGTTCTGTGTAGCATTATGTAGAAGCTGAATGTCATAATCATGCTTTCTAGATGTGCTTAGAAAAAGGGGTTGTGCAGTGTTGTTTTTCTCAGGGACACATCCTAGTAATGCGAGTTAGGAGTCCTCTGAGAATGCTTTCTGGACTAACTGTGTAAGGGATTTAGAAGAATTCCTGATCTCAAGATCAAAGTTAGGTTTAGGCATAAGATAGATGCTTAAAGATAGATGCTTAATTGATTTATTAAGACTAAAGCAGTCTTAGGCTTATGAAGATATACCAGTTGAGCCATCAAGGTAGTGCCAAAATGTTTTTCTGTGCCATGGAGCTGATAAGTCTCAGGTAGCCAACAGATTTGTGTGTTTTGTCCCCTAACTCTTCCAACCGATCTCAGTTCTGCACTGTAATCTCTAGGATGCTTCTGCTGTGTAGGAAGCAGTATACTCTTGCTAGTCCAAAGTTAAAAACATGCTACTGCTTAAGTGTCCTGCCAAACAAATTGCATAATGGCTGTGCTCTTGTCTGTCTTTCCATCAATAAAGATGCTAATTTGGATGTACCTTCTTACCAGTTGCTGTTTTGTAGAACTCGGAAGCAGCTTATTATTCCTGAAGCACCTGCCCTCTTTTGGATTTGGTAGAAATTGGCCGGTGAATTGAAACATTACTCAAGCAGAGACAGCATGGCTGTAATTTTTTTTTTAATGGATCTCAGAAATATTTCAGATAGGTGATCTTCACAGAAAGACATCACATATTTCTTAGCATTGTGTTGGAGAAGAACTGCAATACATAACCACAGGTCTCAGTTACGAATGCACCATGTGTTACCCAGCAGGGCTGGTAAAGCTGGAACCAGGGTATGGTTTAATGCCAGGATCTCTATACTTGGCAGGCCACAGACTTTGAGCAGTTCTGTTGTGTTGCTTTGACTTCTACACTTCCCATTTACCCTTTTGCATCAGTTTACCACCACCTGTTTTTTAATGCCCTTCACGTAATTTTTCTTACCTTCTTGCTTCTATTTCTTTCCATTCCTTGTCTCTACCTTTCAGTGCTCTTACTCCTTTTCTTAGAAAAGCATGTTTCAGATTAGATTAGTGCAAAAAACATCTGGAACAGTTTGTTTACATTTACTGTTTTGAGTTTCATAGTTGTTCATTAACTTGCACTATTTTTCATTGCAGCAAAGCAAGCAATGGAGCAGGGAAAATCTCCAGTTATAATAGACAACACTAATACTCAAGCCTGGGAAATGAAGCCATATGTGGAAGTGGTAGGTTTTGTTGTGTGATTTTTATCATCTGTTACAACTTTTCAAACTTACCTTCACATGTGATAGGTTGGTCTATTTTGTCCAGAAACATTTTCCTTGCTCAAGTTTCTAAAGAGAGACTGCTTATTCATACAATCAGTAATTGGTATGGCAATAGTTCAGACCAGTTTAAGGATTGACTTGATCTAGTCTGCTTAGCCTGAAATGAAAGCTAAGATGGGTTGGGGGTAAGTGAAATTCAGCATGCTACCACCACAGAGTTAACTACATCTATTTATTACACTGGTCTATAAACTTTTTGTTACATTTGATGTAATAATGATACACATACCATGCATTTTTCTTTGCTTGCTGCAGGCTCTAGAAAAGGGATACAGAGTGGAGTTCCATGAGCCAGATACTTGGTGGAAGTTTGATCCTGAAGAATTAGAAAAGTAAGGTTTATATTACAGAAATCATTGTATATATATAGAGAGATAGATAGATACGCACACATAAACATATATGTGGTATGTTATATTTTATTCAGTGTCTTATTTTTTTAAATACTTCACTACTGGTATAAAATGTATTTTATTTAAATAGGCATTTTGAGATACACCTTTAAATGGAAGTGTTATGGATAAACAGACAGACAAATAAATAGAGGTCCTGTCTTACTGGGCTGAGAAGTCAGTATTAAAATTGTTGCACGTGAGTAAAAAAATTATGGACCCCTTTAAGAATCACTGCTATTATAATGAATAATTATTCTGAGACTATTATAATGAATAATTATTCTGAGAATTTTCATCCTACAAATGCTGATGGCAAGAAATACATAGCAGATGAGAAGAAATTATGCACTTTGCAAGGGTTTCATCAATATAAGTGCTTTATTTTGTCTACTTCTATAGATGTCTCAGTGTCAAGGAACAATGGTCTATTACTAATCAGTAAAAGTTAAAAAGAAAGCTGATGTTTTAGATTATTCTATTGCAAGATTGTGTGAAATTGTCCCCAGTCTTCAGAGGATCTGACTTAAGAGTACTGTTGGGCATAGGTCATTGGAATTCTGGGTTCTGAGAGTACCTGGGAAGCTGCTTATTATTCCTGGTTAACATCTCTTTTGTCTCAGATATATCTGCTTCAGGAATCCATGAGGTATCAAACCAACTTAGGGATATTTCATTGTTTGAAATGTAATGTAATATTTTCATGGTTGATTGCAGAGTTCTCTCACTGATTGCCATTTTAGATGCTTCCAACTGGCTTGGCTTATAATTGTTTCAGCTTTGTAAAATAGGCCCTACAATGCATGAAGTACGTGTGTATAATACATTACTCACTTGGGCTTTATTGTGTTTATTTATTTTATCTTTTAAAGTTTTCACCTTTTTCTCCTAAGCTACCGCTAACTTACTTTTAGAGATGGACTCCTCTCTCTGTAGGATGAATTCTAATAAGGTTTCTCTAGTTTGGGGTGCAGCATAGCCAGGTTAGGAAGCTAATTAATCAGACATTTCTAAGATGTTCAGTATGAGGTTTCCATTACATGAGACTTGTTTTCCAGGAAAGTTCATGTTTTCACATGGTCTTAACAGGTAACAGGATAAAATGTGAAGTAGTGTTACTGTTGAATTTCATTTTCCAGTCATTAACTGTAGGAGTAAAGTTTGTATCTTTCCCAAAACCAAAGGAAAACCCTTGAACTGTGAAGTGCTGCTACCAGTTCTTAGGAGCTTCCCATAAATGTTTTAGCAGCTCCAGTTGCTTTAAATATTTAAACAGAGGCCTCTTGTCTGGATACCTTATTTTTTGAGAGTTTAGGAAAGGTGGTGATAGGAAGTTTCATTTTGTTTTTCAATTGCTTGGGGAGAGGGCTCAATTTTTAAGGTTGGGTTTGGATTTTTGTCCATATTCATGTGTTTGGGAAATAGATAATGATAGAGGTGTTATTGTAGTTTTGGCATTCCCCTTTATGAATTTTGAACTCCACATTTTGTGTAGTACTGGGGCAAATAATGAATAAATTAAATAAAAATAAATAAATAAAAAATTGGGTAATTTTATTAGTCTAGAGTCATAGATTCTAAATCCCTCCTAAACAGGATCACTTAAGACCCTTTGTTTCTGGTAGTTGGAATAAAAAAATACACTACTTCCTACTTTAATTAGCAAAAGACTTTTCTTATATTTTGGATACATGCTCCTCATTTATTTGTTTTTAGTGGTGCTGTCTAGATTGTTAGTAACTTTCATCAAGTGATATAATATGTCAGTATTCTAGAAGTCAGGTGCATTTCTAGGTAATATATAGGGTTGTTTCTGCCACCACTTAGTGTGCATGAGAAATCTGTGAAAAGGCTCTCTAGGTCAACACTGGGTAAATTCTTGATGTCAAGAACATGACGTGTTTTAGTGTGGAATAGGTGTCAGTGTCTTTTTCTTCCAGTGTGCCTGGGAGGTACAAATTACCTTTAGAGTCACTCAGTGATTTTCCTTTTAGTTTACTTTTGTGCTTGTAACTTTTGTGAAAACAACTTGACTCCACAGATGTATGTCTTACGGTAGCGCTCAAGACTTCTTGCACAGCATTTAGACCTTTGTATAAAGGATTTTGTACTTCGATACCATTTTTAGGAAATCTTGAAAACTGCAGATGAGAGAACAAATGAATGGCAAAATCACTGGTAGAAGAGAAAATATTTTAATTTTTTTTTATTTCCTTTTTTAAGTGTTTAATCAGTGTTGGATGAAAAAATTACCCTCTGTCGTGTTTGCATGCTTTCCGAGTAGTTGGTCAGTTGGGAACTAGAACTTTTTTTTTTTTTAAAAAAGTATACATTTGATTCAAGCTTTTGGGGAATAGCAGGTATCCTGTATATAATCTGTATTTTGGGACAGATGTTGTTTTAATTTAAGAAAAAAATTACCTGCTGTGTAACTTCACACAGAAGTGAAATGCAAACATGTTTAATATAATCCTTTTTCCTTCAGTATGATCATAAAACTGCAATTCGGTATTGACTTCATTAAATTTGTGCTGATTCTTTTAAGTAGTCATGTCTATGCAGGATTACTTTGCCAGTATAGTGGTATGTAAGATTCTTCTAGTGTACAAGCATTTAATAGTGACAGAACTTTGCTTTTATCAATAGATTCTGTGTTCATCCAAGCAAAACCAGCTTCCAAAGCCTAACTATCTGTTAGGAGCTTTCGCTGGTACCTCTGTATTGGTTAAGGATAGATGGCTTTTTGCTCTTTCAGCATAGCCAAGCCACCAAAGGATGAACAAAGACATGTCTGAATAGGACATCCCAGTATTTAATGACACTGTACAGCAAGAGTTGTTTCCTTTTTAAAAATAATTTCTATGCTTCATGCGATTTTGCTGGTGGTGATTTTATCATCTTGCCTTGTTCTTTAAGGAAAAGTACTTGCTCATTTATGAAGTGATTATACACAAGTCCATTCAGTTGTGGACATTGTGCACTTTATGCCTAGAGCACCTGAGCTGTAATCTTTTTCTAGGAGTACTAAGATACGAAAATATTGAATAACTTTGTGCTTCCACCATTTGGCATAAAAGGACTCTGACTTCCTCTTCTCAGTTTTCTTCTGTCATGAGAGTCAAGTGCTTTATAGGATCCCCGTATTTCTAGGGGATTGGCTTTTTTCTCTACCATTAACCTTGTTCGTGTTCATGAATAAAATCAAAACTGTTAAGACTTGTTAACTGCTAAGTTCAACATGCTGCTGTTCCTGGACTACTTTAGCATAATGTAGAAATTAGTAGTATTTAAACAATGAGCTGCTTGTGATGATCACTCTAGCTTCTGATGTTGTCTCAAAGGAAGAGTGTCTATGAGAAAAATACTCTACTTAAGCCTTTTCTTCCCAGAAAGAGAGCTCATAAAATACAGCTTAAGGAACCAGCATAATTCTGAATGCTTCTGAGATCACCAATTCTTCTTCCATTCTGAATGTGAAACTAGTGTGCTACCTGCAGTCTGCTTTGAACCCTCATCAACTTGATATGTACTTCTTTGTTGTAATAATATGCACAAACTTTTGGGGGTGGGGGGTGGGGAAGGCAGGAAGGAAATCAGTCTTTTAAAATATTTCTGTATAGAGTATCCTTTTTCCAGTATAGCCTGTTTGTTCCCAGTATTGATTTCTCCTCTATAGAACTGAGCAAGCTGGTAAGGAGGCCTGTGCCTCTTCTGTCCCTGGCAGAAAGCACAAAGATGCAGGAGTATATTCCCTATTGGTATGACTTGGAAATAATTCAGCTTGGACAAGGTTTCTTGGTGATGGGATAAGAATATATTGGTTTATGACAAATGCTTGTCTACACTATCAAAACATCTTGTTTTATATCTGTTCTTTCAGTTCTGTTAAAGTGCTGGCAATTCTCTGACATTCAGCTTGTGCCAGAGGCTCATGGTTTTCTTTTTGGCAGAGACCAAAATTTTCTGCTAACGTGGATTTTAGGATCCTATTTCATAGATACTAAGGAGATAGATATATTCTAACATAATGTCTAAAGTCTCAGATGCTTAATAGGCCAAGTTCTCACTGAAAGCAGCTGTTCACTAAACACTGCAAGAATGGGACAGTGCTTCTGGCCTTTCTTTCCTTACATGTGTGTTGGTACCTTTGTAAGTTTACAGCAAGTATTAGTAAGAGCTAGTAGATAAAGGTTATCATGAGCATGCTGTTCTGGTTCAAAACTAAAATTGCTCCTTATTTTATATAGACACTTATTCATGAGAAAACATTTTGTCATTAGTTCTTGAAACCATGTAGTTTCATTTTTTTATGCCAGTTTGAACATTGCTTTTGTAAGTAGTAGTCTTATAGTATTATTCATCCCTCTACTCATTAGCTAGTATACCATGTAAAATCTGATGAATAAATAGAAAGCAAAGCCCTTCTAGGGTTATTTAGGTACATAGTCCTGGTGAATAACATCACATTTCTGTATGAAGAAGAATGACTGTATTGTTTTCTGTTACTTAATATATGCAGTGGTGAATTGTTAAAATAAACCTTAACGCAAGTTGAATACTGATGGAATGAGGATACAGTGTAATAAAAGTGAAATTTCAAATATGAAAAGCAAGAACTAAAATTGTTAAGTTAGAGGTTTTTTTCTTTCTTAAAGACTGTAAACATATAAACATACCAGACAATTTATTTAAATTTTTATTTTTGTAGGAGGAATAAACATGGGGTCACTCGTGAGAAGATTGCTCAGATGTTGGAACGATATGAATATCAAATATCCATACCTATTGTCATGAATTCAGTGGTACCTCCCCACAAAAACACTCAAAGGCCACCTCTGCAGCGAAGACATAGGTGGGGAGGCAATACAGACTCATGGAATTCTTTCAGTATTTCCAGTAGCCGATAACACAGTTGCAGTCAGTTAATAAAAATCTGGTTACTTGCCCTTCTAAAACACATCATCACCTCCAATAGAGTAGTGGATCTTCTGTGTTTTAAATAGACCTATTTGAAGACCATTTTCTTCTGGAGGTTGTTCCTTTAACAGACTTGTATGTAAATAAAATTGTACATTAAATGTTTTTTTAAAACTATATTTATTACAGTTGTAATAACTTTGATTTTAGTAAAAGATTTAATATAGTATGACATATAGCAGAGTCTTCCTTTATAAACGTAGGACAATGATGTTGTCATATATCAAGTAACTGTTGAGCAGTTTTTTTTAAAGAGGAAGTCATATTAGATGTCTCAAAATTTTAAGAGAATTAAAGCCCCAGAAGAAGAGGCTATTTATGTAATAACCAATTTTCATGATTGTCATTTAGTTGTCTTATCTTTTAGGAGATTTTTTTGAGAACAATTATGTCCTGGATTGTCCTTTTGTTCTATTTGGCATGTGGCAAAATTTTGGCATTTATTTTCTGGTTTCAGTTGTGGTGTTTGGTTTTTTTTGTCTCAGAAGCTCATCTGGCAGCTGAAGCAACATTCTGCCGATACAGTATTCGCCAGCCTTAAACTGTGCAACCTGAATTATTTTTTTTATTTGTTTGTTCTCAGTGGTAGTATGTGAACTATGATGGTGGCCACACACCACCAACTTTTTTGTGCTGACTAAAACCATCTAGATTTTATCACTAAAAATCAAAAATTTCACAGCTCTGTCTAAGTCAATTTCTTTCATTTATGATAAAAATGAAGTATTAAATCATTAGGCTGTCAAGTCCCAGTCCACAGTTGTGATGCATCAGTTCAATATAAATAGTGGATATAATTCTGTAAAACCATGTTGGATTCCTAATTTTGGCACAGGCAATGTAATCTGTTTAGCACATAACAAAGAATGAGCCAGCATGGAGATTGACTAGTATACTGCCCTTTTTCTCTTAAAAAATGATGAATTTGTAAGTTTTCACTTTGCTTGCTTTCTAACAACTTGCTGTATTAATAAAATGTTTGTCTTCAGTGTTGTTTTAGTAGTTCAACAGTTTTTATTCTTTTCAAGCATGTAGGATTTTATACAGATGAGCATTATTATTATTATTAACCTGCTAGCTGAAATAACCTATATTCAGGTCTACCTACATTTTATTTCCTTACACACTGAAGGAGTAAATCTTGAATAGAAAGTTTTGTCAAGAATGTGAGTACGTAGCTAAAAGAATTTTCATGGTTTTCTATTACTAATTTGGTGTAATAGCTATCAGAATTTTGAAAATTCCAAAGCCAGCATAATGTTTTTTATAGATAATTTTTGAATAGGCCCTAAAAATTACTTCATCTTTGAAGTCGGAATACCATGAAAGTTTATAATCCAGGTATATAATGGAGTATCTTTCTGTGGTTTTCTACACCTACTGTGCAAATCTAAATTTGTACAATTTAATGTATACCTGCAATAACATTTTCATAAGAGATTCTTTTAACTATAAAAGTTGAAGTGTACAGTTTCACATTTTAGTAATTGTTTTAATTATTTGAAAAATAATCTAAAATGCTTCAGTAGTGCATGGATTGTTAATATATTGAATTATGTGTATATTTAAAAGAAAAAAAGCTCTCCAACTATATTAATTGTCTTCCCTTATTGTCTGTTATTCATACCAGTTATGTTACTGTATTTTAGTTTTCATGGTTATCTTTTTCCATATCTCAAAAGAATAATGGAAATCATTGTAAATGGTCAGTAATACTTTAGTTTTCCCAAAGTTTTTATATTTAAACATGAAAGCATATTTCAAGTGGGAGGACAGACTCACTTTATTTACTCTATATTACTTTAAGCCATAATGAAGTGATAACATTTATTGAAGCTTTATGTAATATTCACACAGTGTGTTAAGGTATGACAAAAAAGAGCTGATTGTTGAAAATTGATATTATGATATCTTTTGGTACCTTCTGCCTTCAGTTTTTAAAGGAAGTGGATTTATTTATTTATTTTAGCACGATTTAGTTGACATTTAAGTTCTCTAACTGAAATTTGTATTTAAATAGATGTAAATTCATACTATTTTAAAATGGTGCAGCATTTTTGCGTGTTATCTTTTTAATAAATTATTGCTACGGGGTGAGTATTTTTGATATGTAAAGCATGTTGGTTGGTAATAGACTTGCAGTTTGCAAAGGACACATAACAAGAAAGGAATGCTTTGCAACTTGGCACTGTATCAAACATTCCTTGTAAACTGCTTGATCTATAAGGCTGTATCCCAAGGTAAGTACAGTGACATGGTAGGTGAAAACACAGTGGAATTACTGTCTGTCTAAATATTTTTGTTTCATGGTGTATTAATATTTCATGAGGATATGACAGTCATGGTCATACCTGTATATCAGAGGTTGCTTTTACACTACAATATTTATATTTATATTTAAAAATAATAAAAAGATTATGTGAAATACATGTTGCAGGTATTGAATTTCTCCTGCTTCCTCACAACCGAGGAAAATAACTTACTCTGTCAAAAGGTATGTACAAGAAATGTAAGAACTTGCTGTTCAGTTAGGCTGGGGATCTAAAACTTCTTACTACGTGCATAGTTTTCATGCAATAAGCCTGTTGATGATAATAATGTACCTAGAATGAAAATAATGTACCTAGAATGAAGGTGTCCTGGTTTAGATTTTTAGTAAATTGCTAGTTCATCATATTTCATGAAATAAGTGTCAGAATTTTTTTATTTTTTTTTTAGTATAACTAATGCTTAGAACCTTAACATTATGGATGCAGATTCCAAGTATCTGCTGCATACTTCAAACTAGTGGGACGTTTGGTAAGTAAATTTAAACAGAATAGTTAAGATACTCAGCTGTAGTTTTAACACCTGTTCCTCTAAGCATGAAATTTAAACATGAATTAATTTGCAGAACATCCTTAATTTGGTTCATATAGCTGACCAGTTATCATCAGTTATGTAGGATTATGCACTGCTATAGAAAAAAAAAATAATAGTTCTAGCTTTACTGCTTCATCTAAACTGTTCTTTCTTGTTTGATTAGTTCACTTACTGAATTATCAAAAGTTTTCATCAGCCTTGTCTTTGATGGATGATTTAGTGTTCTAATTTTTCTTTTGTTTCGAGAAGAAAAAAACCCCAGAAAATAAAAAACCAAAACCACCACCACCACCACCGACAACAAACCCACCCCAAAACCAAATCCTAGAAGACCTAAGTGCTGGTTTTGGCTGGGACAGAGTTAATTTTCTTCACAGGAGCTAGTACAGCGCTATGTTTTGGATTTGTGCTGAAAACAGTGTTGATAAGAGGGATGTTTTGGTTATTGCTGAGCAGGGCTTACACAGAGCCAAGGCCTCTTCTGGTTCTCCCCCACCCCACCAGCGAGCAGGCTGGGGGGGCACAAGGATTTGGGAGGGGACACAGCTGGGACAGCTGACCCCGACTGGCCAAAGGGATGTTCCAGATCATATGACGTCATGCTCAGCATATGGAATTGGGGGAAGAAGAAGGAAGGGAGGGACATTCAGAGTGGTGGGGTTTTGTCTACCCCAGTAACAGTTAGGCGTGACGGAGCCCTGCTTTCCTGGAGATGGCTGAACACCTGCCTGCTGATGGGGAGTGGTGAATGAATTCCTTGTTTTGCTTTGCTTGCTTGCGCGGCTTTTGCTTTACCTATTAAACTGTCTTTATCTCGGCCCACGAGTTTTCTCACTTTTACCCTTCCGATTCTCTCCCCCATCCTGATGCAGGGGGAGTGAGCGAGCAGCTGTGTGGGGCTTAGTTGCTGGCTGAGGTTAAACTCTGACAACCTAATGTAACACTTTTTTATTTTTATTTTTTAACATATGAAGTTAAATGATCTCCTGTGAGGAATTCTGTCTTCTGTTCTTGTAGTTACATCCTCTTTAGGTTCACTTTAATCTAGTTTGCCATGCTGCATAATTTTTTTAAGCTTTGTGTCTTTAGCAGGAAAGCCAAGATTTTGTCTTTTGTCATCTATCTTTTGAAACCTGCAGAAATGGTAGTTTTTCTTTGTTTCTCTGCTAGTAGATAACTGAAAACCAGGCTCTGTCTAGCTGAGATGGGGACACATAACATTTATATTTGATTGTTTTGCGTCTGTCTTCTCTGATGTAATTTAGACTGTGGCAGTATTTTCTTCTTTGAGCTGACCAGTAGAGTTAATTTTCAGTGAATTAGAAAAAAAATTACTTTTGTATTTTCACATTCTTATGTGATACCTGTAATTTTAACTGCTGCTTCCTCCTAGCAAACGAGTTTTCTGGAAGAAGTGTTTTCCTTCTGTGCTCACACATCATGGAGGTGAGGTGACTAGGTATACGTTGAGAATTGAGGGGTTTCCATACAAAAGAACAGAGATGTATATTACAATTCCCAGTAAAGAGCAACAAGAAGACATAGTGTTGAAATGCAGTTCATAAAATTGAAATTAAGTACTCAATTTAAAAGAGTGATCAGATGTTTCGTATAGGTCAGATGTGGAAATACTTCAGTGTTTCTGCAGTCACACTTTCTCATTTCAATGTTTTATGTTCTCATCCTTTTGAAATAAAAGCAAGAGCAGAGATTAAAGCTCTTTAGTAGTCATTTCCTAGGTGAGAATCTGCTTGTACATCAATTCATTTTGGTGTGGATTTTTTTTCTTTTCATAGGCTAATTGGTTGAAACTAGCTGTAAATCAGCTTGTTTTGAGTTCACAGAAAAATATGTGAAAACATAGCTGGTCTTCATAGCTGGAAGATAAAGTAGTAAGTAACAGGGTTTCTCAAGGTCAGATCATCTCAAATTTGTCTAATTTATTTCTGTAGTAGTGGAGAAGCAGCAAGTGGTGTTTTTAGCTTGAGATAGACTGTCAGTGTTATTCTAGATCAAGGATAATAAAAGCATTGAAGTATTGTGTCTGGAATGGGTCTTTGCAGTTTCCTTTTAGCTGATAATGCTGCTGGTACTTCATTTCTCAGGTAGACAGGCAGTCCTTGACCATTTGATGTGTGCCTCACTGATATATAGTGCTGTTACAACAATACCGTGTTGTGTGAAGTCAGAACATGCTGTATCCATTCAGTAACTTTTTTCAGTTGTACTTACAGTCTTTTTAGTGTTGTTAATACTTTCTTTTTTGAGCTGTTAATCGAATTCAACTTTTCTTTTGTGGTCCCTCAAACTGGTATCACAATAGCTACTTTATAATTGTGTGGATCATCCTGCTTGTCCTTTTAAAATATTTTTTGGATACTAACTCTAAGTATTCTAGGATTTTATGGAAACATAGTAGAAAAATATTTTAAGCAAAACTTTTGGAACATGTGCTTGCATGTTGTGTAACTACTGATTTAAAAAGGCATGAATTCTCAAATTGCTAACAGACTAAGAAGTGCTGCTTTAGCTGACAAAATAATCATTTGCTTATTTCTAAGGGGTTAATTGTATCAGTTACAGGTCAGTTTTAGTCATGGATCTATAATGCTGTTTGGCTGTTATTTTATTCATGATACTTCTAATAATTTTTGTTTCTTTACTCAGCCATTAGGTTTTGGTAACCTATACTATAGGTTATAATAGTCTATGTGAAGTTACTGAACAGCTTGTCCCACATCTTGCTCTTAACCACAAAGAGTTTCTGAAGGCTCGTGAACCTGACTTAAGAGTGGATTGACTATGTTACTTTTCCCCCATTTAGTATTTTTCCTGAGAGTTTTCCTGTCTTGCTTGTAAGATGAATACACTGCTTTACAAGGATCTTGGCAACAAAAGTATAGGCATCAGATCTTTTACCTGAAGCAAGACAGGTATACATATGTGAGCTTCATTTGCAGCTCTTTGCAGCTGTATGGTACATGCACTAAATATTCAGTGAAGTATACCTGATAAAATTTCAAAGCTATTTTCACTGTATGAAAACTGCGGTTAGAAGACTGTGCTTACAGCTGTGCACAAAATTGCATTATATATAGGAGTACAAATGGAAGTATGTGTATGTAGAAGGCGTGGTTAGAACCTTGTGTTTTATTCTGTTTCTGTTTTGTTCCAGCAGTCTACGCTGAGTTCTTGTTTCTAATAATGAATACTTAGATTATGTCCATCGTGCTGCCCTTTTGGGTCCTAGGTCTTGAGGAGAAGTTTTATTGTGAGTAAAGACAGCTAACTATGGTTTAACTGTACTGCTTTGTAGGGAATTGAGCTGTAAAGAGATTAAATCAGTTTCATCTTTCCCCTGGTTAGTTTGTGGTGCCTTTGTTGAGCATGTCAAGCTTTGAGCTTGCTGGTACAAGTAAGATGTGACATATTGGAGTGAGATGAGCAGAGGGTGGTTAGGGCCTGGAGCAGACGATACACAAGGAGAAGCTGGTAGAAATGGATTGTTCAGCCTTAAGAAGAGAAGGCTGTGGCTAAGGCAGCTTAATGCTGTCTTCACCTACCTAATGGGAAAGTATATAGGTGGAGCCAGGCTCCACTGACATGAGAAGCAAGGGGTAGAGGTTGCAACGTGGGAAATTCCACTTAGATACTAGGTTGTGTAATCTCCATCCTTGGAGTACGCAAAACTTGTCTGGGCAAGGCACTGAGCAGTGAGATCTCAGTTGGTATTGCTTTGAGCGGAGGTTGGACCGTATGATCTCTGGAGGCCTTTTCTGACCTAAATTAGGCTCTTCTGATGGATGTAGTGAGAGCAGTGTCCAGAATATTGAAAGACTTTGCTATTATCTACCAGAGAAGACTTTTAAATGACTGACAGAATTGCTGCCAGGGGGGCAGATGCAGGCTTGCATTAATACAGCCGTCTGTGATTCTCTTCTTGCTTTCAGATGGGCACTAAGTTTCTGGCTTTAACTGTAGCAGCAAAACTGGCTGTACCATTTATTCCAGTTGTTTCATAGCTGTATTGGCAGAGTTGCTTACAAGTTCCTGACAAAACCTTTAGCTGATCCTGGTTTTTTCTCCCTCAGGCAGTGTCCATGACCGCTTGTCTCTTGTTAGTTGTATTGTCTTTCCAGTCTTAGAAAATACTGGCATATATTAGTCTTTATCTGAAGTAGTTTTTTATTTTCTGTCCAAAGACAGACTTCTATTGACACTTGCTACATTGTAGAACTGAAAGACAGTTTTCTGCATCTATTCATCCTCAACACTCTAGGAATAATATGGGGTTGTTTTGTAAAAATATCTTTAAGGGGTAATTCATCATGTCTTTTGCATATCTCCGGTCCCTTTGGTGAAAGATGTTTAAAAGGGAAATGAGTTAATGCTAAAAAGTAGTATGCAGAAATAGTAAGTAAAAGTTGTATGCCAGGATGACAAAGTACTGAGATTTGTTGAAAAAGGTGTAATACCTTCCAGAGAATGCACATTATAATTGAATGCTGTGTAGCTCTCCATATTTCATATAGCATTTGAGATGCATAGAATGAGCACAATATCTGGAGCAGATGTTCTGAATAGCAACATTGTCCGTAGGTACAAGTATTTGAATTTTAATATTGCTATAACCTAGGTTAGAACCTGGTTACTTAATATTTACTGATACTGTTTTCTTTACTGTTTTCCTCTTGTAACTTTTTTTCCCCCTTTTCTCTTATTCTTGAACTGCATCTTTCTCGTCTGTCTGATCTGCCCGAGTCCTGTGTGTTCAGTTACTACAGTTGTCTTCATAACTCTGGATCTATCTCCCCCTTCCCTTTTCTTCCCTGAACTTTGAACTTGTGTGGAGAGCTACACCTTACTCTATTTTTTTAATGCCTCAGTTCAAACTGATGCTGATTTGAAACCTGAGTATATGTATTCCCCATCCCCCTAGGCTGTCCTTCTATATTTTTTTTCTTGTTCTGTTGAAAGTAATATTTTCTGTCATGCAGTATCTTTTTCTTCATTCCTTTTTTTTCTTAGCCTCATTAAGTTTGCAGCATCTTCCTGTGTTTTCAAAACTCATACTTCTGTTTCCAGAATTGTGGTCTGTGCTTTGGTGGATATTTAATTACGTGCCTTTGCTACAATTTTGTTGATTGAAGCTATTTTAAATACAGCTAAAATCTGTCATCTTTCACTGAAGTTCCTAACAGAAAATAGCATATTGCGTACCTCTAAATATTCCATTCTGCTCTCGTTGTACCTCTTTTGCTTCCTTATGCTCCTACCCATATTTTTCCTCAGCTTGATTTTGCTTGTGTCTTATCTCTAACTTAATTTTACATTTGTTTAGTGTGTGAATGTGCCTTGGCATAAAGGCCAACACTTCACCCTGTAGACCTAATTTTGACTTTTAAAACCTTTTTGTTATCTCTATATTCTGTTTTGATGGCTCTCATCTATGTGTTCAAGTATTAGGGTGATATATCACAATATGTAGTTATCTTTATTTCTAGTTAAAATAGTGATTGATTTATTTGTTTAAAGAGTATACTGTAGTGGATGAAATACACAATGAGGATATTTTTTAGGAATTAGGATCTGGAAAGTCTGTCTTATTTGTGGACCGCGTTTTAGGACACGATTTATTTCACAACCTCATGAGTGCCTCAGTAAATCTGCCTTTTCCTGGGTAGAGCTTTTCCAGGTGGAATTGCATAAGCACATGCCTAGAAAGCAGTAGATTGTAAGGGAGAGGAACTGAAAAACTTGATTGTGAGGTGTCTCACAAAATTTAATTTTGGAACGCAGATCTTATTTCTCCTAAAATCAAGGATCCACTCAGATTCAATAATGTCTTGTATTTGAACTGGTTAGATTATATATGCATTATGCAATACATTATATCTGTAACAGCAACTCAGTTTTTCATTTGGAAAGAAGAGGGTTGAGATTTTTAAGATAATTACTAGTTGGCGTGTTTTTTTCAATAGCTGTGAATTGGCCATTAGGCAAATGGGCTTTGTGTTTGCGGTGGATAATGTTTCTCTGGTCAGTCACAGTCTTCACCAGTGTGCTTCGTGGTTTTCAACCTGGAGCACCAGCTTTGTAAAATGCGGTGTGTGAAGTGTGCTCTGGTGTTCCTGAGGAGAGGGTGCTTAGGGTTTAGGGAGAACTGGTTGCTTTGTAGCCACATATGCTGTAGTGCTATAGTTTGTCCAGAAGTTAATGAAAAACTGAGAGTGATCATTGTCTGGGAAGGTGGGATTTTTCTATCCTGTTCCAAGTTTTTTTAAAGTGTTCCTTAGAATCTCATATAGAAATGTCTTTATATCAATAGAAAATTAAGGAGCACTGCTGCCCAGCAGGTTACACCAAACTACTAACTAGTGCAAATTTGACTCTAGTTAGTATTTCTCCAAACTGCTTCTCAAAACAGCTTATTTCTTGTCTAGCCTGGATTAATTTCAGTCAGGTTGTCTTCATGCTTGAGCTGGTATCATCCAAGTAATAGAACTGATGTCATCAAATTTGACAAGGTGATTCATACTGTACTTCCAGTGTATAACGTTGGCATCTGTGTCCATTGTTTTCTCTTCAGAAGACTAAAGGTTGACAGAGAGACCTTAAATGAAAATTGATTCTATGAGCCTTCATCGGTGAGAAGGCTGATGATAAAGCTATAGTTTCTTCTCTGTATTGTAAGTACATCCCCTTAAGATGGATTCAGATGACTTGTAGCATTTCACTTTGTCTTTTTTTTTTCTCTTTCTTAACCTGCTTTTTAACATTGAGCCATACTTAATGGTGCAGAGAAATCCAGTCAAACAAAAAATGGTCTCTTCTCTGTCTGCTAGCATCCATTAGTAACACTAGTGCTGATTTTTTTTTTTTAATTTTTTTTTTCCCCCCTCCTTCTGGTTAGAAAATTGAATTGTGTCAGGTGAGGTATTTGTGGTGCCTAAATGAGGTTGAAAGCAGCTCTTGAGTTGTTTCACTTGTTCAGAAAGTAGATGTTTGACACTGGGCACAAGTATATTCAGTGTGTATGTACATATATATCAATCGGTATATTGAGGATGGATTTCCTTAATGTCATCAACATACTTTAGGACTAAGGAGCTGAAATAGGAGATTGGTTTTTTCAGTCAGAAGACATTTATGACTTTCATGAACCAGGCAGGGCAAAGATCAGTCAGATCACCCCACCCGAGACTTCTTGTGAACGGACTGTCACTTGAAACTGAATTGCTGTTACTAGCACCTCAGGAACTTGGGGTTTTGGGTTGGTTAGTTGTTGTTTTTTTTTTTTATTTGATTGTTTGTTTTTTTACCTTGAAAAGTAAAGTGGTTGCACTTTGATTTTGATTTGATGAATTTGATTAAATGAACAGCTCCTAAAGGCATGCTTTCATCAAACCAATTGTATGCTATTCCCTGCACATCAATGTCTCTTGTGTCTGGACTATGACAGGGCAGCAGTCTGGTGGCTGATTATACATTGCACAGAACTGTATATACATCAGTCCTTTAGAAATGATAAAGATCGGAGTAGCTCTTTGAGCATTGTGATAGAATAGTGTAATTTATGAAGGCAAGTATTTAAATCTCACCACTGCTGGCAATGCTGTTAAGAGACAGAAGAGTAATAAATACTGAGTTACTTCAGATTGAATCCAGTTAGTAGGATCTTTACTGATTTGGGGCAAGGAGCATTAATTTGTGACACTGTAATGTGTAAACATTTATGAATTATTTATAGTGAGTTTCATTGAGATGGGCTATGAGGCAACCTAACATGTTGCTGCTGAAAGTAGTCACCTTGCTCTCAACAACCACCACCTTTGTCTTAGCTAGACATTTATTTTACTTATTGCTTTAGTAAGTTAAATCAGCTTAACCAGAAAGCAAGTCCTTGCTTTCTTTTGATGCTGGCTCAGGCAGGTAAATCCACCCACAAGGAGGGTGGTAGAGCCAGCAAAAGACAGGTAGTAGAAGTGCAAGGGCAACATCTGGAACAAAGTAGGAAAGGGTTACTATGACTGTTTCTCCAGCAACTGTAAAGGGCTAAGTTGGGTGCTCAGCTGTCTAATGGAATTTCACCTTTCAGGAAGCCCAGTAATGCTGACAAGTTATTTTGCATGTGTTGTTTTTTCCAGTTGCTTGATCACCAAATACCAGTATTCCATTTGGTTTTGAGGAACTGGATCTTCATCACTCATTAAATTATTAAGACAAGATATGTAACAAAAAGGCTGGCACCATGACTTTTTTTGTTATTCCAAAATTATAACTTCAATTTCTGTTTGTTGGCTGAAGTAACGTTAGGTCACAAAGAATTCAGCAGTGCACTTGAACGTAACCAGGTGGAGAAGGTGAAGTGTATCCCAGTAAATGCCATTATATGTAAGCAGCTCTACTATAATCTTAATGTTGAAAACCTACTCCAAAGGCTTTGGAGATTAATGATAACACATTTCTGAAAGAGTATGTACTTCATTGCTAAATGTCATATAGAATTGCTTTTCAAATTTATTGGTTCCTCTATATTTCATGACAGCAATGACTGCAGGCATTTTTTGATATCAAGCAGACATCAGCTTAGATGTACAAACTTCAGCTCTAGCATACAACTGCAAATAACTAACTCTTTTCTGGTTTCGCCATTTTCCAGCAAAATGTGACTAACTAGATTATTTACTTTGTATGTTCTGCCTCGTCAATCATGAAAGTGCATTTGTTTCTCCAGTAAAGAGCATCATCTGAGCACTGACTCTCCATCAAGCTGGACAGTGCTTTTTTGAGCAGTAGGTTACAACCTTGAAGTCACATGTAACAAGTTATGGCAAAAAGCTTTTAATATTGTTTACGGTAGGCTGAGAAATTTCAAAGTGTTGTTACAGAAAGGGAATTCCTGTTGCAACAAAAATACTATCCCATTTTTTCAGGTCTGTTTATTACTAACCAGTTTTTTTTAAATGCATAATCTATAGCAAAATTTAAATATCAAGTGAAATAGCACCTTTTTTCTTTTCTCTTTTGCATGTGTTATATGTGTTTAAAAGCAACTTGGTAGCAAATGCCCCTGCAAAGCAGTGAAGTCTGTCTCCATGCTGGTTCTTGAATTTTCTGAGTGTTTGTGTGCCATATGGTTTTACAATAAGGAAAACCCCTCAAAAGCATGTAGGTGGACTAAAAGAGGAGGAACTAAGGTAAAATGAAAGAAAACTAGTAGACAATTTGCTTCATTAAATGCAAAAACCTTAACATGATACTGGGTATACCCTAAGCAGGAAATTTTTAGGTATGCCATCTTGGTGTATTAGAGTCTTTCTTTCGGGTAGTATTTTCTTAGAATCAGTTGGAAAACAGAAGTTGCCTGGAAAAGTGAAGAATAATAAATCTTACTATTTTGCATTTAGTAGTTCATCACTTTCCCTTTTGCTTTAGTCCTTTCTTCAGGAAATCCAGACCTTTAGAACACTAATTTCCCTGAACTGCTATAAAACCTCCATGTTTCCAAAGCATAGAAATGACATGTTTGTATTTATCACGAACTATTGAATGTCACTATTGAAGGTCATATCCAGATACGCTAAATCATCAACCTGGACCAACATTTGCATTTGTTATTATTTTGACATGCAACAATTTCAGTGCAATAATAGCTGTTAGTCTCTCTGGATCATCCTGGTTCTTCTTCTGTTATTTGGTGGATGTATTTCTGCTGTTCTTACATTCTAAAGTGAATCCTGCCTAGTGTGGTTTTCCTTCCTGATTCAGAACTAATGGTGAGGAGAGGAAATAAATGTACTGACCTCTAAGACCCCCCCCCCCCCCCCCCCCCCCCCCCCCCCCGATTTCTGAAAAGTTCTGCAATACCTTTTGGTGTGGCATCCTAGCCTGAGAAAGTTTGTCAGCATTGTCCTGAAAGCATTGTTAGATGTGTCAGGAGTTAGGCACCAGAAACATGCTTGAATCGGTATTGGAGAAGTTCACTTCCATTAGCAGCAGCGCAAATTCAAATCTGGGATAAGTCAGTAGTAAGCAAGAGTACAGCTACAATAGTACCAAGACTGGAGAAGTCCATTCCTTTCCTGTGCCAGTCCTGACATTGGCAATTTGGAGAAAGGAGGCATGTTGTTAAGGAACGAACGTACTGTGAGCAGAATTCGGGGTGGAATTTGTCTTGGCCAACTTCAAACATCTGCAGTATAGACATCTGCACTTAAACCATAGGGCGCTGTATTGAAAATGGTTTGGAAAAGGGGAGGTCAGTTTTCATTACTTGGAGGAAAGCACCGTGTGGACTTAAATGCCAACATTTGAAGGAAATCCTGTTCCTCAGTAGGATGTCTCACCTGGATGCCATTGTAGGGCAATAAAAATTGTGTGCTTTCCAACAAGATCTTTTTGGAGATCTGTAGTGCATGTTGCAGCAATATCGAGGCATGCAGACAGACTTTTGAACCTGGTTCCAGTCAAGTGACTCTGGCCATACTGAGGCAGAGAAGGCTGCTGATGTGCTTCAAGCTCAGAGAATTAGGAGGGTTTGTTTTGTAGAGTTCAAATTCGGAAGAATTCATATGGGATTAACAATGTATAAATTTAAGAATGAATAAAGGGTCAGGCTAGGTTTTCATAGGTGACCTTTAGGTCCCAGGTTGCTTACTAGTGACTCTGGCTTTCCCTCCACATGCATAGTCACCCCCTCCACTCCGCTTTTTTTATTTTATTTATTTCTCTTAAGAATTTCAGAATACAGCAGTTAAAACAGCTTATGTTACATGTGAATACCCAGAAAATAACTAATTTTATCCTATAATTCTTCTAGCTACTGCTTTGTTTGCTTTAGTGTGTTGCGTGGAGTACCATCCTGAACAAAGGGTTACGGAAAAGCAAAGAATTACAGAAAAGGAGCAGATCTTTGATACAAAGATTTATCAGTCAAACTTAGCTTTCAAAAGCTCATATCTCTCTGAAGAGTCGCATAGGGAGAAGTTAGACTTCTGCACTAGGGTTTTTTTATGCGTGTTTGTTTTGGGGTTAGCTGGCTGACCGGCTAACATCCAGTTTTCAGAGAAGTCACTGTTAGGGCTGCTACCTGTTAAATTAGATGAGAAATGCAGACAAAAAATCAGATATTCTGTAAAGAGCTACAAAATTAATTGTAAATAGCTGCCTACAACTGTCAATTTTTCTGTAGTGTATTATTTTGTTACTAATAAAATATGAAATATTTTTTTCCAAATATGTGTGCATCCACACATAATATACTGAGCAGTAAATATCAGAGCTGCTGTAGTCACTGTACCTTTACATTATTCAGATTTTTGGTTAGTATGTTTTGAATATAAGTCTAGCTTATCTAAATATAGTCCATTTAATCTTAATGGATGAAGTTTTCTTACTATGTCCTCCACTTGGTACCTTTCTGCTCAGCTTGACTTTTAATGAAATTTCAGAATAGCGGTATCTCTTCTAGTATCTGTTGTTCAAACATCATTTAGAAAGACATCCAGAAACATGTTGTTTGGTCTTGCAATGATTCGTGATACTTTTTGTAAAGCCAAGTTAATGAGATGACAGCTATGTTTATTTAAATTGGTTTAAAATGTTTAAGATTGTTCTGAATTGTAAGGTGTACATTTGTTTAATCGATAGAAGGTTTTATTTGAGAGTCTATGTATTTAAAAAAGCAGATGGTCTGTGTTTCATCATCATATTAACATGAAGTACCTACTCTTCAAATTGAACACCATTAATACATTATTACTGAATTATTTTTTTTTACTTATTTTCACATAGGAAGACAATTTTAAAGAAGGATCCTGGGCACCTGTTGACAAAAGCAAAACAGAAGAAAAAACGAAAAAGAAACAAGAAAATGAAAGGCAATCATACAGAAATTACGAAGAAAATAGTAGATGGAGCAGCTCATCATCCAATTCCATATGACCAGGACACATCAGAAAGTGAAGGGGATGATTCGGAAGAAGAAAACAGCAAATCGTTGTGTACATTTAGTGAAGGTCCAGAGGATCTAGTAACAGTTTGTGAAGAGCAGCCTAATGGTGATGATGAAAGCCTGAAAGAAGCTGCACTGGCTTCAGGAGAAAGGTTTCACATCACTGTGTCCGAGGTGTCAACGATGTCAAACAGTGCATTGAAAAATGAATTGCCTGTAGAAAGTGACAGTTTACTTCTAATAGATGTAAAACCTTTTTCTACTGAAAACTTAACCAAAAATGCATTGGATAATGAGGAAACAAATCAAAGGCAGAAGGAAAATCTTTGTTGCCTAAAAATAAGCAATGATGAAAATTCCATCCAGGTAACAGAAGGCATCTCTGAAGATGATAACACACCACTAAGCAAAGAAAACAAACTTGGATCGTGTCACATTACATGTGAACCTGACATGGAAGCTAAGCTCTTAAGTTTAAATGATGAAGACAAAGAAACCTCCCAATGCTACAATTCCAACGTACGTGATAACGTGCCTGAAAGTAACACGGAGGACAAAGGTGCATTAAAAGCAGAAGAGAATAGCTCTAATGCCTGGGCTTTTTTTTCAGTTGATTTACCTACTGAGGAATTGCATCTGGGCTTTGATACACAAGTTTCTCTCTCTTCTTGGTCTGAGGATAAATTTGTAGGTGAACAAAGACCCACCAAAATTAAACCTAAACAGACTCAGGCGAACAGTTCAACGCAGCTAAACTGCTGTCAGTCAAATGGAGGATTGGAGAAGGAAAACCATCAGGTAACAGTAACTGAGGAGGCTGGCAATGTAATAAGCAAAGGTCTGTTGGCATCTCCAGCTGGTGAAGTGCACTTTGATTCCCTTGCGGAAGCTGGGGCCACCTTCATGCAGCGTTCAGGTGAAGTAACTGTTCCAAGAAATGATGCTGCATCAGTTACATCGAAGAGGAAAAGATACAGAAGAATTGTCAACTTGGCACCAAAGTTTAATCTACCAAGACAGATTGCTGGCAGTACAGAGGGAAGGAAGGAAATGCCAATAAAAGATGATGTTCCCCCAAAAGGTGTTTTGGAAGTGGGGCAAAAGAGCTTTCTAAGTGAGGACCGTGGAGAGGAACGTGAACAGGACCATGCATTGCAGGAATATTCTGCACCTTGCAGTGGCACCAAGGCAACCTATTCCTTACCCGCCCTGGATGCAGATGCTCTGTTAAATGATATTTCTTACATTCATTCGGGACTATCTTCTCCTATGCCAGAATATTCCTGCGGGGTTTGTGTAGTTTCCGGGACAAAGGAGGAGCAAGCTAGAACTCTTAAGCAACAACAGGTAGTTGAAAAAAACGAGGGCGAGAGTGAACAAGTTTCTTCAGAGGTTACAGATAGCCAACCAGATATTTTGTCTTCTGTTAAAGTTGTTTCTGAATATCCAGAAGGTTCTAGCCTATTGGCAAGCTGCAGTGAAAATGTGCATGAAGCAGATGACCCTGAGCCAGCAGAGGCCTCGCAGCTTGAAGATAATCAAGATGTGAATATGAAATGTAGTTTTCTGGGACTTCCCTTATCATTAGGATTTGCTTTTCAACTTGTGCAGCTCTTTGGCGCTCCAGGTCTTCCACTAGGTAATACTCTTCTTACTACTCCTATGTAAATTAAAAAAAAACCAACCCAACCCCCCCAAAAACCACAACCTCCCTAAAACCACAAACAAATGAAAACCAAAACACTCCCCCAAAACCAAACCCTCACAAAGACCCCTATGATTAAATACTCATTTCTACTGCAGGTACCAGTTAATCAAATATTAGTCCTATTGAAAGGAATCACTGCTGCTTTGGTGATTATTTTTTTACCTAAAATCACTTCAGTCTCTGTCAAAGGTGCTGTTTGGTTTAGCCTCATATTTGCAGTCCTTTTAGTAAAAAAACTTACTAACTTTAAATCCAAAGGAAGAAGCTCTTGTTGATGTTTTAATACATCCTACTGAGTAAGGCTTTACTGTGTTGATTACAAAACTAAATGAAAACATGGTACAAAATGCATGCTCTTATGTAAAGGTTGCGTGTTTGGTTTTATATTCCACTGGGTTAATATAGTAGCATTCCTTTTTCTTTATTTAGTAAAGTTTTCATATGCTCTTATGTGGCTTAGATACTGTTGAAAATCTCTCCAAAAATCTAATGTAATTTGAAATTGGAAATCAAACTTCCAAGATGCGTTTTCTGATAGTGAATACCTTCTTTTTAATCATGCATGATTTATGTCACAGTGTTGCATAGTTGCCTTCCAGAGCTCCAATTGTCATATTTTTATACTTTCAGTTTAATCATTTTAAGTTAGCACTTAGAAATATGATGATCAGTCCTGAAAGGAGTTGTGTGTGGCAACCACGATTTCCAAAATCACTGCAGGCTAATGTAACCGTACAGAACTGTAGCCAGCAACAACAACAGACATCTGTTTGGAACCACCCTAGGACGTGGTGCTGTGTATGCATCTGCTAGAAGAGCCACGTTCCCTGTGCATAAAGTTCTGCAACTTCTTTGGTCGAAATTTAGTCAGTGGAGAAACAGTAACTTTGATTTCTCCAACAAATAGGATTAAAAAACACAGACCGGTTTCTCGGCATATGGACCTTTACGCCTCTTTGTTTCAGTAGAAGTTAAAGTTAAGCATGTATTTTCATATGAAAATTTTAAGACGACAACTGAGGAACACCTTATGTCTGTTTATATGCCCAAACTGACCTCAGGATTCTTTGGTTTTATTGTAAAAGTCGATGGCAATGCTACCTGCCAGAAGAGTGATGCAAACCACTGGCAGCGTTGCTCAGCTTGGTCCCCAGAGGATGTGCAGTGCTGCTTTCTCTAAATCTGGCACCACACACCAAAGAACTTGCCATGTAGAGCTGAAACAGAGCAGGGAAGTACTGCTGATGTCCTCAACTATTACATACAAAACATTTTTCTCATCCAAACTTGGTGAGTCTTCCTATCTGTGATCTTAAATTTCATCATCTTAGAGGGAGCTGGCCATGACCTGAAAACAGGGATCTTCCAAGAAAAAAAGAAAAAACAGGCATTCAGAAACACTCAGTAGGTTAGTGAACCAAATGTCATTCTTCTCTGAGTCAGCAACAGGTGAAATTCTCTGGTGTTTAGATTAGTTTCCTTTGGAAATAACCTTTAAGAAAAACCCATCCCAATTATCTCTCTGAAGCCCTGCCAGCTTGTGATTGCTGTTTGTTGGGTTTTTCTCCATCAAAATTCTGCCTGCTGTCTGCAGAAGGCTGGCCACATTCTCATTTGACTATAATTTTCCTACAATTTCAGAAATTCTTGTGCTTTTTTTATGGTCTATTATATGTTGATAGGCTATTTATTGAGGTATACATTTGAGCTGTAGTATTTTACAACACTGGCAATTGCGGTCAATTTTTATTGAAAATATTTTGGAGGGGAAATTTTTGGTAAATAAATGTCTTTGGCTATTTATAAATGAAAGATTTAGTAGACTGACTTGCTTGTATAATTCTCATGTAAGTGTAGAATATATTTTAGACTGTTTTCCTACAAAAAAAATCTCTTCAGCTTCTTAAACACTGTTAGAGTTAAAAAATTTTTGAAAGTCATTTCTTTAGTGATATTGCACAAATTCCGGTAATTAAACATTGTAAAATGTAAAGGTTGTTACTTAAGTTGCATTTTGTTTAATTTACAGGCTGAAAGCTTTCTGGTTTTCTTGTTTACACCTAGTTTTGGGGGAGTATGTGGAGGAGATGAAAGTATGGTAGGAAAGACTTTGCCTAAAAAAAGCAACCAGAACCAAATCTCCTTCCCCCTCCTCCCCCTCCTGTGTGCTGGCCTTAAATTCTCAAAAAACTAAATTCTGACTTTGTTGCTGGCTCATTTAAATATCTGCTGATTTTTTAAAAAGTCTAGATATATAACGTGTGCAAAAATTGTAATTCAGAGATATATTTTGGCTATGGAGAGATCTGAACACTCAACTGCAAAAAATATTTTCTTCTGCAGAATCCTTGTTGCCAGACGATTATATAGTTCCTCTTGACTGGAAAGTTTCAAAGATGATCTATTTACTGTGGAAGACCTCTGTGGAGGTACGAATTTTAGGGGATTTCGGAAGGCTTTCCAATATTCCAGGTGTAAAGAGGAATTCTTCAATTCATAAGCAAGATGATGTTCTTGGCTAGTAAATTTGCTTTGTTTTTCGAAACCCACGGTGAGGAGATAGATGTTTTATATACTCTGTTGAATATTTCCAGAACTAGCTTGAGGCCATGGTAGGATTCAGGTTTTGAAAGATCATCTTCAGAAATGTATACAGAGTAGCTGAGGGAGAAAAAACCCCAACCTTTTCCGTGATACTTGTGTCCTGACCTGGCCTGTGTTCATTAAGTACAACATACCATTGTGCGGTTGTTTTCCTTCTTAAGGTTTTCTCCCATCATCTGAGCAAATTTAATCTTCCACTACCTGTAGCTTCTTCATGGCTACTACAAAGAGTTGTAGCAGAGAAGTCATTCTGAGTGACTGATGGCAAATTAATTCTCCTTGTCTAGTTAGAAAGTGTTAACTTAAAAATTACACCCCCCCCCCCCCCCTCCCCGTGGCTGTTGCTTTGTGAAGGTTTGTTTTTATTTAAGGAGCACTGTAGTGTCTGGTAGTGGAAATGAGGAAAATCCTGTAAATACAGTGAAATAGTAATTATAAAATAGACCATGGACCTTGTTCTTTCCCAAAATAACAATCTCTTGTCACATACTTTCTTCTTTTCTCTGGACTACTTTTATCTATTTTAGGAAAAACAGAAAACAAATGGATTGCAGAACAGAAATGCCTTGGCTGGTAAGTCGATTCTGTCATACAAAACCTGTATAAAATACTTCTTGTTCGGAAGAGAAAATAGTTAATGCTGAAGGGTGTCAAAGGTTTTCAGCACAAATGAGCGATAACACTCTTCTTTGTGCAAGAGCACTAGGATGTGATAAATGAATTTGTGCCCTCATTGATTGCGTACATAGTATGGCAGAGCTATGGTTGCTGCGCATCATCTCTTTACGTTTCCTGATGCATATGCTGAAATTCCTTGCCTTTTTAAAGTTTCCCATATGGCCTTAATCCAACACTTAGCTCAAGTTTACCCATTCCAGATTGGAAGGATGTTTAGCATGAAGAAGTCTTTCATTAGACTTTATTTCTCTGAAAGGTTGAGCATCTTCAACTTAATTAAACTTAATGATCACTAAAAATTGCAAGCATAATAATAGGTCACACACTTGAGCAGCAAGAGATATCAGGGTCCATGGGAGGCTCTAGACTTCTGCATGCATGAATTCCTGCGGTGTGGAGGTTATGGGATAACGTTGCTGGTTGTTTTTCCGTTACTGCCATATGAGTTTAGTGTGTGTACATACACACACTCTTTCTCCCTCTCTGTCCCCCTTAACCTGAGAGGTTTATTTTGTAGGCCATTATGGAGGCAAAGTCAAGAGTATTCTGATGAAATAAAAGCTTGTTCTAGAAATACTCTATCCTGACATAATATAAATGACAGATTACATAAGGTAATTTCAGGTGGCTGTGTCTGCAGTTTGTAATTTTTTTATTTTTTAGACAATAGTCTTGAAGATCTAAATAAAAATCGCCAAGAGAATCAAGGCTCTTCTGAAACCCTTCCAGAAATGGAGCTGTTTCAAGGGGTGATAGAGGAGAACATCATGACCTACACTAGCACTGGCTGGCTGGATGCTGTGTTTCATCAGTCATGACCGACTATCTTAAATTCTGCATGAAGGAAGGGGTAATCAGTCACACTTCTCAATGCATTTCATTCTTGTATTATATTTGACCAAACATCTAAAGAACATTGTTATAATTTTTAAGGTGCATTTAGTATCACCCAACTTGTTGGGTTTTTTTTCCTTTCAAGTTAGGGTTGAGGGTTGTTTTGGTTTGGGTTTTTTTTTTAAGCCTGAATGGGGAAAAGAGAAGGCAGCATTTTGTTACTAAAGCCACATGAATTTTTCTCCACAATCTAAAACCTGCCTGGTGAAGTGAATGCAGTGATCCATGATGCCTAAGAACTGGACTTTATTCCCTTATTTGATTACTGTGGCAATCGATTGCGAGTCATGTCATCTCAGCCCTATTTTCCTCATCTCTTCAACATGGAGAGCAATGCTGACGCCATTAAGGGTCTAATTCTGAAGAGCACTGTATGAACAATAAAACAGTGTTTAAGCAAGTCATGAAAAAGTGACAGCTCTGCTTTTCAGTAGAGAATCAGCAGCAGGAGGTTGCAATAGGACTCCGTATATTGAAGCGTTAATTTTTATGAATGTTTTCATTTGGTATGACAAAGTGTGCTACTAAGTGTTAGAAAGTATGCTATTGTGTTCATGCTTGTCTTGTGAATTTTTGAACCCTTTGGTAACTTGGCAAAGTTTCTCCAGTTTGTTTATGAGAGAGATTCTAGGTAGATTGTGGTAACAAGGAAGGACTTTTGGATCTAGCTGGAAAATGCTAGCTTAACTTCTGTATCATTTTCCATCAGTTGTTCTTTCCAAAGTGGAAAATGGATTAATCTGTAGTTTTAAAACAAGTAAACTGAAATAGAATAACTTGCACCATGGGCAAATTGAGCCAGCAAAAAAATTCCAGATCCTGAGGCTTAAATTATTCCCATCCAGACGTTACAGGACTGCTGGAATATCATCCATGTGGGTTCTGGCCAGGGGTCTGTGCCTCCTGGTGTCCTGTGCCTGACCTGAGCACGAGCCGATGGCTGGAGGAGGACTCAAAGAGGCAGACATATGCTGTGTTGGAACAGTTATAAAAGCAGAAGTTGACCTTTTCAGAAGGTTTCTTAATTTCCACAGCAGAAGTTCATTACAGAAGTAAAGTAGTTGAATAGTTTGGGTTGGAATTGAAACCTCTTGAATGGGGATTGATGTGATTATATGCATTTTTACGTCATTGATGACAAAAATGACATTGCAGGTCATTTGCTGATGAGCCTGTACCAACTACTGGTGTAGGAAGATGAGGAGAATCTCTCTGAAACACATAGTACAGACAGCACTGATCTCTCAAGGTGCTGTCAGCACAGATTATTAATAACATCAAGAACATCTGGTAGTGGTATTGTCCTCTTATTTAATCGAATACTAAAATACTTGGTAAGCAAATAAATATTTTCATCAATACTTAGCCCTACGTCAGCCACAAATTTTTGTAAGTTACTGATTTATAATACTGCAAATTTGAATACTCCACAGGCAAGATTTCTGCTTATGATACTGACTGGCTGTCTCAGTGTGGATTTGTAAACTAAGCTACTACCCAGAAATGCCCAGGTTTATTGATTTAAAATGTTTTTATGCTGAAGAAACAAACTTGGAGAGCTCTGTTCTCTTCCCTGAAGAAAACTGTGATTAACCTGGAAATTGATTCCCCCTCCCCTTTCTGTACTTCAGGAAAGGAAAGCCATATCCTAGCAGAGTATCCTGCCTTCTTGTCCACACCTTTATCTGGTCACTGAATCCAACAAACTGTTTTTTTCTGTTAGATTTACCCTCTTTGTCCATCTGCCATGCTACTCCCAAAATGGTTTCAGCCTTCCTCTCCTGCTTGTCGCAAGCGCAGCAGAAGTGATCCGCAGCCTTGTGCTTTTGTGAGCCAGCCACCGACTGCTGGTCTGACACGAGATGTCACTAAACCCCAGTTTGTTACCTGACGTTGCGGTCCAATACCCTACTGTGCTAGCTTATGTTAGTTCTAGGGAATATAGAATTAAAGCAGTGTTGCGAAAGATGACTACCAGGCGGTGTTTGGCTTAAAGAAAAAGGCATTGCACACTCTGCGCAGAAGGACTCCGTCACGAAGATCTGTGCTGAGGTGGGATTGTTGGGTTGGAGGTCTGTGCTGGCAGATGAAGCCTATGGAATGTTTGGTTGCCCTGGCCCTGGCTGCACGGTCCCATCGGTGCTCAGCAAAGCCGTTGGCTTGGGAACGCTAAGCTGGTTAGGGCTTTGTACTGCGAGGAGGAGGGAAGTTAGTTGGGGCGTTTTGTGGGGGTTTTTTGTTTGTTTTGGCTTTTTTTTTTTTTTTTTTTTTACTTCAACATCTGAAATGAGTCAGGGAAAGTCCTGATGGCTGTGGGAGGGAGAGGATGAGACACCAGAGGTCAGGAGGGTTTAGGCTGCTCTGGAGCTCTGGTCTGCTGCCTCGGACTGGGCTCGCCGCTGCTGAAAGCGGGAAGTTCCCTTCCTCCAGCCCTGCTCTGGTTATCGGCTCCGGCATTTGCTGGCTGCTATGAAGGCTATAATTTAACTCACTAACCCCACAGGAACCAAAGGAATAGTTTTCTGCTGGGCTACCAAATTTAGATAAGCTTGTGTATGGTCCATCTGGGTGCCAGAGCAGGGACCAGGGAGCAGATGGGACTGTGCCGCTGCAGACGTGACGGGGAGGTCGTGCCGGGCTTCCCCCTTGGGTGGCCATCGACTCTGACGCCAGGGGCCACATATCGTGCAGCCATACCTTCGGATGAAAGACTGCTTTTAAGCGTATACAAATGTTAGGATGTTAAAACAAACAAACAAACAAAAAAAACCCCAAACACCAACCTTAGAAAAAAGTATGTGAAAAGCAAAAAGCATCTCTTAAGGTTTTCAGTTGACTCGCGCACTGTCAGGCACAGGGTACCAGGGAATGCAGACCCCTGGCCAGACCCCACGTGGGTATTCCAGCGGTCCTCTGAAGTCCGCATGCGTAAGTGCTGTAAAAGGCACGTGTGTTTTTCTGGACGATAGTGCCCCTGGTTTTGAGGGATAAGGTTTTCTTTCCTCACCACAAAATCATTCTCTTCTGGTTGCTGAGTAAAGCAGACTTGCTAACAATGATGTCCCAGAGTGGTTGTAAATCTGGGCAAGTGAACAACTATGAATGTTGAAATGGATTTGATTTCATGAAATTTTGGGGGGGTGGGGCGGAGAAAACTGAGACATTCCTACCAAAAGCTTTTAAAATCATAGAAAATAAATGGAGAGCTAATACAATCATTTCAGTCCCTTTAGATTGGGAAGTAAACTAAGCATTACTGGCCAAGTGCAAGTTAGCCAGATGATCATGCTTCTGTATTCATGTTGTGTAAGGGTGTTTTTATTCAGATGGGAGAGTGAACAGTGGTTGTGTTCCTCTGTGAAAACACAGGGTTAATTGCAAGTTATTGCAAGAGCCCCTTATTGCAGCCTTGGCAGCACGTCAGTATTTTTCAGGAGATTAAGCAAGAGATCCTGGTTTAAAAAATGCTGAGATTGGTGAAAACAGAATTATTTTGCTGCCTAGATGTTTCTTAGTGCCTTAGACCAGGACTCGTGAGTGCCAGGTGCTATATAAATGTAGAAAAAGACAAAACCCAGTGTCAGTTTAGGGATTTATCTGCAGGACTACTGCAAAATAAAAGCAGGCATGTTTCTTTTTGAAGCGTAGCGGTCAGTCGCTCCCTGCAGGAAGACTTCCTCCACGACAGCCCAGGAGGGTTGTGGTTTTGATGAGACAAATCTCTTGATGACATGTTATCTCTCCTCCTTTCCCTGGCTGTGCTATTCCCATCACTTCCCTTTGCTGGATGCGATGCTTCCACAGCCAGAGAGGGAGGCAGTTCAGCTCCATCATCCAATGCATGAAGATGTCCAGAAAGTTTTCAGTCTGACCCATGCAATTAGCAGGACATGGGCAAAGGAGCAGGAGTGTAGAACTAGGACAGACAGGACTGTCTTAGGGCCAGCATGGAAAAAATAATCTAAAAGATACAAAGCAGAGTAAAGCAGTCTTCCAGTATTGCCGCAGAAAACACCATCCCATGGTCAAGCCTCTTCCAGTTGCTGCTTTGATACAACAATAATAAAAAAAAATTTTCTCTATGCTTTGACATTTAACCACTAATTTTAAAGAAAATGGAAGCATGAAAAAATGTACAGAATTATAACCGGAAAACCTTACCTGCCTTTTACAAGTGCTTACCAGGAAAACTTGGCCTAAAATTTATTCAAGCAGTGAGTATAATTACCAGGGGGAATAAGAGCTGCCCAGAACAGTGTTTCTGGAGCTCTCAGAAAAGACTAACCATCAGGTTGTCCTGGTACCTCACGTGAATTCCGTAATTTGGAGCCCTGTGATGTCCTGAGTGAATGGAACGGGAAAAAATTTGCAACATAACAAAACAATTATGGGATGTAGCTATGCTATAGTAGTATCAGTTGAACGGCTGTTCATGATGTAGTGTTTGTGACATGTAGAGAAAAAAAATATTATGCTGTGTTACTCTTCTCCTTATTTTTCAGCCTTGAGATTGCTAGGTCCTTACTGTCTCTAGTTTTGACATCCATGTTTTCTTCCCTTCCTTTTCCATTCTCCTTGCATTTTTTATTTTTCCTTTGCTTTCCGTCATCTGCTTCCTCTCTGTTGTTCTTAACTTTTTAAA
Organism: Astur gentilis; assembly: GCF_929443795.1. NCBI lineage: Eukaryota > Metazoa > Chordata > Aves > Accipitriformes > Accipitridae > Astur > Astur gentilis. The sequence goes on from NC_064898.1 coordinate 3,628,845, forward strand.
GAAATAACCAACAGCTGAGTAGGAGAAAGAAAGAGACTTTTAAAAATATCAGATGGGTGAACTTTTCTCAGTCTGAGGGTGGGACTTGCAACCGTTAGTCTTTCTGCAGTCTGTGCTGTTGTGGCATTTCAGCAGAATCTCTTCTTTTTTTTTTATTTCAGAAACTTCTCGCTTTGATTCCACCGTGGAAGGACTTCAGTTGGCCACCAAGGATTTTAAACGTGAGGAATAACCTGGAAGAGCGTAACTGCTGTAGATTTTTTGGTGTGAATCTTTGGCCATCTCCCCCCCCAGCCCCCGATATCAACCTCTCTGTCCATGTAATAAAACTCAAAATTGAGATAACTTTGTTGTGTGTGGCAAAAGGTCGCTTTCTGAAGCCATTTGGGATTTATACCTTCTCAGTACATCCTTGAGTGTGGTACAAAGAGATTGAGGGCAGAGACCAGTGAGCAGAAAGGTGGTGTCTATCGGCATGAGGTGTGAGCTTCAGGCTCTGGTATTTAATTCACTTGTATCAGGATCCGAGGTGTTGCCACGTGAACCAGTACGTGAACTGGTAGTGATGCCTACCTGCGGGGAAAGGTGCCTGTTAATGTGTCTTACCCTACTTCTGCCTTTCATCCTGTCAATCATAATTACACCCCAGTCTCTTTATAACCTCAAGTGGAAGAAGTCTCTTCCTCAGTTGCTCCTATTGTTTCATCCAGAGGTGCACAACTTACCTTCTTTTCTCCTAAAACCAGGCTTAATGCTTCCCTTCAGCTAGACTTACTTGGGACTATAGAAACGAGGAGAAAATGTCACTGTAGGCCTGATTCAAATACACCGGTGGAAAGATGTGTGTGGTTTGTGGTAGACTGGTAAGACCTATAACTAGTACTGGTAACCAGTGGTTTGATGTTTCTGTCAGTGGTATTCCTTTTGCCATTTTTTACTTAAAAATTCTTATGATGTGAGGAGAAATTTAAGCTAAAAGCAGTTGTTTCTTTTTTTTTTTTTTTTAAATATTGTGGTTTTCCTTCATAATTAAGCATGGTGTTTATTCCTCAACTGGAACAGTAGCCTTACCAGTAGCAATTTTGTTACTGAGGAAATTGTCCCAATAACACGAGTAGTGGAATATTGATTTCCAGGGGGAGATGAACAGCAGAAATTAATGAACCCTTGACAGTAAAATCTAAAATTTTGCTTGTATAAATGTCTATGTAAGGCCCACACAGGTCTCAGAAAAAAAGGGAAATATTTACATATGTAGAGTGAGCTAAATTACATAGGTGATGAATTTTATCCCATGTTTTTAAAACACAATTTCATGGGTTTTTTTCCCCCCGAGGTGTGTTTGGATTCATCTACATTCTTTTTTTTTTTTTTTTTTTGGTGGAGGCTGTAAACAGGGCGAGGTTTCTCCACCAGCTCTCTGTTGCTCTTGCTTTTCTGGAGAAGCACAAAATTGCCCTCATGTATTGCTGTGGCAACGCGTTCTGTGCAACTATCTTTAAGGTGGTGCTTGTGATGCCCGGGAATGGAATGCTGAGGGTAGACGCAGTTGATGATGCTGAAGTGGCTGGCATTTTGACCTGCAGAAGGACAGGAGTGTAACCACGAACAGGAGGAGGAAAGCGGAAAGCAAGAGGTGTTGGTGGGATGGACCAGGAGAAGGGGCCTGTGGGGGCAGGGGAGGATCATGAAGGACAGCTATTTTATGAGAAAAAACATGAGCGCTTGCTGAAATAGCAAATAATGAAGGTGAGGCAGGCAGTAGAGAGTGGAGGAAGGTGAAAGGACAAATCAAATTACCCTAATTAACTTAATCAGAAAATTAATCAGAAAGAGCAACTTTTGTCAATTGAGACATGCATAAGGCTGGAAATTTCTTTGCAGTGAGAGGGAGTGACAGAAAAGACAATTATCACCTCACTTCTAGTGAAAAGGGTGAGAAAAGATCGATGGGAAGAGGAGAAGCAAGGAAGCTTAGGTTGTGTGTTCTTGTCAGAAATAATATTTCCCACTTCCACGGCTTCCAGATCCAGAATACCTACCTATTTATTCATTCAACTCCTCTTCCTCATCTTTCCCTGCACCCTTTTTGTTGTGCATCACCTGAAGAGCCCATACCTGACTGCAGTCATGCTGACACTCCACCGTGGTCTAAACTGCCGATGTGTCTCTGCTCTCCACTTAAATACTGCATATACATGTAAGCAGGTAGAGATGTATGTATTTCTAAATTAATGTTGTACCCCTGGCAAAATTTACTGGCTGCACTTTTTTTCATGCATTTCTTATGTACGTGTGTGATTTTTTCCTCTCCTTGGTTGGAAATGTGTTGCTCTTCTACCAGCAGAACGTTACACAAAATGTGATGGGGAGGGGGAAGGTAATTTCACGCTGGCCATAACTGCTGCTTCAGACTTACTGGGTGTACCAGTAGCAGCAGCAAAGTTAGTCTGATTTCAAGAAAATGTCACTCAAAAATTAGGATTTTCTTCCTCCTATTTATTGCAAGAGAAATCCAAATGCCTATATTTTCTGTTACTGAATACCGACCTTCCAGAACGCTTAAAATAAAAACAGTTTTCAAAATTTCACAGTATTCTTGTATGGGCGAAAGGTGTTTCATCTTTCAGTAGGGTGTTGCTAGCTTAAGTTTACTTTAACCCCCCCTGCTATCTTTGAATTTCAAAAATTCACATATCTTCTTTCCTGCCCCTTTTCCCTCCCACTCGCTGCCACTAGCGTTGGTGTGCCACATTCCAGGGAGCTAAGCTTTCTCCCGGTATGTTGAATGCTCTCTCTAGGATGATTTGCGAACCCCAGAACCCAAAGCTTTCAGCGTTGTCGTTCAGTGTCGGTGTGTCCCTGCGGTGTACCCCAGGCTGGGGCTGATGCCGCGCGTGGCTCCGAGAAAGCGATACCACACCAGCGGGTTTGGGTTTTACTGGAAACTGTCATCTCTTCGGCTTGTGTGGTGGTCACATTAAAGCAGATTGGGTTTTCTTTAGGGGAGATAAATCTTGGTAGGCTTGCTGTCGTTTCTCATGTGCTTCTATGTTTGGAAAAATGTAGTGAGCGTGATGGACAGGGTCGCTTGTGCAGGGCAGTTATTTAGCTACATCAGCTTGGAATCCATCCTTCTCTGCCTTTTTTTTTTTTTTTTGAGGCGGGGGCTTGACTCCACTAGCTCCATTCCTGTCAAATTATAAAAAAAGAACAAAAAGCTGGGTCGGTGTCTGGGGGGTCCTGCGGAGAGCTGCGCTCCTGCCGTGCTGTGGCGATTCCCGCCCGGGCTGCCCCGCAGTTCACCGTCCCCACCTGAACGCCTTCGGCGCTGGCTGCCGTCCCCCCGCCTTTGAGAACGGGGCGACCGATGGTGATTTTTAAGGAATTAACGGCGGTCCCTCGGGCTAACCCTCCAGGTGGAAGGCTAGCGCAGTACCTGACCGGTTTTGCTTGCGGGAGCCTTGCGTCCCCTTCCCCTCCCCTCAGTGTCTCCTTCAGGCGGCTTTCGTTCTCACAGGGGAAGAGCCTCGGCCATTTACTTAAAACACACACCCCCGCCTCAACCCCCCCCCTCCGCCGAGGGACGCTCCTCTCAGCCCGCCCGCCCACACGGCAGCGGCCCGGCGCCTGACGGGAGAAGGGAATCCCGCTGCCTGGGCCGGGCCCGGCTCTTCCCGCCCTCCGGGCCCCGGCCCCTGGGGGGGGGGCCGCCGGGGAAGAAGGGGCGTGTGTGGAAATGGATGAGCGGCTGCTGCGGGCCCTGGGGGGGCTCAGCCTGCAGCCCCCGCGGGGTCGCTTCGGCGGGAGGACGGTGCTGCTGCTGCGGGGGCTGCCGGGCGCCGGGAAGAGCACCCTGGCCAGGTAAGGCGGTCGTTTCGGAGCCCCTTCGGCTCTCCTCGTCTTGGGCCCCCCGACCGGCCGGCGGTGGGGTGGGTGTGAGAAGCCGTGAGGGGAGGCGAGGGCGGGCGGTTGAGGCAGGTGCCTCAGGCCGCTGTGGGCCCGCCCGGCTCCCGCCGGGGAGCGGAGAAGGGGAAACACTTGCTGCAGAGCACCGGTAAGAAGGCTGAGGTGGTTCTTCTGGCTCAGGAGGGAAGCGGGAGCCTCGCAGGAGCCGTTTGGAAACCTCCTCTGTCTTTCAGAAATAGCTGAAGGCTTTTATTGCTGCAGCTGCCCGTACCTGCTGTCCGGATACGCAGCCCGTAGGACCGTCTGTGTTGTTGTTCAGAGTGAGCGAGCGGTTACCAAAAGGCACGTTTCTAGTAAGACGGACTAATCGCCCAAGCCAAGGTAGTTGTTGTTGCTGTTCCTTCTCTAAAAAGTGCCAGAATGGTGCCTTTTTGTTTTGTTTTGTTTTTGTTTTGTGGTTAATCACACACAGAGTAAACTACTTCCTGTCTCTTACTGTGAAAATTGACAACTCTGACATCTGTTTCCATGATGTCCTGCACTCCTGGTCAGAGCTGTAGGGGCATATAAAATGGGCAGAGCGGACCATTCCACTCTGACAGCTCCAAGGCTGATTAAAAATAGGTGGAAAAACCCAGAGGGGAGTGCTGGGAGACGGCACCGCAGTCGGTGTGACACAGCATAGCCATAATCTGGTATCGCAGAATCTCAGGGTTTGGTATCTCACAGCTCCGGGTGCCACCCACTCTCTATCAAAAGAGGAATATTCGCCGTCATCTCCCTCTGCTCGGGCGAGGAACCCATGCTGGGATCACGAGCTGCCACAGGAAGGGTCCTGCTGTGGAAGAAGCCGTGTGATACACTGGGTTAATCTACAGTTTCCTCTTTTCGGTACTGTTCTTTCTGGGCATGCTGTGCCTTCTGCCTCACGGGACTTCTGCAAGACGAAGTTCTTTAATGAGTGGCCAAATGCTGTGTTTTTACTGATGCCCAAAACGCACGTGTCTCCCTAAAGAGGTCGTGTAAAGGCCCTTCTTCAGAGGGGTTTGGGTCTTCTCGTAGTACAGTAAGAATGTAATGGTCTGGGCCATATTCTCAGGCAGTGCAAATAACTGACCTATTTTTTTAGATCAAAACACAAGATTAATTATTAATGACAGATTTACAAAAGCAGTTGTAAATATTTAGTCCCCTGCGAGATGAATGTTTGAGGAACTTGCTCTGTTTTCTAGCCCCTGTTAATTGTGTCATTGCGTTGAGCCATTCAGCAGTACACAGATCAAAGGGCAGCTGTAAAAGTGGCATTTAGTAGCTTTCCATTAACTCTGTCCAGATTATGAAAAGACTGTGCCAAGAAACTTCTGACATTTGCTATTCCCATGTTGTGTACCTTTTGGTGTTGGTAAACGCAATGTGCTAGGCAAAGCAATGTTTGCAGAAAATTACTGCGACAAAGCTCAGTGCGAGATCCTACTGGAGGAGGAAGACGATTATTTCTTTGCAAAAGCCCTTGGTGAGCTCATTATACCCATTCAACTTTATTCTCTCGGATTTTATTCACTCACACTATCACAGCTAAATACTTGCAAGTACCAAGGGGCATGTGCACAGGTGCTCTGCCCGAAATCGGAGGGGCCAAGGACCTTCTGCTGTCCCATCCTCACTTTCTTTTCTGGGTTCCTCTCGGTTGGTGGTGACCTCGACAGGGAGGGTTTTGGTCAGGTCTGTTATGCCATCTCGCAGCCAGCGGTTTCTATGCTGCCATTTTTTTGCCTGTGAATTTTGCTTACTTGGTGCTCCGTGAATCTTAGGCAGGGTTTTTTGCCTATTTTCATTTTCCTGGTTTGGGTGTCTTTTCGGCTGCAGCCTCTCCCTCTTTTGGAACAAGGGGAAGAAGGACAGGGTGTGTGGGCTGGTGTGACCTGCTGCCCATCCTCTTGCTCTCAGAATGTGGGTCTTCCAGGGGCAAGTCATCTCTGCTGGGCCGTAGCCGAGTGCTGGCCTTTGGTGGGGGTGTAAACAGCACCTTCCCCAGTTTTATTGCTGTTAACGATGTTCTTGGTTGTCAGCGTGTACCACTGTTTTAGCCTCTGGTGTTTCTTCTGGTGCTTTCACCACCCACCCCACCCCCCATTCTTTCAGTCTTAGTATCGGCCAGTATTTCAGTTACAACTTGTACATCTTTACAGAGCTCAGAAGTGTCACAAACCATGAATGTTATCACTGGTGATATCACAACCTGGTGATAGCTCCAGCAGGAAGGACCCTTCTTCATTTGGCACGCAGGCCTAGGAACAACCTTACATCCATGACTTGTTTCCCTGACATTTCAGTGTCAGCCAGCGCTGTCTGGATATAGCTTTGTAAGATTTAGTTATGGCATCTTCATTAAAATGATTTCCCCATCCCAGTCCCTCCCCCAGCTCGGAGCAGCTGACACCGGTACGGATCGGTTCAGGTCTGGTTTTCGGGTTCTGGTAAAGACAGCCAAGGGGCCACCTGCAATACATTGAATAGTCAAGGCAGAACGAGGAGTTGGTCTGCTCACCACCAGCCTCCAGACCTTTTCGCTTCACTGTTAAGGATATGCTTCCCTGCACCACGTATTTTAGGTGACCCTAACCATCTCCCTCTAACTGTTCACTGTATGTCACCGCCAGCAGAAGTACGTAGGAGAAGAGGAGCACCTTGGAGTTGCATCTCCAATAGCCTCCATCAGGTGTGTGCAACACTCTCCCCTCGACTCCACAGTATGGATTTTGTGATCAGACCAAGGCAACTACTAAGAAAACAGTTATCTGAGGTGCAGTACCAGGTATAGCTTCCAAAAATGCCTCCAAAAATCAAATGAGCCACATACAAGCTCATACCTGCTTCCCCAACAGACTCTTCATGGCACAGTAGCTGTGTTTCCAGCTCTTCTACAATCTATTGCTGTGATGCACAGCTCATGTAACATCTAACTCTCTGTCTAGCAGTTTTGCTCAAGCACTAGGCTGGGCATGATCAAACATGCAACTTGTCAGCCACTGCTGTTGATTTATCAGTTGACATGAGGTTGTTCTTGTACTCCTTTACGAAGCACAGAGGCAGCAATCTTCTGTAAAGGAAAACAATGTATTGGCACTGAGGCATCACTGCTTGGAGTAATCTGCGTCTTCTCCAGTTCTCTCCGCTGCTTTTGCCCAGTCGGTCCCAGCACCGCCAGCCCCGCTGCCGTTACCAGCACCCCGACCCCGCTGAAAAGCTGCACCTTGGACAGGACTTTAGCTCTGCACCTCCTGTTGCCAGGTGGCAACACACTGTAAACATTTACCTTCGTCTAAAACTGCTTCAGGTGCTTCTCCTGAATGCGTTTATCAAATATGGTGCATGTGTTCTGCCAACAGCACAGCCGTTGGCTGGCAGGCCTCCGCTGGGGCAAAGTCCTCAGGGGACTAGAAGTTGTTAAAATGCAGCAGAAAGACGATAGTGCTGGGCATGTGCTCCAGATCTCATCGTTCCGATTTTCTGCTGAAACTGAAGACCTTTAAACACCAGGGTGAATGCTTTGTGTTAGGAACAGTGACCGGAGCAAGTGGTTGTATGCGATGTCAGTACATACGTGTTCTGATCTCCGAAGTAGTTTGGGAATTTACCGGCTCTGAGATCTGCCTGACATACCGTTCTGTTGCCTTCTGAGTACTGAAAATGTTCCTTCCAATCTGCTTACCAGGCTCAAATCAGAATTTATTTTCAAAATTTCTGTTGGAAAAACATGACAGCCTATGAAATAGTTACGGATTATTTTATCTCCAACGATATTACTGGTGATCATGGAGACTTCTCCCAAGTACTCTAGTGCATCCAGCTAGTTGAAACCCTGAACAATTATTTTGTTGTCTATACATACAGTTAAACCCTGCAATGATTGTTTGAAAGCACTGAAGATGATATTTAGAAAAAAGGCAACTTAAAACCAGTATAAATTATGGGAACAGATCTTCAGAGGAATAACACAGAAGACTCTGAAACCACCTGTCTGTTTGCTGAGGCCGTTGTTACAAGGCTCCTGTGGTCAAACAGAAACACAGCTGGATTTTCAACAGAAAGATTATCTTTTTTTAGTCCCAGCGGCCATCACAAACCTGACCGGGGTGAGACAGCAGGTGAGCGTGCACCAGTGTCGAACACCACATTGTTCAGCAGCATCCTTGCTACCCGGGCTGCCGGTGGGGTTGTTGTGGGCAGACGGTGAAGCTTGCGCCTCTGCACGGCGTCGTGTTTCCAGGGGCTTTACCAGTTCCCGGGCCCTCCTGGTAGGTACATGAAGTTTGCTGCTGTTGTGTCAGAGCTGAAGAGCAGAAGCATCCAAAAGCTTTTTTTTTTTTTTTTTTCTTTTTTTTCTCCCCAACTGTATCAGCCAATCTAGTGAGATACGGTACCTGGCGTGGAAAGCTGCTTCGCCTTGAGGAAAGGAGGTAAAAGGGTTTGGGGAGATTTATTGCAAGTGGAGGAAACATTGCCCCCTTTTTTTTTTTAATCCTTTGTATTTTCTGAAACAGCAGCAAACTTTTCTTTAGTAAGATCTAGAGCATACTGTATTTTGTATCTACTGCAAGACAGAGAGCTGTAGCACTTCGCAATTAAATGTCCCAAGTAAGGAAATTAATACTGAACCTTTGACAGATACTGCTTATCACAATGCAGTGCTTCAAGTTCAGTGGCTTTTAAAAAAAAATGCAAACATAGCTTATATGTACTCTTTGATCTTGCAAAGAGATTTCATTTTCCTTCTGCTCCTTAGTACGCTTTACACTTACTGATCTAACGGCAATGGGTAGTTTTCATTCGACAGAGCTGCTCAAAATATATTAATTAATAACACTGGTCACAAGTTCTCCCATTTTGCATAGCTGGTGTATATTTTGCTAAAATATAGGCATTTTTATTGTGTGATTATTGAAAACCTTTCTTCTAAACCAACTTGTGGTCCTGTGTAGATTGTAGAAGGCTTATTTCTCAAGAAACATACTAAAGAGGTTTGGGTGCCCTTGGAAATTACAAGGGACAGAAGAAACAGGAGTTTTGACAGCTTTCATGGGCAGTAGGGGATTACAGAAATGGTCATAAAATTTAGTGTCAGTTTGGTTGTTTTAGAAAGCGAAAAGTTAAAAACAGCAAAATAAGCAGGAGGTAAAACATCATCTTTTTCCCCCTCTAATGTTTTCTTATGTTGCTGTTCGTAGGAGTTTGTTTGGTGTGACTATAGCAAATGTGACAGTAATTCATATTTCTTAGCACATTTTGTGCCATATTTTTCCTCCTTTGAAGCACAATTTTTATCTACTTTAATTAATTACCAGTGATATGAGGATAGTAGACTGAGTTTACAGATAATCACATACTATTTAGATTGCTTAAGGGTTAATATCAAAGCTCCCATGTGAGTGTGCATATATGTGTTAAGAATTTAGTAATGTATATGCTAGGAAAATTTTAAAAATTTGCACTGGTTAAGAACATTTTTAAAAGAAACACTGAGCAAGGAAAAAAAATATTTTGAGATCTTTTGTTTATGTGTACAATTTTATGTGCCTATTGGTAGCTAAAGGGACGACATATTTTAGCACAGTCTATTTTTTAGAGAAGAGGTTGCGATGCAGATGGGTAAAGCAGTGGGAAAGGTGAGGTGCTGAATTACAGTGAGAGCTGAATATATCAGTTTATCAGCACAAGAGTAACCAGATAAGCATTAGGTGCTCCCATGCTTTTCTTGATAAGAATTCTTTGCCTGGGACCAAAATGAAAGCAAAAATAATTTGACTGTTTGCTAACAGTTTGCAACATGACTTTTGTTAGATCTGTTTGTCCAGCAGTAATTATGTGAATAAAACATCTCTTTGGAGCTTGAAGATAACGACATGTGGGTGCTAAATGATACGTAACAGTGGCTACAGCCCAGTCCTGGCCAGTCCATCAGCAGTGAGTCTCTGCTCTCTGGGGTGATTGCAACCACAAAATAATATTAATTGATCAGCAGATGGTAGAAGTTACAGTGGAGGCGGAACAAAGTCAGAAGCTGGCCTTTATTCAGCTAAGTGCAACGTGCAATCCTAGTGAAGAATTGCTGCTAGCAGACAGATGAGGGTAAAATTGCTAAGTACATGGTTAGGGCAGAGTTAGAGGTGACAGAATTAAGCCTTTTCTGTCTGTGTGTCTGGTTTTTGCTGATAACCTCGAGGCACCTTTTCCCTTGCAGTTGCTCAATTAGATAAGACATTGAGAAATAGTTGTTTTGCAGCTTATGGGGATGGAAGAGAAGCATTTTGTCAGGGAAGCTGAAATAAATCCGAGGGACTGGAGACCTGTGTGTGGTGTGAGATAGCAGGGCAGCAGCATTCATGTCTGAGAGCCGCAAGGTTTCTCAATTGGCCTTACTTTATTTTCCAGAGACATTCTGGGCATTAGAGAGACGGAGAGTAGCGAGATGATTCTGTGGGCTCTCCCTGACTTCTTGCAGAGACTCCCTCCTCCCCCAACACTCCCTTCATTGAAAAAAATAGACAATTGTCTATGGACACAAATAAGTCTGGATTGCACACAGACGGGAATGCAATTTTGCATTGAGATTATTTTTTTTTAAATGCTCTCTAAGGACTGGCAGAGGAATGCTTCATATTTAAGCCACCACCTAAGCCAGCGGTTCCACCTCCTAGAGCCCGTCGCTGTCTGCGAGGCAGCTGGTCAGCTTACGGCAGGACACGCATCCACCCGCCGTGGGCATCCTGGGTCTGAACGAGCATCGCGGTGGGGACGCGTGAGTGTGAGGAGGAGGGGGATTGCCCTGTGCCACTCACCACAGGGGAACAGTTTTATATATCTGTTGCATTTGGGGCTGCCAATCTAGGCAGTTCAGATTTGTTTATAAAATGTTTGAAAGCTGAAAATAAATAAAAATTATTCCACCCTACAAGGGGAGGATTAAGTGAAACAGGGACAAGTGAAAAGCAGAAAGAACCGTAAAATTGAAAAAAAACCCAAGAAATATTGACTGATTGATCACTTGGATATTTGTTTGCAAATTACAAAAAAAAGTGCTATGTGCTTCATAGCCAAAAAAAAGAAGAAGAAGAAAAAAAAAGAACAGGACAAACTGCTGGTAACATTGACCATCTTTACTAAATGACAAATCATTCTTCTTGGTTATCTTCAAAAATCTCTCTGTAGCAAAACTCCCATGGTCAAATTGTCTTTTGAGCCCAACTTTCATGGGATTAGCAGGTTTGGGTTTTTTTTTGGTTTTTGGTCGTTTTTTGGGGGGTTTTGTTGTTGTTTTTTTTATTTATTTATAATCGTACCTTCTCAGATAACTCGGAAAGGAAACTGAATATATTAATATGATTAAAGACTCATATGTTGGTAGTCCAGTGTAGATTTCTCTGCTGAATTAAAGAAATCAAGGCCATGCCTTTAAGCTCCATTCCTTTCCTCCTATGTGTCCATCTACTGATTACATTACTTTCAGATCCTTTAAGCTGGGATTTTTCAAATGATGCACTGTGCATATTTGCAGAGCATTCATATGGCTCTTGATTTAATGGTCTCTGTTAAAGGTATGCATTATACTAATCTTTCTTTCATCTTTTTTTTTTTTTTTTCAGACAACTGAAACGTGACTATCCCAGTGCTGTAGTTCTTAGTACTGATGACTTCTTTATCGAAAATGGCGTATACATGTTTGAGCCTGACTTCCTAGAGGATGCGCACAAATGGAACCAAAAGAGAGGTGACTGAACTCAATCCAGAGCTTTTGCAGAATAGTTTTGCTTTTCAGTCTGTCTTTAAACTTAGCCCCCAAAATAAAAGATTTCACAGTGGTGTCATACACTGCAGTTCATGGGGTACTGGTTAAAAAAACACATTTACCACTTCTGATTTTATTTCTTCTGCCTTATAAGAGATAAATTTATAAGTGAAGAGGTGTTGGTGATTGATAGATGTTATTTTAGAAGGTCTTTTAGGTAGCACTGCTGAAGCTTGGTAACAGCAGGTGGCATGCGAATACCAGCCCAGCAGCTGCTCAGTACGGCTGTACGCACCGCATCCCTCAGGCTGTAATGGCTTAGGTGTCTGTCCTGACTTGGAAGTGGGTGTTACAGGGGGGAGTTAGTGATAGCCAGGAAGAAAACTTGCAAACCTAATTATAAGTTTGAGAATGAAACAACCCAGGTCTCTACTTCAGAGAGAAAAATGTAACATGCTTTTGTGGCTGTGTGCTGGACTCATTTCTAGCAACGGAAAACACTTTGAGATCATATAACAAGGATCTTTTGCAAATAACAGTAATTTTCAGCTGTTGTAAATTCCTAGTGATACTGCTAAGTATGTTTTACAAGAAGTTCAGATCTTGCCACTGCGCGCAGCCAGCGGCTGCATCACCTCTTCCAGGAGAGCACCTGCTGGGTCCTGACCTCTGCTCGCGATGGGTGGTAGCTACAAAACCGCGTGGTAGGGAACCAAGGGCGCTGGCAGTGGGCAAAGAGAGGACACTCTGGGGCTAGTGAGACCTGGCTCGGTCTGTTATTTAGTTCATGTTCACTTTACTTAATGTTTTTGTTACATTACAGCACGCAAGGCAATGAAGAATGGGAAAAGCCCCATCATTATTGATAATACCAACATCCATGCTTGGGAGATGAAGCCGTACGTGCTGATGGTAGGGAAAGCTCTGATTTATTGCTTTTATATGCTCAGCTATGACATTTCAGAGGTGACCTGACTGAAACAGTTCTTAACATGGCTAAAAAGAATTACTTCTATTTGCCCTTAGTTCTCTAATTATAGCTAATGATTGATACTGTGAAGAAGTAGGGGAAGAGGTGCCAGTGTAGTTGTTTTATCTAGTCAGCCATACACCTCAGTGAAGACAAA